>NC_066617.1:290553628-290857169 GCF_025201925.1 Gopherus flavomarginatus
TATCTTGTGTAAAATGAAAATTATGCAGTTCCTGCATTCTGTTGTTTCAAAAAATATTCTTTTAATGAACTGTGTGCTCAAGTGCAAAATCATGATTACTGGCTATGTTCAGTTCTGTGTGTACCATAGATTTCAGTAATTGAGAGTTTTCAGAATTTAACTCGTTTCCTTCTGCCACTCCTGTCTGTGGCATATAGATTCAAGGGTACTCTTGTGGCTGGAAAATAGAGAACCAGAGCACCGTCAGCCCCTCCAGGGAGCAGATTGGCACTCAACAGCATTCTCTATATAGAGACACTGGGCAATCTAGTGGAAGTGCTCTGTTAACTATGTGATGCTTCTGTGGCAGTTAATCTAACCTTGATTGGACCTGAATTTTAATGAACCTGCCTATACAGTTGCAGAATGTGAGTTTTTGCTCCCCTATGGATTGGATGCGAATACGTTATTCATTACTATGCTGGTCCCTTTGCTTCCTTCTGTACAAATAAAAAGCCATCTGCAGCTTGGTCAGAAATTTCAGGTGAATAGCCTATTGCAGCATAATAGTAATGACTTTCTGCATGCTTATGTTCTTGAGTTTATGGATCATTATGGATAAATTTAAATAAGTACACACAATATTCTCATGCAGCGATGCTTTGTCAAAATAAGCTTGTGCTGTGAATGCTGACAGTTCTGGGCTAGAACAGGGACATTGAAAGGATAAGGATGTAGAAACGCTACTTGTCAGTCTGTGTTCAAATTTGATTATTTCATATTACAGACAGAGTGTCTGACCATACCTTCTCTCTGTTACTTTGACTCATGCTCAAAAATAACTATATGAATAATAGGTTGTGATGGGGAGGGGAGATTAGCTAGGAAATGTAGTTAAGGGAGCAATGAATATTCCAAAGAACAAAAGGATTCATAAAGTAAAATATGGCATCTAGCAACTATGTGAGATAAATGTTTCACTTTTTTGTCAGCTATAATGCTCTTCTATAATGCAGTTTGGTGAAATATTTAGCAAATGAAAGTGTGTTGGGAATTGCACAAGTAACTTTCCAAGCTTCAAACTGGCAATACATTATTGACCTTAGCCGTATTACCTGAATATTCATTTTCTGAATGAAGATGTCTTTCTTTTTACAGAAAGTTTTGGGTTTGGGGTTTTTTTAGGTTATCAATACCAAGTTCTTCCTGTAGGGCTGCCCCTGTATTTGAAGGACTCGGAATGAGATATTATATGAGGCTGTGTCAGTTTACTGTGATCTCATATTCCAAGTCTTTGAAAGACTGTTGAAGTCAGGACTTGATGTTTGTGACAAATGCTTGGTGTGGTTTTTTCCCCCCAAACTTCGTTATGCTACCTTAATACATCAGAGCACTAAAGTAAAAGTAGAGGATTTATGGGCACAAACAGTTTTAATTTTGGTTTTGATGCTGACATCTCTAACTCATAGAAACATCCTAAATGTTATCTTCATTTTAAAATCTGGCCCTGAATTTTATTCCTGTCCATAACAACTTATTTTCTTGATTTATTATTTTCTCCCCAGTAATAGGCAAAGCAAAGTAGAACTTGCATAACACCATGTTTTAGAAGAAATGCATACTGTTGAGAATTGGGTACCTTTTTACCATATCACATTTATTCAACTTAATAGAATAACATTTTGAAGATCTAATTAAAATGTAAACTGTGATGCTCATCCAGATGTTTAGCCCAAGAATTAAAGTTCACTACTATTCATGAAATTTAGCTATTTTGCAGTTTAGAAGTTAACACTAATTGTCACCCTTCTTAGTCTCAGCAAAGAAGGTGCCAATTGTATGGAACTGGTACCAGAACTATTTTTTTCCCCACCCTAAAATGTGATGGTGAATTTAGGATTGAGACTCATTGATGTGGGAGGGGATCTGCAATAGCAGGAGCAATAGCTGTTGCTGATAAAGTCTCTCTTGTAGGATCTGAGGAAGAGTGCACACATGTCTTCGTACTACTAGTGAGACAGAAAGCGCCACTGATCTTTCACAGAATAGGGAAATTGGCTATCAAACCCAGAATTAAACACTTTGAAAAGTTTTTTTTCTTTTCCTCTAATCTTTTCGTTATTCTTACATTCTACTTATAACAGTAGAAGGTACAATGCTTTCATATGGTAAGAGAATATCCAAGATGACTTCTCTTTCAGACTTACAAGAGAAAAGCATAGAAATAAGCTGTCACAGGATTGATAGCTCCTATTTTGAAAAAAAAAATTCAGTTTCACCTTTAGAATTTTCCATATTCTTCAGTTTTGTCTTGGTATTGATGTAGGAGGAAACTATTCTCTTCTGAAAATTATATCCTGTGTTTTGTATTTTCATGGTGCCTGGGACCAGGACCCCATTGTGCTGTAAGTACTTAATGTCTTTATATTCTGTGGATGTATGTAGGGTAATACATTTCTCTTATTTTGATAGAATGAAACGAGGAAGGAAAAGTAGTGAGGCCAACAATAGTTCATCAGAGGAGGAGGTTGGAGGAGAATCTAAGAAACAGAAGATTACAGATGAAGAATCCACTGAAATCTCGCTGAGTCCTGATTGGGGTAACCTCCTTCCAGACATTATCCTGCAGGTGTTTCAGTATTTGTCTCTTCTTGATCGTGCTCATGCATCACAAGTCTGCCGAAGATGGAATCAGGTGTTTCATATGCCTGACCTCTGGAGATGTTTTGAGTTTGAACTGAATCAGCCAGCTACATCTTACTTGAGGGCTACACATCCTGAGCTTATCAATCAGATTATTAAAAGACATTCCAATCATCTACAGTATGTTAGCTTCAAGGTAACACCTTTTACATTTTTATCTTTGAAAATGAGTAATTAAAAAAAATTGATTTGCATTTCAAGTAAGGTTTGACATTGAACAAGTTGACTGCAGTTCTGTTTAATTTAAAGCATTCTTAAAATTCCTTTTTATTTTTATGACATGGCTGAAGATAACAAAGTAGTATTTCTTTAATACTCTAAGATAGCTTTCACATTCTTGATGGCTTTCATAGTTATCCAGATAAATTTTATAGTATGAGTTGTAAGAGATTTCATTTATCCAAGGAGCAGTAGTTGAAAAAACTTAGCATTATTAAGTGAACAATATATAGATAGTTGTGAACGAAGCATTTTAGCATAATAACGTTTCCTAATTCACTTAAAATAGAAATTGCTCTTTTAAGTGCCTGTAAGTGCAAAGTTAAAAGACCATCCTAATCATTAATATAGTCAGTATATAGTGATATGAGTAGTTGTAGAACAGACACACAAAAATCACAAGGAAATGTTCTGAAGAAAGGAACATGAGTGGAAAGAGATTAATAATATAAAGTACATACTGACTTGTCAAATGAAAGATGTATTTTCTGTAGTGGTATTACAGGGAGGAGATTTGGTGTGGAGAATTGGCAAGGAGTGATTGGTGGATTTATCAGAATTATGTATTCCCCCCCCCCCCTTTATTTTCTGGCCTTGCGGCCTCAGAAAATCACACTTGAGTTCCTGCATATGTTTCTTCTGGGACCCAGCCCAAGCAGGAAATGCTTGGACAGTAACAGAGATGCTCACCTATTGAGGTGGATGAACAGATGAACAGGGAAAGGAAGAAGCATATGACAGAGCGTGAAAAGGAAGGTGGCTGAAACAGAAAGAAAAATCAGAATGGAAAAAGGAACAGAGTGAAATAGGGGATGTGGTGGTAAAATGCAAAAATGAGTGAGAGACTGGCAGAAAAGGTGTCAGGAATGAAATATAAAAGAAAGCGGAAGACCTAGAAATTGGAGAAGTGAATCAAAAACAGAGGAATTACTTGGGGCTAATCGACACTGAAACCTTATATTATCATGGCTAAGTGTGAGAGATATGGAAAATCCACCTCCCCGAGACATAGCAGTGCTGACCAAACCCCCACTGTAGACCACAATAGGTCAACAGAAGAATTCTTCCATCAGCCTAGTTACCGCTCTCTGGGAGGTGGATTAACTACAGCAATGGGAGAACCCCCTGCTGTTGCTGTAGTGAGTGTCTACACCAGGGGTCGGCAACCTCTGGCATGCGGCTTGCCAGGATAAGCACCCTGGAGGGCCAGGCCAGTTTGTTTACCTGCCGCGTCGGCAGGTTCAGCCGACCGTGGCTCCCACTGGCCGTGGTTCGCTGTCCCAGGCCAAGGGGGGCGGTGGGAAGTGCTGCAGGCCAAGGAACGTACCGGCCGTGGCTTCCCACTGCCCCCCTTGGCCTGGGACAGCGTACCATGGCCAGTGGGAGCTATGATCGGCTGAACCTGCTGACATGGCAGGTAAACAAACTGGCCTGCCCCGCCAGGGTGCTTACCCTGGTGAGCCCTGTGCCAGAGGTTGCCGACCCCTGGTCTACACAGCAGCATTACAGCAGTGCCACTGTAGGTCATGTCTACACTACAACTTTTGTTGGTGTAACTTATGTTGCCTAGAGTGTGGAAAAAACACTCTGCTGTGCACCATAAGTTATACCAACAGAAGTGCTGGTGTGGACAGTGCTGTGTCGACAGGAGAGCTTCTCTAGCCAACATAGCTACTGCTGCTCATGGAGATATTTTTATTATGTTGATGGGCGAACTCTCTCCTGTCGGCATAGAGCAACTAAATGAGTGATCTTACAGTGGCACAGCTGCAGAAGTATAGCTGTGCCGCTGTAAGTTTGCTAGTGTAGATATGTCCTAAGAGTGCAGCCTTAGTTTTGGGATGGAGATGCTATGGTTACTAAAGGAAAACTATCAACAGAAGACTAGCTGGGTTGGTAGCCACAAGAAACTCAAATCTTTTGCCTAAAATTTTGGCATATTTCTCTTCCCTAGTCCCATTCAAAAGGGCATGTGGATGTGTTTGTGTGTAGATCTCCTTCTGTCCAAACAAATAAAATTAAAAACTTTGGCACTGAGTAAATTTTGATTTAGATTGGGGTAGTACCCAAAACACCAAACTCGGCTCAGTTCGATATTTGCAGTTTCTGCTATGGTATATGAATTGAAACATAGCACAGTTCCAAGTCAAAATTGTGATATATTGGCAGAGTACCAGGAGGAAACTTGCTCAAACTTTGGCCATGTATCCCTGCTCTAGCCTGTATAACGAATTTATTACTACATATTTGGTCTGTAGTTTGTCACCAAAATGACAATTAACAGCCCCTCATATTTGAGTTTAATTTTAAGTGGGCAAAAGCAACGGCCAGTGTTTTTAACTTGCGCCACTAATGTAGTCCATGATTATTTTATCTTGTGAGAGCCCAAGCTCTGAATCCATGGGAGATGCTGTTTTTCTTGCCTGCCTGCATTCCTTCTAAATAAGGCTAAGGAGAATTAAGGAAGACTAGCTAGCCTGTTGGATTGTGTTTGAAGCTGTGGCAGTAGCTTAGGTAAAGACTACTAACAGTCAAACAGTGAATGCAGAAGGGTCATCTAAGTGATATTCCAAAAAACAAAAATGTGAGATTAGTTGGAAAACTAGACAACTGGTGATTAGAATAGTTGCATTTTCCATAGACTTTAAAAAAAAAAGGGTAATGGGGGGAGTAGGCAATTCCTGTTTAGTTTTCCATTGTGTATCAATCTTGTCAGGCAAACCCAGCTATATCTTTGCTACGCTTCTCCAATTTAGAAGTAGCTAATCAGTCATGCTGAGTTAAAGGGACATTAGTCAATTTCAAGAAGTTTGAACCAATATTTAAAAAGTACTGAATGTGATAACCTTTAAATAGCACATGCTCATTTTGTTAGAATATTCTTTATGAAAAGCTAGTAAGAGCTTTTTTTTTTTTTGCTTCCCTAGCTATTTTTACAAGGTTATTGTATTGAACTGAATAACATTCAGGTCTCCCTCTTCTTCTCCCTTCCCTCTGTTTACATGCTGCTGTGCTATTGGTTAAATATCAGTTTTATGGTTACTGGTTAACACTACTTATATGGTCTTTCCCAGACCATATACAGGAGTTCTTCTGAGAGTCGTGTATTAGCATCCTGGCAGGAAGTGCAGTTAACAATCGGCAAAAATAAAGGTAACTCTCCTCCAGTCATAGGGAGGAGACAGGTTGGGGATTAGTAGTAGTTTGTAGATGGGATTTATGGCTTACTACAATGTTAGACACTAAAAATCATGGACTGAATAGAGACGAAGTTATGAATTTAAGCTCCCAGGTTTGTCTTTCCTTTTGAGAATGAGGACTGAGAGATCAGATATAGAATGGTCTATGGCCGTGTCTGCTCTACACAGTTTTGACAAAACAATGAAGGTGTATTGCAGTGCTTCTCCTGCTGATTTAACACTCCTGCTATGCTGACATTAAAAAAAACACCTGGACAAGTTTTCCCTGATTATGCTGCAGGTAGAACTCATCTTTGCTCACCCCTCCCTCTGCAGCCCATGCAAAACTGCTTTCCATGCCCTCCCCAAATCACCACACATACTCCTTGCATATTTTAGGGCTGTTGCAGTACCCCATGCACTCCACCCTTAGGGACACGTTTCAGAATTACAACTGGACATATACCCAGCTGTGAGACCCTCATTTCAAAAAATGCTCTTCCTTTTCATGTCCCTTGTTGAAAATAGAAATATATGTATAGCTGTTACGTTTTTATTAACTTAGAAAAAGAAAATGAATCTTTTTCTCTTACACATGGTGGTTGCCACTGTATATGAATTTCAGTAGCAATCGGTGTATTTGCAGAGTAAAATTAACACACATACAGCAGTCATTACAAGGGTCGTACTACAGTGGAAGAAAGCAATGCCTGGATTAATGCATTATAGAAAGACACATTACTGGGGCTCATTGTCAGAATGCTCCTTCAAAGCCTCCCTGATTCGAATAGCCCCCTGTTGAGGCCCACTAACAGCCATGGGATCTATCTGCTCAAAAATAGCTGCTAACCAATCTACCTTGACACTCCACTCCGTGAAACTTTTTTCCCCCTTAGCTTCACAATGTTATGTAACAGGCTGCTGTCAAAACCTGTCAAAAAGGCAGCACCAGTGACCCTTTAGTCTGCAAAAGGTCCATTTGACGGTCATTCTGGACCTGCTGAACCTGTTGAAGTGCTGCTTGTTGCAGTCAAGGTTTCTGATGTAAGGCTTCATGAGCCACAGTAGCAAGGAGTAGACTGGGTTTCACAGCATCACAATTAGAATCTTTTGGTCTGGAAAGTTCCTGCTTGCAGCTTTCTGTACGGGCCAGTGTTCCTGAAGATGCGTGTGTCGTGCATCTTCCCTGACCACCCCGCATTGATGTCAGCAAAATGACTATGGTCATCCATATGACTATGGTCATTGCAATATCATAGAAAAGTAGCTCTTTCTGTGTAGCAAGGTGGTCTGGGGCCAAAATTGGGATCTGTGTGCCATCTATTGCGTTCCTGCAGTTAGGGAATCCCATTGCCACAAAGCCATCCACTATTTCCTGTACATTGCTCAGAGTCACAGTCCTTCATAGCAGGAGGCAATTAATGGCCCTGCATACTTGCATCACTGCAACCCTCATGGTGGACTTCAAGTGATCAGTAACAGTCTGGAGTTGCCAGCTTCCACACAGTGATTGCCACTCGCTTCTCCACAGTGAGGGCAGCTCTCATTTTGGTGTCCTTGGGCCAGAGGGCAGGGGTGAGCTCGGCATACAGTTCCCGGAAGGTAGTTTTGCAGATCTGAAAGTTCTGCAGCCACTGCTAATCATCCCATATCTGCATTATGATGCAATCCCACCAGTCAGAGCTTATTTTCCAAGCCCCATACCAATGGTCCACCATGCGCATTTGCTCCTTGAATTGTTTCTTTCCATTGCATGCAGCAAGGTAGACACCACTGTGTTGTCGTTGTCAGATTTGCAGCTCATGAAATAATGCAGGATCAGCTGCGTTGTGTTCATAATGCTCATCACAAGATAGGAGAGCTGTGCGGGATCCATGCTTTCAGACAGATAATGGGCATGCAATTTACTGGGGCTGTTGAAAAACAGCGCAAAACATAGACGCCCATAGAATGATGGGATGGAGAAAACTGCATCACAGGATGGTAAGCCTGCCCCCATGAGGCACTGTGATCCCTTCCCAGAGCATCCAGCAGCAGATGGTGGTGAATTGCGCAATGGGATAGCTACCAACAGTGCACTGCTCTCTCGATGCAAGGGCGCCAATGGTGGATGTACTCTGCCATCACAAAGAGCATTGTGTGGACATACAAAAGTAGTTTAATTACAGTGGTGGATGATCAAATTAAGTTGACTGAACTGTAGACATAACCTGTATCTAAAATCTTTGTTTGTTAAGGGAGAGGGTTAATGGTTATGCATCTCTTCTCTTTGTATTGGGGGAGAGGCTCAATGAGTGGGAACCCTCCTCATCTTTCTGTGTTTCTGTATGTTTTTCTAGTCAGTTTAAATTGCAAGCTCTTTGGGGCAAGGAATGTGTCTTTTAACTTGTTTAATGTGCTTTGTAAACTGCCATGTAGGTTGGTGGCCTGGTATGCAAATAAAGATAAGTATGTATGTATGTATATATTTGTTGACCATCTTTGTTCAAAACTAGAACATAATAAAGTGATAGGGAATAGCCAACATAGATTTGTTAAGAACAAATCATTCCAAAAAACCTAGTTTAATTCTGAGATGTATTAACAGGAATGTTGTATGTAAGACATAGGAGGCAATTGTTGCCACTCTGCTTGGCACTAGTGAGGATTCAGGTGGAGTACTTCGTCCAGTTTTTGACACCATGCTGTAAGAAAAGTGAACAAACTGAAGAGTCCAAAAATAAGAAGTTAAGAAAATATCTGAGGAAAAGTTGAGAGAGAACTGGGCATTTTAAGGCAGGGGTGTAGATAGGGTTGGGGCAGTCGGGACAGGGGGTGGGAGTCCCAGGACAAGAAGCGGGGGGGGGGGGTGTTGGATGGGTTGGAGGTTCTGAGAGGGGGCAGTCAGGGGGCAGGAAGTAGGAGAGGGTGGGGGGCCAGGCTGTTTGGGGAGGCACAGCCTTCCCTACCTGGCCCTACATACAGTTGCGCAACCTCGATGTGGCCCTCAGGCCAAAAAGTTTGCCCAACCCTGGTCTAGGGTGCTGTAAGGGAGATTTAGGCTGGATGTTTGGAAAAATTTTCCAACTATAAGAATAATTAAGCATTGCAACAGGTTACATGGGGTGAAGTCTCTGTCTTTGGAGGTTTTTAAGAATAGTTTAGGCAAACATCTGTCTGGAACAGTCTAGGTATAGTATCAGAGGGGTAGCCATGTTAGTCTGGATCTGTAAAAGCAGCAAAGAATCCTGTGGCACCTTATAGACTAACAGACGTTTTGGAGCATGAGCTTTCGTGGGTGAATACGAATACATGCATCTGAGGAAGTGGGTATTCACCCACGAAAGCTCATGCTCCAAAACGTCTGTTAGTCTATAAGGTGCCACAGGATTCTTTGCTGCTAGTCTAGGTATACTTGATCCTGCCTCAGCTGAGGCGAGTAGACTAAATGAATTGTCCTTTCCCTGATTCTGTATTCTCCTAGCTATGGATAATGAACATGCGTCTGATGTAAATACTACTTTGATACTATTGCTTGGTGGGTGTAGCTGACTTAGCTCAGGCAACATGCAGGGATGGATAGGTCAGCACTTGTTTTTGGCTTGGTTCCTTCATGGCTGAGAGGTCCCAGGTGGTTGTATTGGGTAAATGTATGAGGGTCCTCTCGCCAGAGGTGCCACAATTTTATCTTGTTACCACTCTTTTTTTAAAGTGTGTGTGTGTGTTTATGTATACGGCTGTTGAGAAGCTGAAGTATGGGTTAGTGTTTATACTCAACTTTGTCTCCATCTTGCTTGATCTCAGACGAAGGGGACTGAGTCTCTTACCCAGTGTCTGATGGCATGCATAAGAACAAAATGGGACTAGTTCATTTTTTCTCCCCCAACCTATCCACATCAATATCTTATCTGAAAGCTATAGCTATAGTCTTATCAGCTTGTTTAATTTGAGGATGTGTGCCCATTGTTTTCCGAATTCTTAATTTTAAGAGTTTGGTGAGAACAGCAGCTGCATTTAGATAATCCAATAGCAGTTGTGGCCAGGAGAGCTTTTTCCTATCTGCACTTGATAAGAGAGGATCCACTCTTCTTTCACATGCAGTTCTTGATATTATGTCTGTCACTTGGAAGTAAGATTACTGTAGTGTTCTCTAGATTGGTCTTACAATATAACAGTGTTTTTTCAAAGTTTGGGTCACGACCCAATACTGGGTTGCGGCATGTAAGGCACTGATTCGCTCTGGTTATCATCTCCAACTGGGACGTTAAAAGTCCCATTGGTGGTGCTGCCTAGCTAAGCCAGGCTAGTGCCTACCTGTTCCGACACTGCACTGTGCCCCGGAAGAAGCCAGCAGCAGGTCTGGTTTCTTGGTAGGAGGGCCATGGGGTTCCACGTGCTGCCCCCACCCCGAACACCAGCTCTATGCTCCCATTGGCCGGTTCCCAGCCCATGGGAGCTGGGGGGCAGTGCCTACAGGCGAGAGACACGCAGAGCGACTTGTGCACCTCCACCTAGGCGCCAGACCTGGTGCTGGCCACTTCAGGTGCAGCACAGTCCGAGCTGTCAGGACAGGCAGGAAGCCTGCCTCTGCGCCACTAACCGAGAGCCGCCGGAGGTAAGTCTGTGCCCCAATCCCCTGCCCCAGCCCTGAGTCCACCCCAAATCCCTCATCCCTGGCCCCACGCTAGAGCCCGCACCCACAGCCCGCACCCCCTCCTGTGCCCCAACCCCCTGACTCAGCTCAGAGCCCCCTCCCGCACCCCAAACTCCTCATCCCCAGCTCCGTTGGGTCATGGGTATCAACAGTTTTCTCCGTGGAAAAAAAAGTTTGAAAACCACTACAATATAATTCTCTCCTTTGGAAGATGAAACTGTTACAGAATACAACTACCCACTTCCTGAATGGTGGTGTTGGCAGGAGGATTTGATCAGTATTATCCACACTACTTGCTAGCTGACTTTCAAGTATAATTTAAGTGTTGGATTTCATCCTGCAAGGTCCTAACTGACCCTGATATCTGCCCAATTGAAAGGAAGGCTTTTCCCAAAGCAATACTCCCACAGATGAGATCAGCAGAGGCGCTCAGACTGACTCTCCTTTTGTAATCATGGGAGAGAGCTACCAGTAGGATATTCACGATGAGGCACGCCTTCAGGTTTGTAATTATTTTCCCTTTTTTTGTGGCTCTAATCCCTGGATCTGAAATAGCCCACATCTGTTGGACTTTGTGGCATGCTGTCAGGTGCATATGTTTTCTAGGAATTTCCATGAGGAGGAGAATATAAAGGAAATGGGATAGGATTTGAGGCTATATGGGTATCGGCTTGTTTATTACTTGATGCAAGTTGGATTCTGTAAGAGAATAGACTGACTGGGGTGCTTTATTGTATTGAGTAACTTTGTATGTAATTTTTAAGTGATCAGTGGTTCAGTCATGCTGGAAGGGCATAAAGAGTGGGGTCCCACAGGGATCAGTTCTGGGTCCTGTTCTGTTCAATATCTTCATCAGTGATTTAGATGTCAGAGAGAGTACACTTTTATAAAGTTTGCAGATGATACGAAGCTGGGAGGGGTTGCAAGTGCTTTGGAGCATAGGATTTTAATTCAAAATCATCTGGACAAATGATATGAATTAAATAGGATGAAATTCAATAAGGACAAATGCAAAGTACTCCACTTAGGATGGAACAATCAGTTGCACACATAGAAAATGGGAAATGACTACCTAGGAAGTACTACTGCGGAAAGGGATCTGGGGGTCATAGTGGACCACAAGCTAGATATGAGTCAACAGTGTAATACTGTTGCCAAAAAAAGCAAACATCATTCTGGGACAGGGTTTCTCAAACAGGGGTCGTCACTTCTGTAGGGAAAGCCCCTGGCGGGCCAGGCTGGTATGTTTACCTGCCCTATCCGCAGTCCGGCTGATCACGGCTCCCACTGTCCGCGAATCGCTGCTCCAGGCCAATGAGAGCTGCTGGAAGTGGCGCAGGCTGAGGGACTTACTGCCACCACATTCAGCAACTTCTCCCATTGGCCTGGAGCAGCAATTTGTGGCCAATGGGAGCTGTGATTGGCTGGACCTGTGGACGGGGCAGGTAAATACCCCGGCCTGCCAGGGGCTTTACCTACGGAAGCGGCAACCCCTGTTTGAGAAATCCTGTTCTGGGATGTATTAGCAGGAGTGTTGTAATCAAGACACGAGAAGTAATTATTCGCTTATTCCATGCTGATTAAGTCTCAACTGGAGTATTGTGTCCAGTTCTGGGTGCCACATTTCAGGAAAGATGTGGACAAATTGGAGAATATCCAGAGAAGAGCAACAAAAATGATTTAAAGCTCTAGAAAACACGATCTATGAGGGAAGATTGAAAAAATTGGGCTTGTATAGTCTGGAAAAGAGGAGGCTGAGAGGGGACATAATAGTTTAAGTACATAAAAAGTTGTTACAAGAAGGAGGGAAAAGAATTATTCCTCTTAATCTGAGGATAGGACAAGAAACAATGGGCTTAACTTGCGGCAAGGGAGGTTTAGGTTGGGCGTTCGGAAAAACTTCGTAACTGTCAGGGTGGTTAAGCACTGGAATAAATTGCCTAGGGAGGTTGTGAAATCTCTATCATTGGAGATTTTTAAGAGCAGGTTAGACAAACACCTGTCAGGAATGGTCTGATAATACTTAGCCCTGCCACTAGTCCAGTCCGCCTGCCATAAGCACAGGGGACTGGACTAGATAACCTCTCGAGGTCCCTTCAAGTCTTATGATTCTATGACTGAATTTTTGATAAGCACCTTTTTTAAGAAATTGAGAACATTCAGTGTAGAATCAATGAGACACACATGGGACCCCACACTGAGATTTTTACACTTTCAGAGTAGAATTTGCAATTAAAGGAAAGCTGTTCTGTTTGACCTCTTTATTGCAAAGTTTATTG
This sequence comes from Gopherus flavomarginatus, assembly GCF_025201925.1. Classification (NCBI taxonomy): domain Eukaryota; kingdom Metazoa; phylum Chordata; order Testudines; family Testudinidae; genus Gopherus; species Gopherus flavomarginatus. The sequence continues at coordinate 290,566,621 of NC_066617.1, forward strand.
GCTTGGTGTGGTATTTTCCTGGACTAATAAACGGTTTGTTTCCATTTAAGGTGGATAGCAGCAAGGAATCAGCAGAAGCAGCTTGTGATATTTTATCACAACTTGTCAATTGCTCTTTAAAAACACTTGGACTAATTTCAACCGCTCGACCAAGCTTCATGGATTTACCTAAGGTAGCTTGTGCATGTTTTGTTTTGTTTATTGAATGACTGTAGTGGTATGTATGTTACTGATATAATTTAGAAAGTATGTAGATTTAAAGCAGTAGGTTCTCTGTGGCTTCATCTGTTCCTGGGAGCTCTTAAAATGCAGGCACTGAGACACAGTACTTAAATTTGGCCAGAACTTTATTGATTATATCTGCATCATGTGGGTGTTTTCAGTACTTGCTTAACTTCCCAGATCTTTTCCCAACATACATTGGCTTCAGTGTAAAAATCTGTGAAATATTGTGTGTGTGCACAGTCTGTATATAAAATAGATCTAAGACCAGCAAGGAGCATTCTGATCATCTAGTTTGACCACCTGCATAATACAGGAGATAGAATTTCACCCAGTAATTCCTGCATCAAGCCAATAACTTCTGATTGAGCTAGAACATACTTTGTAGAAATATATCTGATTTTTGATGTCATAACATGAAACAATGGAGAATCCATTGCATCCCTAAGTAAGTTGTTCCAATGATTAATGGTCATCACTGTTAAAACTTTACACCTTAGTTCTAGTGTGACTTGGTCTAGCTTCAGTTTCCAGCTACTGGATTTTGTTGTGCCTCTACTAGATTAAAGAACGTCCATTATCGGAAATCTCCTCATCCATAGGGAGATGAGGGAGGGCAAACTACGGCCTGCGGGCCAGATAGGGCCCGTCAGGGCTTTCAATCCAGTCCACGGTATTGTCAGCCTAATGGTGCAGCGGGACTAAGGCAAGCTCCCTGGCCCTGCGCCGCTCCCACAGGTGGCCAGCACCCACATCCCTGCGGCCCTGGGTGGGGGTGGGCGGAGGGCTCTGTGCACTGCCCTTTCCTGCAGGCACCACCCCCGACAGCTCCCATTGGCTGGGAATGGGGAACCTTGAGCCCCTTGCCCCTCACACCCCTCTTACACACAACCCCTTGCCCTGAGCCTCTTCTTGCACCCTGCACTCCCTCCTACAACCCTCTGCCCCAGCCCTACATTCCTGGCCCTGCATACAATTTCCCCACCCAGATGTGACCCTTGGGCCAAAAAGTTTGCCCACCCCTCATATAGACAGTGGTCAAAGTCACATCTTGGCCTTTTTCTGAGAGAAACTCTTTAGTATGTCACTATAAAGTGGATTTCCAGACCTTGAATCAATTTTATGGTTCTTTTCTGATCCCTTTCCAGATTTTCAGCACCCTTTTTGAGGGTGAACACCAGAAGAAGTGGACATAGTATTTGCAGTAACCGTGTCCTAATACTTAAGGCTAAATTTAGTCATGGGTAATTTTAGTAAAACTTATGGACAGTTTACAGGCAATAAATGCAAATTCACGGCCCGTGACCTGGTCCATAGACTTTTACTATAAATATCCCAACTAAGGTGCTGCTGCCCCTGTGGGGCCTGAACAGCAGCCGGTGCTGGACTGGTCCTGGGGTCAGCTGTGGCAGCCATGGAAGTCACGGCATCCATGACCTCCATCGCAGACTCGCAGCCTTATTAATGCCATATATAGTGATAATAACTTGTCCTTTCGTCCACTCTTTATTCTCCTGCTGATACATTCACAGATCACCACCTATTTTTACCGGGAGCTTGTGTTGGCACCATTCAGTCTCCTTCATTACCTAGATACAATCCCCCATCTTTGGGACCTACAATCTTTGGTTCCTAGATGTATAACCTTACATTTGGCTGTATTAAAACACGTGTTGTTCAGATGAGCCCAGTTTACCACTCAGTCCAGATAGCTATATAGAACCAACCTGTCCTTATCATTATTTACCCTCCCACACTAATTTTTGTTACTTGTGAACTTTATCAGCAATGGTTTTATAAATTTTCCAAACTGTTGTTTGCTATTGAATAGCATGGGCCAACTACAGATCCTTGTGGGACATCGCAAGAAATAGCCCCATTGACAGATGATTCTCCATATACAGTTACTACTTGATCTATCAGCCATTTTTTAATCCAGTATATATGGGTTGCAGTAGTAGTAGTACTAACTTTTTTTTTTAATTGGAATGTTGTGTGTGACTTTACAGAAGTCTAAATATGTTATGCCAACTTTATCAACCAAATTTCTAACATCAAGTGGTATTAAATTTAACAAAAGTAACTTTTTTTTATTTTAAAAAATAAGTTTTTGGCATTTATTATGCAATCATTCTTTAATTCTCTGATTATGTACTTCATCAGGCTTTCTGTGACTTTGCCCAGGACTAACTGGCCTTTTTTGTTTTTTACCAGAGCCATCCATCCTGTACACATTTTATAAAATACTGGCATTAGACTAGCTTGTCTCAGTTCCTCTGGAATTTTGCAAGAGTTTCAAGACTTGTTAAATATCAGCATCAATGAGCTGGAAGCTCCTCTGCCTAATCTTTTTAAAACTCTCTTGTGTCAAAGAAAAGTTATCTTTTCTTACATGTTAAATGTTTAACTTTGGTAGTTCCTTCTTACTTACTTTCGGCAAAGAAAGTACTACTTTCTGACTGGTAGATGTGTGTACATCTTCCTTCTCTTCTCTCCCCCCTCCCAGAACAAACAAAACAAAAAACAAAAAAAAACCCATATTCACATTATATACATGCATAAAAGGCAGAGGTGTTCAGTAGCTAAGTGGAGCTGATAATGATTCCTACATATAAAGTTGCCTAACACTTCTTTGTTTTGAACTACTATGTTTATTTACTTATAGCTTTTGCCAGACTCCATTGTTTGGGATGAAAATATCCATGCTTGCTCTTCAACTGAATCTCTTTTTGAAAGATTCAACAAAAAAACTGTCCTGAGAAAGTTAAGGAAAAATACATAGTTTGGCTAAAGCTAATTTTTTTTCCCCTGGCAGTTTCATTGTATGGGGTGTTAGCTAATCTATCCTTCCTCAGTGTCAGGTAGGTCTTCCTCTTCTGCATTATTATCTGGTTGTGGTGGTGCAACAGCATACTAAAAGTGATCTGAATCTTCCCCCCCCCCCCCCCCCCATGGCTGCTCAATAACAGCAGTGAAAACTGAGAAGATTAGTCAGTTTTCATTCTGCTGCCTGATAAACAGAGGTACTGGAGCTGTCTGTCTGCAGATTTAGCAGTACAGCACTCTTTGGATTATACCTGGTTCTTCAAGTGATTGCACATGTCCATTACACTTCAGGTCTGTGTGCATATAGTACACCAGAGCTGGAGATGTTTTTCACATTGATGTATGTGTCCGAGTGGCACGTGTGCACTCAACACTGTTGTGTTACTAGCTGCAGCATAATGGAGTGTGGCCACCCCAACTTCCCTCAGTTCCTTTTAACCGCCCTTGATCATTAATTGGACTGCCTGTGCTTGTGTGCACAAGTTTCTCTCTTTGTGAACAGCTAATTTATATTTGTTAGTATAGTGGTACTCATAGTTTATTGTATAGTTTTTGTTTCCTGTCTTTGGACTTAGTGTCAGATCTCTTCTTACAAAATAAGGCACAACACTTGGTACTGTTGGGGTATGCATCAGTCACCAGGTTTTAAGCCCTGTGCTGAAAGCAAGAAGTCCAAAGTTGGTTGGTGATACTCATTGTCTGTGTCTGGGTGAGGGCCTCTTTCTGACTAGTGCCAAGTTTGTAGAGATTTCAAGCCCCATACTAAAAAGGACAGAGGTAAGCCTTCACCACATCATAATGGAGGCTGTTTTGCATCCTCCCTCTGAGCCCATCCATTGATACACCCACTGGGTGGATCAACCTCATCCACGAGTGCTCCTGCAGACCATGCCATCTCTTCTCCTAGAATAATTTCTGGGAGGGGGAGACAGTTACCATTCCTTGGTGCCCATAAGAAATTAAATGACCACTGATCTTTAAAAGCTGGAAGACCTCCTTCTCTTAGATCTAGGGTCTCAGGTGGCATCTTTGAGCAGGAAGGAGGATACTGGGGTACAGTTCTAGCCTTTGCTTGGCACTACCCAGCACCACATACCATAGTCACTGATTCCAGCAACTACCGTCAAGACTTGCTCCTATGAACGTTCATGCTTCCTCAGTACAGCAGGATGAAACCAAGGATGCCTCTCAGTACAACTCCAGAGACTCTCTACCGCGCAATACTGGACTCTCCTTGTTCAGGATGTAAATTTATTAGTACTAGTCACCTCACAAGCTTTGGTCCAGCCTGTGTCAATTGGGGCATTCCTTCAACTCTGGCTATTGAGCATTAGCCCTCAATACTGATAGCAGTCAAGGCTTTTTAGCACAGACAGCCCCTGGACATGCGTTGCCATCACAGATTAAACAGTGTACCAACTACATCAAATCAGAGATCCTAATTACTGGCACCAAGCAGTATCGCACAGCCTTGGCCATTGGACTACTCCATGTTTTCCTGGGAGTACCTAAGTCTGCAACAAGAGGCCTTACGTTCCTTTGCCCTCATCAGGAAGATTAAGATCTCACTACCCATATGGGTATGGAAGCAGATCTAGAGAGAAGGAACCATGGAACAGTATTAATTGAGATCCTATGCTGTATCAGTGGCCTTTCTGTAACCCAGGGATGATGCCACCCACATCATGTTCGATGCCAGTTTCCTCAGCTAACAGCTTATCTCAGGGGCAACATTGGAGGTCACCACACAAGGTGAACCCTGTTCCTGGGACTCATCTCAATACCAGTTGAGATTCAGAGGTCCCTCACCAGGACTCTGTCCATCAGCTTCACGTTCACATCCAAGAGATCCAGATTCAGTCTCCCATGAGCGTGTCCTCTCTGCCTCCATATGAGGTGACAGTGTTGGAGGCATCCTGTCTTGTCCAAGATGATTATAAATCTTAAGACTTGTTAGCTCTCTTGATATTCAAATCAAAATAGTTCAGGGGAGTTTGCGTAGATCAGTGGACATCTTGAATATAGCAGGGCCTTCTGAAAAGGCTCCTCTAATAAATGAGGAAATTCAAGCTGCCCTAGATGGGACTGACTCTGCAGCTAGAGTTATGGCATTTGTGTTTCTTCCAGAGATGGCAGCACAGAATTCATTCCCTATGTTGTTTTCAGGGAAGACAGATGCAGCTGTGTATCTATCTTAACTTTTTGGGAATCCCACTTCTTAGATGCTTAGACCCATATTACAGCTGATCACTGGATTCTAAGAACCGTGGAACTGAGATACACCTTGCAATTTCCTTCTTTCCCTTCCTCATCCCTCTTCAGAGTCCATTCTTGATGCTACTCTTCTACAAGAGGTACAATCTCTTAAACAACTGAGAGCCACAGAAGAGGTTCCTCCTCCTCCTCCTCCTTATAGAGGGAAGGGGTTTTATTCCAATTATCTTCTGGTTCCAAGTCAAAAGGCAGATTCAGACTTATTCTGGACCTGGAAAACCTAAACAAACACACATTTTCTGTTCTTTAAGTATGGTCACTCTGGCCTCCGTCATTCCTTCCCTAGATCCTGGCAATTGGTACACTGCCCTAAGGCTGTTTACTTCCACATGGCCATCCATCAGAACCACGGGTAGATTCTAAGACTTTTGGCCATGATCCTTTATCAGTTTGCAGTCCTGCCATTTGACCTGTCTGAAGCCCCAGAAGTCTTCATAAAGTGCATGGTGGTGGTAGTACATTTTTCTCAGAAAAGCAGATGTAGAGGTGTTCCCGTATCTGGATGACTGGCAGATCCATAGTCTCTCCAAAAATGACTGGACATCAGTTTGGTCAGGGTTCAGTCTCTTTCATTCCTTGGGCCTGTTAATCAACAAGGACAAGTCAATTCTTGGTCCTGTTCAGAAAATAGAGTTCCTAGGAGTTGTACTCACTGTACAGTGTCAAGGGCAGCCCTGCCTCAGCTGAGATTCAAAGAAATTCGGGATCTCTCTGTGGACCTCAAGGCATATCCTCGCACAAAGGTAAGAAATTGACAAAGACTTTTAGGACACCTAGCATCATGCATGTACATGACTTAGCATGCCAGACTTCACCTCAGGAAGCTGCAGTGGTGGCTGAAGTTTGTTTATACTCTCTCATCATCTACTGGACATCCTGATTCATATACCTGCAAGGACTTTATATTCTCCCTGGACTGGAGGATGGATCCTGCCAATGTATGTACAGGAGTCCCCTTCTCCCCATCTTTACCTTCAGTGACTTTATTTAGAGCTGCTTCATCTTGGTTGGGAAGCACACGTGGGGAACCTCTACAGACTCAGAACCTATGAGCAGACCAAAAATCTTTCTCTCCACATAAATGTCTGGGAATTGTGGGGTAATTCACCTGGTGTTAGGCTTTCCTGTAGCACATCAAAAGAAGTGTGGTTTAAGTCCTCACAGACAATACAGCTGCGATATTCTGTTTGAACAGACAGAGTGGTGCCAGGTCAGATTTGCCTTTGCCAAGAAGCTGTGGATCTGTGGGACTTTTGTATCGGCAATGCATTAACATTCAAAGCCTCCTATCTCCCAGGTGTTCAGATCTGCCAGCCACTTTCTCAGCTGATCTTTCAGCAAAAATTCCAAATGGTCTCGGACTGGATGTCATCAAATTCGTCTTTCAAACTGTTGTTGGGGTGAGGTTACCAGAGTTAGATCTCTTCACCCCTGGACTGATCAGAAAGTGCCACCTATTTGTGTACAAGTGTGAGTTCCTTGACAGATGTTTTCCTTCTATCTTGGAGAAGCAAGCTACTGTAGGCCTACCCCAATTCCAAAGGTGCTATACAAGCTCAGACAGGATCATGCCCACACAAGGTTCATAGTGCCAGGCTGCCCTTGTCAGCATTGGTTCTCAGAAATATTGAGCCCTTCTGTCAAGAAAATGATAATACCTCAGGAATCTGACTTACTTTCTCAAAGTCAAGGTTGGATGTTGCATCCCAACTCATCCATTCCATATGTGAGAGCATGAATGCTCAGTGGTTAATGTCTCAGGAAGCAGAGTTCTGTCTGGGTTCAAAACATCCTTTAAATAGCAGAAAACTGTCCACTAGATACTTAACTGATGATGTGGAAGCATTTTTCAGTGTGGTCTCAGCATATTTATTTAACTTTTGCATTCTTCCATACAGTGTATTCTGGGCTTTTTACCTAGAAGGAGATCACCTGGCAGCCATGCTTTCTGCCCTCTGGAGGGGGATGGTCTAGTTTTTGTTTGTCTTTCTTCTAAACCTATGATTATCCATTTTTGGAAGGTTTGGACAGGCTATATTCACATGTCACAGAGCTCTCGCTTCTCTGGGATTTAATTTGGCTCCCATTAGAGTTGCCAGCACCAGTGTTGTTGGTAGCTGTTTCCTCAGCTGGGAGGATAAAGGCATTGAACGTGTTGGTTGCTGCCACCGCCCCCAAATACAGTATGTTTTATAAGGACAAGGACTATTTACACCCTCACTGTAAATTCCTGACTAAACTTAACTGACTTTTTTTTTCCCTTTAATTAAGCTATCTATTTGCCTTCCTCTTTTCCGAAGCCACATTCCCATAAGGAGGAAGAGACACTGCATACATTGGATGTTAGTATTTTCAATTTGGACAGAACCAGCCTCTTTCGGAGATCTCCTTAGCTGTTTCCTTTGCTGACAGGATGAAGGGCCTTCCTTTAGGATTTCATCTTCTATTTGCATATGCTATGACATTGCCAAAGTCCCTGTGCTGAGCAGTTTTAGTGCATTCTACAAGAGCGCAAGAGGCTTCGGCTGCATTGAGTCATATCAATAAAGGAAATCTGTAAAGCTGCAACCTAGTGATCAATGCATACTCTCACAAAACATTTATACTATCAGCATTAAAGGGTTGATGCCAAATTCAGACGTGTAGTTTTACAGTCATTGTTCAGGTAGACTCTGAAACCCTTTTCTGGGCTGAATTGTTTGTGACTAACTGGAAGTGGAAAATCCCTTTTAAGAATCAAAAACTGTTACTAACCTGTTCTGTAACTATTGTACTTCAAGGTGGGTCCATTCCATGACCCACCCTCCTTTCCCTCTCTATCAGTGTTATCCAATAAGAAGGAACTGAGGAGGGCCAAATCCACCCCTTTAGACCATTGGCTGGCAGCATAAGAGTGTTAAGGGTGCATGTGCCACCTCAGTGAGTATCGCTATGGGAAGAACATATCTGGCTCTAGCACACCGGGTGCACACGCACCTGAAGTGGAATGGATTTGTGAAACACATTTCAAAGAACAATTACAAAACAGGTTAACTCTCTTTTTTTACACATTTTGTAAGACTATCTTCACAATTATAAGGGTGGCCTGTGATGCACAGGAGGTCAGACTATGTGACCTGGTGTTCTCTTCTGGTCTTAAACTTTGGCCTTTTATTTTAATAATTTTTATTAAATTTCAGACTTGCATTTTTTGCTAAACTTAGTCTTTCTATGTAGATAAAGTGTTTAGAACAGATTTTACATATTGCAGTTTACCCTCATGTCTGAGTCTGGAGGACGTTGCCTTGGAAGTGCACTTTGCAAGTAATCTTCAGAGCTTACTTCTAGGTTCACTAGTCAATTTGTGCACTTGTATAGGATATTTTGAATGTTAGAGCACTGCATTTTTTGTCTCAGTTCCTGAGTTTCTGTTAATGTTGGATATTATCAATGACCGACTATAGACAAGGATTTATAACAAAAACTAAATACTTGATCTTTGCTTTTAAAAGACAAAAAAAAAACCTGGGTCAAATGTTTTACTGTCTAGCTGAGATAAAATGGATGCAGTAATGTTAACTATTGCAGTAGGTGTTAGACTAAAGGAAGGTGTAGACCAGAGATCGGCAACCTTTGGCACGTGGCTCACCAGGGTAAGCACCTTCGTGGGCCAGGCCGGTTTGTTTACCTGCCGCGTCCACAGGTTCAGATGATCGCGGCTCCCACTGGCCGCGGTTCACCACTCCAAATGAATGGGAGCGGCAGGAAGCGGCACGGACTGAGGGATGTGCTGGCTGCCGCTTCCTGCCATCCCCATTGGCCTGGAGCGGTGAACTGTGGCCCGTGGGAGCTGCGATTGGCCGAACCTGCGGACACAGCAGGTAAACAAACCAGCCTGGCCCACCAGGGGGTCTACCCTGGCAAGCTGTGTGCCAAAGGTTGCCGATCCCTGGTGTAGACTATCTATATGTGAAGATGTAAGGAAACACTGGTTTAGAAAATATATTTGGAATATTTCACATCCCTGTTTCACTGTTCACTGTTTTTCTCCTTTCTGCAGTCACATTTTATCTCTGCACTGACAGTGGTGTTTGTAAACTCCAAATCCCTCTCTTCACTTAAAATAGATGATACGCCAGTAGATGATCCGTCCCTCAAAGTACTAGTGGCTAACAACAGTGATACGCTCAAGCTATTAAAAATGAGCAGTTGTCCTCATGTTTCTCCTGCAGGTGAGCTACCCTGTGTGTGTTGTGGGTGTTTTTGGTTTCACAGTGTGAACTTTCCAGCAAGCTTCTGAAAAAATTGGGGGTTTTGGCTAGTATTTACAGCCTCTGACATCTTAATACTTGTTCCATTGTTTTTGTTTCATAAGAATATTAAAACTGTATGCCTAGAATTATTTTGACTAGTACTGAAACATATTTGACCATCATGGACAAATAATTTTGAGCTGGGGGGAGGATGAAAATTGATTTTAATTTTTTTTTAAACATAAGCAGTATCTGTTTGTTGCTACAGCTTTAAAGAAAGTTAAACTGTCTAAGCACCTAAAACCAGAGTGTGTTGAAGTACTAAACTGGCTTTTGACAGCGGTATCTTCTTCTGCAAGTGCAGAATAAATATTTTGTTTGTTCAGTTCAATGATTAGTTCATTCAGAGTTGAAAAAGCCAGAATTGTTTTCCTTTTCTAGTCTAAGAATAAAAACAAGGTGTGAGAGAATGAGATTGACTAATTCTAAAATCTTAAGACATGGTGACCAGAAACAGTTTAGTTCGTTAACTACAGATGATGCATTCTTTTTGTTTAATAAATCAGTTTTTATCAAAAATATTTTGCATTTAACTTTATTTGTGTATCCATCACATTAAAGGCAGTTTCATTTAACCAATACAAATTTAAAATGCTTTTTAGTGCATTTTTAAAATAAATTCCAATTCCCATCCAAATAAAGCATGATACGAATAAAAAGTTAATCTAGTAAATAAGTGCATCATTCACCATTTTCTAACATAAAGTAAAAATTAAGAATCTATATATGCTATATAATTGCTGAAATAAATGTGCATAGCTATAGGATCCTCCTGATAATCAAAAGTACCAAATTCATTGTAAAGTTTTATATAGTTGCAAATCAACATCTTTTAATGCCTACCAACTAATGAGAATAAACTTTTCTTTAGAAAAATAACAAGTATAAATACACAACAAAATTAAAACCAGTGTTTTAAATCGAAGTTTTCTACCTGTTGATTTAAATCAGTCCACTCTGGTGGGGGTGGGGGTAGGGTGTGTGTGGAGGAATCCTTTTTAAAGGCTGAATCCAATCTGAAGGCTTAAAATGGGTTGACAGCTCTCTCTTGTGCTTCACTGGAAGTAGAATACATTCTCAGGTATTTCAGAATGTAAGTTTCTCCAGAGCATTTCATTATGACTATGACTTGAATTATGGAGTGCCATGAATAATGGAGTGGCTGATTTCCTTGTTCTGAAAGAGCAATTTTATACTTGAATTGAAAACAAAAATAATAGACAACACAACATCAGAGGTGGAGGACCTGAGCTGTACAACACATCTTCTGTCACTGACAGTCTACTTCTCTAACACAACGCAAGGGTGAAGCTAGTTTGTGCAATAGACAGAGCAGTCTCAAGCTGGTTCAAGACTGTAGAATTTTCTCCTGCAGGAACTAAGAACTACCTTACCTTTCACTGTTCCAAAAGCAATGCACGATTTGAGCTTGCTTTCACAAATAACAGCGCATCAGCTTAAAAATGACCCATTTTCCCAGAGGAAAAGAAAATTGCAGGACCCAAACATGAGATGCTATTCATTTTCTTTAATTTATCTTTGGAAGATAGATGGACACCAGGGTGATACATATAATGTAAAAGCCTGAATGAAACAGTAATTTTAATAATGACATAAAATTTAGCAACACAATGCTAAGTGAAGATGTAAGGGAAACAGGATAGTCCACCTAGAATGACAAGAACTCACACTCTAATAAATTTACGTGGTGATACTTGGATGTGTAGCTTTTCACAAATAAGGGTGTATATTGTTTTAACATGGAGAAATCTGTGGAGTACTGGTATCTTTTTTTAAACATTTTTAATCACAATTACTTTCAACAAGACATTGACTTGTACACTATCATAGCACTAAAATAACTGTTTTTCTTCCCTTCCCTCCCCCGGTTTACTGCTTAAGCACTGCTTAAGTATGTAATAGTTGGTATTTGACAATACTTTGCTTTCATGAACATAGAAAATCATCTTGTGTCAATTTATATTATAATGGCCTGGTTTAAATTTAAAGATTTTAGGCGGAAAATGGCATTTCCTTTTTAAGAAATAGAGCAAAACTACTGTTGTCCTTTTTTGTGAGACGGTAGAATGGAGCAAAATGAAATAGTGACAAAACAATGGGAGAAGAACTCAGTTGAGAGCCATAGCTGAAGTCTGGTGTGGCTGGTTAGAGAGAAGAAAGAGTGGAACAGACTGGAAATGAGCTAGCATGTAGACCAGGGGTCCCCAACATAGTGCGCGCAGGCGCCATGGTGCCCACAGGGGCATCTAAATGCACCCACATCCTGGCTGGCGGTCAAGAATCCACCGATATTTGGCGGCATTTCAGCAGCGACGCTTCTGGATGATGATGCTTGTCGGCGGCAAGCGGCGTTATCCAGAGGCGTTGCTGCTGAAGTGCTGCCAAAAAAAGGTTGAGGACCACTTATGCAGACAGTTGGCCTCATGTTATGTTTGAGCTCCAAAGCAGGGAAACTACAATAGAAGCAAGAATATCTGGAAGAAAATAAGGAAACTTTGAGTACTACTTTTTTGTGTGGTTGGTTGAGATGTTTTGTGTTGTTGTTGTGTTTTTTGCATGGAAGTGTTCCACTTACCAGATTGCTATAAACTGTTGAAAAAACTTGAATTCACAGTGCTTAATTCCTTTTGAGCATTCAATCCTAAGTGACTTGCCTAGAATCGCACAGGATGTTTGTGGCAGAGTAGGGATCTCCTACGTTGCAGGCTAGTGCTCTAGTCCCTGGACATTCCTTCCTCTCTGATTTTATTATGGAGGCACCAGTCACAGCTCTTCAGTTGAGTTCTGCAGTTTATATTGTTTGAATTACAGTGAGTTACCTGACCATCATAGTTACTAGTCACCTAGAGTTTTTATTATGATTTTCATATTTTCTTTTCAAAAATAATACTTCAGAAAGGATTACATTTCACTGAGTGCTGTTTTAGGAAACATTTTCCCTTTTTAAAAAAAAATATGAACGTTTGTAATGTTACCAAGAACAATTCTTACTCCCGAGTCTTGCAGTATCTCTGTATGTATCACTTTAGTTTTTCCAAAAGGTTACTGGGGAAGAGGACACCTGACACCTCTATTTCGGTGTGTAAATTGCATAATATTCTGGGATTCAGTAACTAAGCTTTTGGGTTTCTTTACTTTATACTCCAGTCTTTATGAAGCTGAAGAATTTCACTCAAGTTTGTCTTTATTCTCAAAATCAATTTTAAAATTAATGTTCGTATTTACATTATTTTTACAGGAAATTAAATAGAAAAGACACTTTAGTTATGCAACACAAAGAATTAAATGGTAGGATATTGAAATGAATAACTGGTATACACTAAATGCAGTATTAAAGTGACAGATTGGAGAATATTATTGATATAATGAAAACAGTTTTACATTTAATATTTCTGATCCTGAGGTAGAAAACACTTAAGTGTTTGTTGTTTTGTTGAAGAAATCATTACATTTTTAGGATCAATGTTTTGAGTAAGTAGAGCTTAAGTGAAAAATTTTTTAGAAGTTTGACATTTTTTTCCAATTATTGCAAATTTGTGGCTTAATTTTTCCAGCTGAAATTTTAAGTTCTAAATCAAATGTGTTGTTTCGTGTAGGTAAACAAAATTGGACCATACCCAGCCTAAACTTTAGGCTACATCCTGAGGCACGCAAAACCCAGAAGGCTGTATATAGTGGGAATTAAAAAAACAAAAAAAACCTTTACCAACTATAGTAGTTTAAATTTACCATAGAATGGGACAGCAAATACAAAGTATAGGGAATACCTCATATATCATGTGTTGGTGATAAAGATGTTTTCTGTTGGCACTGTCTGCATGCAATTTAACCACTAGGCAAGGCTGCTGCTTTATAGGAAGAAGTGAGAACTCTGCAGGCACCCCTCCCCCCCACCCCACCCCCCAAAAAAAACAGTAAAACAGCCACTCTAGAAGTTGCTGGCTCCAATTTTCAGTTCCCTACTCTCTACACTGCTACACCTCCTCCAGGGTTGCCCAGCAAGACCCTGACCGTCAAAAATCCCAGGCCCCACCAAGGATCCTCCCAAACGGATACCACCCACAGGAGAATGAGACCCGCCCCCAGCACTTTCAGACATGACCGCGTCCCCTCAAGGTCCAGCACCAGTGCTTCCAGAACCTCACTCCCTCCCGGAAGATCCAGCACTGCCCCAGAGATACCGGGAGTTGCCCACTGTCCCAGCACGCCTGTCTCAAGATCCACCTGAACAGCACTCCCCAGTCTGAGACGACAATGCCACAGACCATCCCCGCAGCACCTGAACTTGTGGAGAGAATGCAGCAGGAGGAGCGGCGGTCGTGAGTGAGGGTCACCACACCATGGCAATCGGCTTGGATGGAGGAACTGGCAAAGGCTGACAACTTCGAGAACTTCGACACCTTGATGGACAGACTGACCACAGAACTATCTGCGGAAATCACAGCTGGAAGGAGGGAACCCCAGGAGACCACACGGACCACTTGCAAATTCCTTGCGCCGAGCCAAAACAACACTGCCAGAGAAGGCAGGAGAAGGGATGCCGACCGCCGCTACAATCCGGCAGCTGCATCCAGAAACTATACAGGATGACCCGCCCAAAAGCCATCTGGAAGATCCTCAATGGGACCTCACCCTACTGTGCCATCCAATATGAGAGGCTCTACTCCTACTTCAAGGACGTGTTCCATCGCGAGGCCCAGATCAACGTGCAACACCCAGAGGGCATTCCCCTGCTACCCTGGATCAACCTCGTGGAGGACCTGGAGTGAGATTTATTCCCACAGGAGGTGCTGGCAAGGCTAATGAGGACCAAAAACACTGCCCCTGGAAAAAATGGCATCCGCTACCACCTGCTGAAGAAGCGAGACCCCAGCTGCTTGCTGCCATCTTCAATAAATGCAAGCAGTTCCGCCGCACCCCCCGCTCCTGGAAAACATCAGTGACCATGCTCATCCACAAAAAAGCGAATGAGACAACCCCAGCAACTGGAGGCCCATCTCCCTCTGCTTCACCCTCTACAAGCTGTATGCAAGCTGCCTCATGGCAAGGATCACGGACTGGTCAGTGTGCGGGGGCACCGTCAGCTCAGTGCAGAAGGGCGTCATGTTCTGTGAGGGATGCTACGAGCGCAACTTCCTTCTTCAGACAGCCATCCAGGTAGTCAGGAGGTCCAAGAGGCAGTGCACAGTAGCATAGCTCGACCTGACCAACGCCTTCGGGTCCATACCCCATCATCACATCTTCACCACCCTGGGAGAATTCCGGAGACCTTCAGATCCTCTGGGACCTCAACAAGGACTGCGCCACCACCATCCGTGCCATGGATGAAGAGACAGATGCCATCCCCATCTGCTGCAGTGTGAAATGGCTGCCTCCTCAGCTCCATCATCTTCATCCTGGCCATGAAACCGCTCATCCGAGCCATCTCCAGCAGCCCGACCAGCTTCGACCTGCATGGCAAGAGAATCAGCATCCTAGGCTATGCGGACGATCTGGCCCTGGTTGCCAACCGCTTGGAAAGCATCCAGCGGATGCTCGACTTCGCCAGCAGAGCCACCGAGTGGATGGGCCTTCAATTCAACCTCAAAAATGCACCTCCCTCTACGTTGAAGGTGGTGCCAGAGCTCTGGTCCGGTCGACACAGTTCCTGATCCAGGGCGAGCCCATGACCTCCCTCGAAGAGGGAGAGGTATACCAACACTTGGGCATGCCCACAGGAGTCCATGTCAGACAGACCTCTGGAGACACCATTGCAGAGATCCTGTGGGACGTGGGCCAAATTGACTCTTCCCTGTTTGCCCCCTGGCAAAAGATCAGTGCCCTCAATACCTTCCTGATCCCCTGCATCTCCTTTGTCCTCAGGGGATCGGCCGTAGCCAAGGTGCCCCTGAACAAGGCCGATAGCGCCATCAGGCAGCTAGTGAAGAAATGGCTCTACCTTCCGCAATGGGCCAGCACCAACATCATCTACGTCTCCCACAGGCAGGGCAGTACCAACGTACCTCGGATGGGCAACCTGTGCAACGTGGCAGTGATGACCCATGCCTTCCGCCTCCTGATGTGTCTGGACCCGATGGTAAGGAGCATTGCGGAGGAAGCCATATGGGAAATGGTCAGAAAACTCATTGCCAGGACCCCCTCTGAGCAGGATGTTGCCACTTACCTCAGTGGCTCCCTGGAGGCTGAGTTCGGGAGAGAAGGAAGAGACGTGTCCTCTCTCTGGTCCCGCACCCGCAATGCCTCGAAACCCCTAGAAAAGAAGATCAACTGCCGCTGGAAGTGGTGCAAGGAGCGTCGGGAGCTGGGAATACTGGACCACACCATTGTCGCCCCGACCACCAGAACGATGCTGGAAAGGACCCTGAAAGACGCCATCCACTGCCACTATGCTGAGAACCTCAAGCAGAAGCTGGACCAGGGCAAGGTGTTCGAGGTATCCAGCAAGTAGGATGCCAGCAACCACTTCCGCCCTGGGGGCAGCTTCACCAGGTTCGCCAACTGGTGGTTCGTCCACCGGGCCTGACTCAGCTGTGTTTCCCTCAATGGAGCTGTCCACCACGGCAACCGGGACAAGCGCTGCAGGAAGTGTGGCTACGCCAGCAAGACCCTGTCCCACGTTCTGTGCGGATGCAAACAACACTCCAGAGCCTGGCAGCACCGCCACAATGCCATCCAGAATTGGCTGGTGAAAGCCATCCTGCTGTCCCTAGGGAAGATCACCATCAACTCCACCATCCCCGGGACAGACAGCCAACTGCAACCTGACATCGTTGTGACAGATGCAGAAAAGAAGGTGAGTCCTCATGGTAGATGTCACGGTGCCATTTGAAAACAGGTCACCAGCCTTCCACAAGGCCCGAGCACGGAAGGTACTGAAGTACACCCTGCTGGCCGACACTCTGAGAGCCCAGGGCTATGAGGTCCAGACACAGGCCCTGGTCTTGGGAGCCTTGGGCGCATGGGACCCCCACAATGAGCCGGTACTGAGAGTGTGCGAAGTCAGTCAATGGTATGCCCAGCTCATGAGACAGCTCATGGTGTCTGACACCATCAGGACACGGAACACATTACAGGACACCGCCAGTACCAGATTGAGTAACCAAGAACACCGACCAGGGAAATAACCCACTTCCTTCCCTGACAAACAGAGGGACGCACCCCACCTATGTACTTATTCTCTACACCAATATTGACTTGGACTTTTAATGCATTCCATGGGTGGCGTACCTCAGCCCACTTATCCACTGATGCTTTTAAAAACTCCCATACCTCAATCAGGATCTATGCTGGTTATGTGATATGTATGTATCTCATGAACCTTGTAACCGATACTTGCAGTCCCCAATAACTCAAGCCTAACAAGATGTACATACAGTACCTTCCCTCTTAACTTTAATAATAATAATAAAGTAATGTTTAAAATCAAATTTACACAAAAGTTATGTCCTTAGTGGACAGTGTGTGAAACAGGTGGCTTGCAGTGGGAAAAAAAAATCACCTGATACTCTCACCCCAAGTCCTGCAGAAAGCAGACTTCATGCCTTCCCCCCCACCCCTAAAATTTTTTTGGTTTTTTTTGTTGGTTTTTTTTTTTTTTTTTTCTAAGCGTTGTGGCTCCATATTATCATTGTTTTTGTTTAGGAAACTATCCCAAAACACTCAGTGATTGCTGGAGGTGATAGAGAGACTTCAGCCAACAAGCTCCTGTTACCTGGCTGACAACTGTGTAAACTAATAAGGAGGGTTTTCTCCTGGTGTTGATGTCTTTAAAGTTCTTTCCTGGTTAACATCTGTCTGCCTGGAAAGAGTCTTTATTTTCGCCCACCTCCACTGAGGGCATTAGGGGTGAATACAATGATCTCAGTGCTTCCTTCACCCTCCTCCTCACAACATACATCAATTTGGCAGGACAAAGTCAAGTTCCATGTAGAAATGCGTTACTACTTGAGATGTCAGAGGCTTGGGAGAAGTGCAGTAGTCATTTCAGAGCACATGTTATGCAGCTGTGGACATCATTTTAGTCTAGATCATCCATCTGTTCAGACTTACTGTACCTTTTTTTTTCTTGAACTTTTGACACTGCATAGAGCAAACATCAGTGCATAATATGAATGCATTGGACACCCTGAAATTGCATGCTACAACAAAACACAACTTGGTGTAGTAAAGAATGATTTGCGAGTGTAAAAGAAAACAAATGTTCGTTCATTAGTGCATATATGCCTTACTGTGTATGTACAGAGAATACATTATAGTACAATCATGACAAGATTTTATGGTGGAGTTTGAGATTAATGAATTACTCACAAGGATGCTTATCAGCATCTCATCTAAGATAATGTTATTTCAGTGTCTGTAACTCATAATATAGATATTCTAGGTTACTCTGGGTTTTGCACTTCAGAACTCCTGCTTCTGTTTGACACGCAAAAGCTAATTTTTGTTTGAGGTTAAATTCAAGAAAACTCGCTTTGATTTATAAGATATTTTCCATGAATACAAATTAACACTTTGATGTTTTTTTTCAAGGTATCCTTTGCGTGGCTGACCATTGTCATGGTTTACGTGAGTTGGCACTGAACTACCATCTCTTGAGTGATGAGCTTCTGCTTGCTTTGTCTTCTGAGAAACATGTCAGATTAGAACATTTGCGCATTGATGTAGTCAGTGAGAATCCTGGACAGACTCACTTCCACACAATTCAGAAGAGCAGCTGGGATGCTTTCATCAAGCATTCTCCCAAAGTAAACTTAGTCATGTACTTTTTCTTATACGAAGAGGAGTTTGACCCATTCTTCCGTTATGAAACCCCTGTCACCCACCTTTACTTTGGGAGGTCAGTAAGCAAAGATGTACTTGGTCGTGTTGGAATGACATGTCCTCGATTAGTTGAACTGGTTGTGTGCGCCAATGGATTACGGCCACTAGATGAAGAGCTTATTCGTATTGCAGAACGCTGTAAGAATCTGTCAGCTATTGGCCTAGGGGAGTGTGAAGTCTCGTGCAGTGCCTTTGTTGAGTTTGTGAAGATGTGTGGTGGCCGCCTCTCTCAGCTGTCTATAATGGAAGAAGTCTTGATTCCTGATCAGAAGTACAGCTTGGAGCAGATTCACTGGGAAGTGTCAAAGCATCTTGGTAGAGTCTGGTTCCCAGACATGATGCCCACATGGTAAAGTCCTTAGAGACTTCAGGGCATGTGAAATAGCACCTTACTTTTGAGAATACCATATTGCAACTTATCACAATCTTATTTAATATTATAGTTTTTACTGTAATGTCACTGCTTTGATTAGAAAATTGATGTCATGTTTAGCACTAATTTCTGAAATCCACATTTTCTATGCTTAAACCTGGATATTCCAGAAAACACTTTCATTCTAATAAAACTAGTCTGTTTTTAGGTTCTCACTTTGCCATTGACAATGACCCTAAATTTATGTAAATAAAATTTGAAAACATTGACAAATTTAAAAGTTGTGGTTGCAAAGTATTAACTACGAATTATAATATTTTATCTGTTACTTTGATATAGATATTAATAGTGAACAGACTGATTTGTATTGACTTACAAAGGGAGGTGAAATTGAATGCTTTTACTGCAGACTCTAGCAGTTACCTAGTGTTTAAATTACATGAACTGCCTGAACTACAGAATTTTAAGATTATATGGAGCATTTAGTAGGCTATGAAACTCATACATTACATAGTAGTAAATTAAGAGGCAAGACAACAGAAGTATTGTTTAGACACTATTAAATTTGCTACTTGTTTAATTTCTGATGAGTAATTTGCACACAATGTATTTTATAGATGAGGGTTACCAAAAGCTTTTTTTCTCTATGCATTTTTCTAATGTAAACTTGACATTTCTAGGGTCTTCAGAGCCATTTCTAAACTTGTTTTAAAATATTAATTATAGCTCAGAAAGCTGAAGTATTCTGGAAGAAATTGTAGATATACTATATTTTGACACTGGTTGGAACTGACAGGCTTTTCTCAAAAGTTAAAATCAGTCTTGCAGCATTTGATTAGCTGGAGTACTGCATATATTTCTAGATAAGAGGAAGCTGAAAACATGCAGAGAAATGTTTAAATGTAATGGCTGTTTAAGTAAAGAGAATAGAGCAGAGTGAACATTGAACTTTAAAAGGAGTCTAAGGAGCCATTTGACCCAAAAAAAATCTTGGGAGACCCATTAACTGCTTGCAAATTTAAGAGAAAAATGGCTTTGTAACTAAATTGCCTAAACTATATATTTTTATTATTATTATTTTATTATATAAATTGCTATTCTGTAAATCTGGCTTCAGAAATGTTCATATATGAAGTGACTGATAGCTATCCATTTTTTTATATTCCTTTATTTCAACTAGTTTCAGATCATTTCATATTTAAAACTCAGAGCATCAAACCTGTGTGAAATAGAGCAATATGCAGAAATTAGATGTACAATTTCACAAAAGTACGATTTATGAATTGTTTTGATCAAAGAAAATGTTAGCCTACAGTGAACTTTGGTGGCATGCTTTCCATTTTGGGGTTGTACAGTTACCTCTTGTAATAAATTAAGTAGATTTTGTTTACTTCTAATGTTCATTTTGCTCCAAATGTATAGTTTGAGGATAAACTGTAAAATTTATAATATGGGCATATTTAACTTTATAATGTTTTTGAGCAAGCATTACTCAGTGGACTGACATCTTAACAGTAAAACTATGTTTCTGTAGAGGTTTGTGTTTAAGAATCATTCTATTGAGTAGTCAATTTTTTTTGTATTAGAATTTGTTAAAATATAGCACTAGAATTGCTTTTATTTGTACAAAGGTGTCAATATACGTAACATTTTCTTTTACAAAGACCAAGTTTGGTGTGTTAATACTTGATATTTCTTTGCCTTTATTTGTGTAAATGGTCTTTTGATACTGGTACTTCACATGGTCACAGTCTGAACGGTCATACTAGAATGCCATTACAAGATTTTTAGGGAATAATTGTTACTAGTGATTACGTCAAGCATGTATGTGGCAGAATCTCTTCCAGTAATGTGACTAAAGCCTTGTTTGGAGAGGTGAGCGATGCAGGAGTTAGGGCCAAATCCCACTAGTATTGTATGACTATGGTAAGCAGTATTGGCCACTACTTACTGCATTGGCTGAGAAAACCTGTGTGTGGAAAGTAAAGCAATTAACTTACACCCTAGTCACCTCAAATTGTTGCCTCATCACTAGGAATTTATCCATTTGCGCTTCATCGTTCTGCTTCATACATGCTGTTGACTATTGGATCTTGAGGAGAGAAGATGCAAATAGAGCAGAGGTAGGCAAACTATGGCCCGCAGGCCACATCCGCCTGGCGGGACCGTCCTGCCCAGCTCTTAAGCTCCTGTCCCCTCCCCCGCCGTCCCTTCTCCCCCACAGCTTCATTGTTGCACAGGCAGTGCTCTTGGCAGTGGGGTTGCGCGCTCCTGCCTGGCAGCGTGGCTGGCTCCGTCTGGGCAGCACAGCTGCCAGATATGCTGCTGTGAGCAGCATGCTAAGGGGGTTGGGGGGGTCAGGGAGCAGGGGGTGGTTAGATGGGGCAGTCGGGATGGGGGGGGTGGATAAGCATGGGAGGCCTGGGGAGCCCTGTCAAGGGGCAGGGATATGGACAGGGGACTAGCAGTGGGGTGGGGGTGGATAGGGGGTGGGGGTCCCAGGAGGGGGTTAGATGGTTCGGGAGTCCTGAGGGGGGCAGCTAGGGGAGGGGTTGGAGGCCAGGCTGTTTGAGGAGGCACAGCCTTCCTTACCTGACCTTCCATACAGTTTTGCAACCCCAGTGTGGCCCTCAGGCCAAAAAGTTTGCCCACCCCGAAGTAGAGGGATGCTCTATAAAAGTGAATTGCCTCCAAGCGGAGTTAATTTTTCATCCTATGCAATTATAAAGAGAAGTGTGAAATTGGGGGGGTTAAATGAAGGTGGATAAAACAATGCGTACAAAAACCACTCCAGGTAGTGTCCTATCTCAATCAAAAATCGAACAGTATTGGTATAAAAATGATGAATAGTATTGTAATAGTATCAACCTTAAAACAATGTTGGTTGAAAAAGGGAAACACTTTGAAATAGACAAGGCCTTCCACCTTCCATTGAAAATGTTCAGTCCCCAGTGAGTGGTGACAAAGCATTCTCAGTTTCAGGGAGCCAGATGTGGCTCAGACATTTAGAGAGGATCAGACACATCAGTTTGGTTGTCTTCAGGCAGGAAACACTAAAACTTTTTAAAATGAAACAGTCTTTCCCCCATAAATATGTGACTTTCATACTTACCCACACTTCTACCCCAAAAACACACCCACCTGAAACATCAACTCATTTAAAAACAAAAAAAAAACACCATACCTCAAAGGGAGTAGGGCTTGTCTCACAGGAAGTCCATTTCAATATCACTATTGATTTTATATTGAAGATGTTTATAATCTGCTTTAAGCAATATTGAGGCTCATTTTCCGCTACTTTCAATGTGACTACTTCGAACTTCTACTTCAAGTTTACTTTTTGTAGGAATTGACTTAAATGCTTCAGACGTTTAATTTACAAACAAGTTGCATATACTCAAATGCTAGCATATTAAGTAATCTAGGTCAATTTATAGTAACACTAAAATATCTCTCTCTTCGTCATATCACTATCTGTAAGTTGAAGGTTTTGGACATGTTAGCTAAATTCATCAACTCCTCAACTGCTAGAACAGGGCCTCATCCTCCCTGATTGAACTAACCTCATTATCTCTAGCTTGCCTGCATATATATACCTGCCCCTGGAAATTTCCACTACATGCATCTGACGAAGTGAGTATTCACCCACAAAAGCTCATGCTCTAAAATGTCTGTTAGTCTATAAGGTGCCACAGGATTTTTTGCTGCTTTTACAGATCCAGGCTAAACACTGCTGCTACTCTGATACTTCATCAACTCCATTTACTTTGCTGAAATTAACAGCATTAAACTTGCCCTCTTTGTATTTTCGGTAGGTCTAGTTAATGACGTGAAGCAAAGCAAAGCTTTGGTCATTTTGGACTATCTCAGTAAAGCAAGCCAGCGTTAAAAGCTTCCAGAGTGCAATTGCCATGCATTGTGCCAAATGGTGGCATGTGACAAGCTGGGCTACTTACCCACCATGCATCACACTTTGCATCGACACAAGCACTCCTGGTAAGTACATACTGTGCGGACCCAAGCATGCACACCAACAAGCGCCAGACTAACTTTGGCAGCTGTACACGAATGTAACTTATATCAACCAAAGTTTGTAGTGTAGACGTGGCCTGATATAGAGTGGTTAGATAGGGTCTAGGCTGTGGAAACATCAGTCAGTGGCAGGGTAAAACCTGCCAACTGAGAACAGTCAGATATTCCTCCAAAGTTGCCTAAAGCAGAGACATCCCCCACCCCCAATCATGGATCTGTGGCCCTCCTTACTTCAAGGGAAATTTTCATGTTCCCAACCTAACCTGCTCAAACCATACTTAATGAAAGGCAGGGAGGCAAGAGTAGAGTTTCAAACTGGTGAATTCCTGGTGTTTGTCTATAAACAAAATAAAGTGTTCACTAAAGATTCAGTTCACTAAACATAAGGTCTTATCTAGCCTAATTTCAATAACTGGTGTAGCTGTGCTGCTGCTGCTACTTACTATAACAAACCCATGATCTTCACTGGCAGAACATACCCCCACATACCAAGCTTTCCTTGGCCAAGTATCTTGTTGGCTTTTGTTTAATTGATGTGTGCTTAACCTGGCTGAAAATCGTATTTGTTGTTTAGAAGCCTGTTTAGGCTCCCAGTTTTTTTAAATCTTGGCCTTTATCCACAATAGGGTTTTGCATTGATGCTTGTTCGGCACAGTATCAGGATTTATATGGCTCATGGGAATATGCAGAGTAGTTACAGTAAATGCAATTGTTTTATCAAGGATATTAAACCCTCATGCTTTAGGCCTCTCAGGGTGAGAATGATTTTTCCAGGAAGCTGGTTATCCTACAGCTGCCTGCGGCAGGGTGTGTCTGAAGCATCTGGGACTAGCCTTTAAAGTGACAGAATACTGGATGAGGTGGACCACTAGTCTGACAACTATATTTCTGTTCCTATATTGCTGAAATTAGTGCTACTCACCCCTAAGGCCTAAACAAAGGAGACAAATTGAAAGATCAAAGGAGAGGAAAGGCAGGGGTGGATAATGTGGGAGTCATCTATAACGTTGTTGGTTCTCAACCTCTTCCCCTCTCCTGGGCAGTTCCATACAGAAGGAAGTCAAATTTTGCTAGAAGTTCCCTTACGTTCAGGCAGAGCCAGTCAACCTGTTCTCCTTGAGGCTCCTATAGGCTGGTAAGCAATGCAGCAGCCAGAGCTGCTGCTGCTCCAGGGAAGTGAGGAGAGATGGCTGCTGTTCTTCTCCATAGTAACACACCTGATTTAAATACAAGAGTTTAAAAGTAGTAGTGTACTGCTCAAGAAACACACTTTAAATTCATCCTTAAATACATATTTTCTTCTTAAAACTGTCACTCTCAGTGGACAATGGACTATATACAGCTACATTAAACCAAGTTATGTCCCACCTGATTGTGGCCTTCATGCTGCAATTTGAAAACACTATCTTATAGTTTAAAAGATAACCTTCAAAATGTTACCCAATGTAATTACTTCTATGTATAGCTTTAGACAATAGCTCTAAAATGTGTGAATTGCTCCTATTCATGCCAGAGTCTACTGAACATAGCTGGCAACACTAATTTTTATTTGCTGGTCTCTAAAGTAGAATCATCAAGTTAACTGTACTATTGCTGGAGGCAGTGGCAAATACTAAGTGAAGCAGCTACTTTTGGAATCAACATGCCCTGCTCCAAACTTGCCCAAAAATAATAAGAAAAAAAAAAGAAGTGGTGCTTCCAAACATCATCTACCTTGGGCTTGCAACCTCCTCCTATGGGCCAAAAATTCTAGCTATCAGTCTCTAGCTTTTACTTGGCAAGTTCTGTAATACATTTCGCTGATTGTCTTAAATTTGCTAGGTCTTCTACAATTTAAAATATACTGAATGATAGGGGAAAGTGTAGTAATTGTAGCAGTAAGAGGGAGACAGTGCTGTATAATTCAGGTCTAACATGGGCTCTTATAATCAAACCCTGGCAGCTCTACCACCACTGCTATGTTAGCATATTCCATAGCAAAGTGTTCATTTACATGGAAGGAATAATGCTACCCACTGTTATTAGAATCAAAGTGAGGACTGGTAAGGCAAGAGCAGCCTTCTTACAGCTCAAGAACATCTGGAGCTCTAGAGAGCTGTCTTTGGCAAAAAAAATTCGACTGTTCAACTCCAATGTGAAATCAGTCCTACTGTATGGAGCTGAAACCTGGAGGACAACCAAAACAACCATCAGGGAGATCCAGACCTTCATAAATAGCTGCCTCAGAAGGATTCTCCAGATCCGCTGGCCAGACACCATCAGTAACATCCACCTCTTGGAGAGGACCTGTCAACTCCTAGCAGAGGAAGAAATCGGAAGGAGAAAGTGGGGTTGGATAGGACATACATTACGCAAGCAGCCAGCTAACACCACCAGACAGGCACTGTGGTGGAACCCCCAAGGACAGCAGAAGAGAGGCCATCCAAGAAACACCTGGCAATGTGACCTTCAGGCTGATAGCAAAAAAATGGGCTATACCTGGAACCAGTTAGAACGAATGGCCCAGGATAGACGACTCTGGAGATCTGTTGTTGGCGGCCCATAGCACGATTGGGGTGACGGGCATGAGTGAGTGTTGTTAGACCAAATATTTTAATATTAACAATGTATAAGTTTTGATGTTGCTTCTGCACCAGTCACTTGTTCCAAATGTTATGCTTATAAAAAGCACCCAGGACCTTTTTCAGGGGAAAAGACAATATGCTGTGTTTATTGGAGATACAACAATTAGCATATGCATTCAATCACACAGACACACACACTGTCCCACCAGTTGATGTTATCATTACCAGTCCAGAGTCTGGAGCAACCTAGCGGCCAGTTAGGTTGATCACGGGTAGGGAGGAGCCGAGTTCTGTTGGTCACGACACGATCCTCTGGGGTAGTCTTGGCAGGATGAATCCAAAGTTTCATGGCAAAGCACCCTGTTTATATAGTAATATTTCTTCATTAGGACCAATGAGTTTTGCATTATCATGCTGTATTCAATTGCTGTTTGACACGTGCTTGTTTTCTTAAATTGTTCTCATCTTTATCTTGGTTCCTTCATCAGTCTCTTGGGGAGTTACCCCATGCTGGTTTTGATCACAGCTATCTTGTCCTGAGTGATAGGTGCCTGCTTCATCTTTAGAGTTATCAATCTGCCCTCCTTTGACATCTCAATAGGGGCATGTTGCAATCTCCTGGCACCTTTACATCTGTTCTTGGTTCCTCCCAAGACCATCTGGTCCAGTGATGGCCTTCACACTTTTCTTCTAACACACACTTTTCTCATTCACACACAAAACAGGATTGATTTGAACAGGAACATCAAATTGCAGTGCAGGAGAAAACAATCATTGCATTCTTTTACCTATTTCAAAAATGCTAATTTTAAACCTACAACAAAGTGGTGACTCTAAATGTCTCTTACTGCCTTGAAATCAGCTTCAGACAAGATTCTGGCTGATGCATCTTTACGAATGGCACACTAGGCCATTTGTTTCTGGTTTCAGAAAGGGTGGCTGGCAGAATATGGTCATATCATACATCAATACATGCTTTATTTTTCATTCTAAATTATACAAAATACAACCATTAAATCCTAGTACTACACAGACAGACTGCAAACTCAAATTAGATGTGATTATTCCTCTTCCATCAATACCTGTCACCTCAGCAGGTTACCAATAGCCAAGTGTTCAGCTGCTCACTCCCTTGAACCATAGTCAGACTTTGCACACTTAAAGAAGACAATGTAGCTGTGAGGTGTTAGACTGGAAATAGTGCCCTAGCTGTTAAAGAATTACAGCTGAAAAAGCATTACTAAAAGCTTCTCTACAGTCACTTGCAAATTCAGAGCTGCAGAGGACCCTACTGCTGGATATCCCAAAGTAATGATCTGTTCCCACTTAATACTTCACTGCTCTAACTGGAATGGTACCTTTAATGCGGATATCTGTCCACTGCAGCCTGTGTAGTCAGTGACATGCATATTAAGCAGGCTATTAAAAAGCACTAGTAACTTTAATGCTTTTAAAAAATGTTAAATAATTAAGATTATTAATATTTTAGCTAAATCTGGCTCCTACAGCTCTCTACAAGAGAATCCATCTCTTGCATATGAAAAATATGTAAGTATAATACTTTTAAAAAAGCCATACACGTGCTGTGGTCCTTAGGACTATGGTACATTGATAGTGATCTTATCTTATTTATGCCTAAATCAGGCTCTTTTTAAAGAAGTATGTTAGAATTTAAGTAGTAAGAGGATGCATCAAGACTTCTAGCAGTACTCTGACAGCCACTCTGCGCCTATTCTTGAAGGTGGTGTGGGTTCTTTTATAAAAATGAATAATGCTCTTTTGTTTCATATTCCTTCAACTCTGTGAATATGAATTTTTGAAGGCATCACAGCTGGCCAAATTCCTTCACAAACAGCAAGCTTAAGTGGAAACAAATCTCAAGCACTGACCTGAAAAATCTCATTTACTTTGGGTTAAGTTGAGAAGAAAATAATCATTACTGTAGCTCTTTGATGGTGAAGGTCCCTAGCAGGGGCCATGGTGTACCACTTAAAGTGTGTATGTGGTGGGGATCAGAGATTTCCCCCTGCTCAGGTATCCCCCCCCCCCCCCCAACGCGTTATCACATTGACCCATAGATCCCCATCCTGTCCAATCTGAGTGAATAGCATTGAAAGCCTGTGTGTAAGGTCACAGCACCACTCATGTCAGGCCCAGCTACCTCTCCATTATGAGTGAGTGGAGCTGAGACTTGGCCACTCACGTCTAGTCTGGCCAAAAGTGGTTGGGCTATGGCCTCGCTGGCACTCCCCACAGCATATAGGCCCTACCATGATTTGTGTTGGCTAGTCACTTCCAATACTTCTTTCATTTGTGTAAGAGACTTAAGTTGTATCTGAGGGGAGCCAGCCTTATCTATGCTTTCTTTAGTAATTCTGGTAAGGTGTCAGGCTGTCCAAAAGCAAAACACAAACCACCATCATCACCTTCTAACAAAGGAGTGATCAGCATGACAGCTGTAATCTACCAACAGCTCTCAACCCATTTCCATGTCTGCTGACTTCCTCATGTTCCAGGACAACTCGTCCCAGTTCCATCCTTTCAAATATGAAATGTACAGCGTTCCAATGAGTAAAAGGTACATCTTTGATGGAGTCAAGCTAGCAATCCACTGTGTCTGCTGGTAACCAGCTCCTGTAGACTCCTCTCTTTAAGAAGAAGCAGATGACTTGCAACCATGTGGCCAATGACAGGTCCAAACCCCTTCAGAATTCTGGGGCTGTAATGCTGCTAGCAAGAAAGGGGACTCTTTCTTCACCCAAGGCAGGGCAGAAGAGTCACTGAATAGCCATACAACCTACACCTAATGAAATAATTACAAACCAAGCCGTGTATTGTCTTCATTAGGTAAAGGGATCTCTTCATAAGTTATTTTGATGTAAGGGGACTTCACAGGTAAAAGCCAGTAGTCTAAGTTGTAAAAGAGGTAAAACTGGTGGTTCAAGACAACCTGATCTACTATTTTTAAAACATTCAAGAAGAACTCTTCAACAGACTGAGGAGGTTTGAACGGATAGTAGAAATCTCTTATGGCTGCAGCCACTGTCTTGTTTCCTAGAGGTCCAAAAATAGATGTTTCATTCCCCAAATAAATGGGTTCTCCAGTAAACAAAGTAATGCTGGTGTAATTTGTTTGTATCTTATTAAATATAGCCCCTAAATCAGCCAACTTCTGGTATGTTCTTAATATAAATTTCGAGCATTCATAAGATTCAAACCACACTACCGCATGCTTGTCAGGACTTGCTTGAACTGTCCAGGTTTCATAGTATATCCCAGTTTCGTTGTCATATTGTACCCATTTTGCCATTTGGTTAAACATTGTTCCTGTAAAATATAGAAATAGGATATGTCCATAAGCATTATGGAAAACAATACTGACAAATGCATACAATTCATAGATTACAAGGCTAGAAAGGACCATTGTGATCATCTAGTTTGACCCCGTGTATAACACAGGCCATAGAACTTCCCCAAAATAATTCACAATGAGCATGCCTTTCAGAAAAGCATCCAAACACCCACCACAACCCTTGGTAAATTGTTCCAATGGTTAATTACTAAGGCTATGATTTTGTCATGAAGGTCGCAGAAGTCACGGAATCCTTGACTTCCAAAGACCTCTGTGACTTCAGCCCCGTCGGCTGGGAGCTGCAGGGTCCTGCTGCCTCCCGCAGCGGCAGGGAGCTGTGAGGTACTCTCACCACCGGAGGTAGCAGGTCCTCAAGCTCTGAGCCACCATGGGCAGTGGGGGTACCCTGCAACTCCCAGCTGCTGTGGGCAACAGGGGGACCCCACAGCTTCCTGCTGCCAGGGGTGGGTGGGAAGGAGGACCCTGCAGCTCTCTGCCCCACAGGTGGTGGGGTCCCAGAGCTCCTAGCCACCCTGCAGCTGCCCAGCCCCTTCCCATTTTATCAAGGATATTTTTAGTAACAGTCAGGGACAGATCATGGGCTTCTGTGAATTTTTCTTTACTGCCCCTGACCTGTCCGTGAGTTTTACTAAAAATATTAATGACAAAATTTTAAGCCTTATTAATTACCCTCACTGTTAAAAATGTACACCTTATTTCCAGCCTGAATTTGTCTAACAAACTTCCAGCCATTGGATTATGTTATACCTTTTTCTGCTAGACTGAAGAGCCCATTATTAAACATTTATTCCCCATGTCATTGCTTAACTTTCTCTTTGTTAAGCTAAACAGATTGACTTTTTTGAATCTATTACTATCAGGCACATTTTCTAATCCTTTAAACATTCTCGTAGCTCTTCTCTGAACTCTCCAATTTGTCGACATCCTTCTTGAACTGTGGATGCCAGAACTGAACACAGTATTCCAGTAGTGATCACACCAGTGCCAAATACAGAGATAGAATACAGGGATACAGACAGAGGTAAAATATAGGGTTATAAAAACCAAGGTTCCACTATGTATGCATTTGAGGATTACATTAGTTCTTTTGGCCACAGCATCACACGGGAGCTCATATTCAGCTGTTTATCCACCATGACTCTAAATCTTTTCTGGTGTCACCGCTTCCCAGGATAGAGTCCTGCATCATGTAAGTATGGCCTACATTCTTTGTTCCTAGATGTATACATTTACATTTAGCCATATTAAAACACACATTGTTTGCTTGCACACACTTTATTAAGCAATTCAGATCAGTCTTCATTATTTATCACGCCCGCTATTTTTGCATCATCTACAAACTTTATCAGTAATGATTTTATGTTTTCTTCCAGGTAACTGATAAAAATATTAAATAGCGTAGGGCCATGAACCTGTCCCTGTGGGATCCACTGGAAACACACCCACTCGATGATGATGATTTCCTGTTTACAATTATATTTTGAGACCTATCAACTAGACAATTTCTAATAATTTAATGTGTGCCATGTTAATTTTATATCATTCTAGTTTCTAATCAAAATGTCACGTGGTGCCAAGTCACATACCTTACACAACTCTAAGGGCTTGTCTTCACTACTATGCTAAATTGGCTGCCGCTGCAGTCTTGCCCGTCTCATATCCATTCAGAATGCTCTTGCAAAGACTCTTTTCCTAGCCTGTTCCTTCACCACACCACCGCTCTCTTCCCTCCCCTTTCCCTATTGCATCAAACATAAGCTGCTGATTTTCACTTGTAAAGCCTTTAACTGCCTATCCCTATACTACCTAGCCATCTCTCATTCACTAGCCTCTAACTGACCCATGATGCCAGCATCCATCACTTGTTAAATTTTCAAATAAGCACCTGTGCTTTCTCACATGCTGCCCCTCCCCGTTTCAGTGGGGCACCCCATACACACCAGAAAGCCACTTCATTGTTCTCCTTCAAATCTTTCCTTTAAAAAAGCCCCTTTGCATCAAAGCCCACAAAAAACTTGACAAAGGTTTGCGGAGACCACTGCCTGTCATACTGACCAATATTGTCTCACTGTTTCCTTGTACGCCCCTGTCTGTCTGAATCCACCTGTTTTCTCCTGTTTGTACTTAGATTGGAAGCTCTTTGGGGCAGGAACTGTCTTTTTGTTCTGTGTTTGTACAGCACCGGGGTCCTCCTGAGCCATAACTGGGGCTCCATAGCTGCAATACAAACAACAAAACAACAACCACCACCACTCAATTCTTTTATCACTGTTGGTTGAAATTTTGGAACTGCCGAGGATTCAGGTTCATAATACAGTCATAAATCCTGTATTAACAGCGACCCTGCCATTGTATGCTGCACAGAGAGGAATTTTAATTACACTTCATATTCTTGGGGTGTACTGCAGTGTATATCGTGGGATGGTGTTTCCCTCTCTTCACAAGGCTGGGATTTTTATCGTTAAATAAAAAGGGCTGCCGCAACAAACTTATTAAAAGATTATGCATGAACTGGGCATGCAATTGAAATTATAAAATTATCATCTTTACTTTTTTAATGTTTTAAAACACATGCCCTTACTAGCAACTCTGTGCCCCTTTAAAGTGATGTTCAAATATTACAAAATGTAAATCCCAAAACTGGCAGAAGTTACCCAAAAAATGTTCAAACCTACCCGCTGAAGAAATTCAGCCCACACACATTTCTTACTAAGTTAAAGTGTGAGGGAGTAAAAATGCCATGCAGTATTTTCTGAAGGTCAACACACTCCGTCATCCGAGCAATGAAAAAAGTGATTTCCAGAGCATTGTCCTATCACAGTGAAAATACCAGAAAGCCACAATTGCACAAGAAATTCTGTGGTGTTAGGAGCCCAAAACTGCAGACTCTTGGTAGTGCTGATTTGCTTAGTTTTTGCAAGATTGGGCCCCAAAGTCATCAGGACCAAAACCTACAAGAAGGTCCTACAGAGGTCTGTCCTGGATCTGACACTGTTCAATATTTTCATTAATGATTTGAATGATGGAGCGGAGATTATGCTTATAAAATTTGTGGCTGGCACCAAGGGGGAGGGGTTGTAAACACTTTGGAGGACTGGACTAGAATTCAAAAATGATATTGACAAATTGGTTTGAAATCAATAAGATGGAATTATCTAAAAGACAAGTGCAAAGTACTAAAATTCACAACTCAAAATCACAAATACAAAAATGGGGAATAACTGGTTAGGCAACAATAAGGCAGACAAGGATCTGGAGATTATACTATATCACAATTGACTATAAATCATCAATGGGGCAATTGCAAAAAAAGGTTACGTCATTTGGGGACATATTAACAAGGGTGTCATATACAAGACCCGAAAGGTAATTGTTCCAATCTACTCAGCTCTGGTGGAGCCTCAGCTGGAATACTGCTTCCAGTTTTACGCCGCACACTTTAGATAGATATGTACGAATTAGAGAAAGTCCAAAGAGAGCAACAAAAACGATAAAAGGTTTAGAAAACCTGATCTGTGAGGGAAGGTTGAAAGAACTGGTACTCCTGGGGGAGTTCTGCACAACTGCAGGCAGAAAAATCTGCCCCCCCCCCCCCCGATTCCATTTGCTTCCTTGCAGAAAATGGTTTCTATGGCGAAGCAAAGAGAAGTGGCACCAGTACTCACTCATCCCTCCCTGGCAGCTAGGCAGCTCAGATGCGTCTGTTCTGTCACAGGGGGAAGGGGTGGACTGGGGATGTCCTGGCCACCCAGGGCCATTAGTCTCAACTGGGGGAGGAGGGGGGAGGATCTAGGTCAGATCAAACCCCAAAAACTTTCCCTGGCTGCAGGAAGCTCTGCACTGTGGATGGGTGTGTCTGGGGGTCGGGGTGGGGTGGGGGAGTCTCAGCAGTTGGGGATCCAGATGCACAGGGGCTGGGTGGACAGGGGGCACAGCTCCCTCTACAGTGAGCCCTCCTCCTACCCGTGCACCAAGAAGCCTCCCCCCACCGAGCCCTCTCCGCATCAGGAGCCCCCTGCACCCAGAAACCCTCACTCAGCTCCCCAAACCCCTATCCCGCCAAGCCTCACCCCTGCATCAGGATCCCCTCACACTCGGACTGCCATCCCACTGAACAGCTGCACCCTGACCCCTCCACACCAAGCCCCACTCTCTCTCCCCACACACACTGAGCCCTGACCACCTTCACCTGAATTCCCCTACAGAGTCCCATTCCCCCTGCATTCAGAACCCCGCATTGCTGCCTCCACCCAGATTGCGCCACCCGGAATCCTGGTGCTCTTGAGGGAATTCTGCACCAAATATTTTAAATTCTGCAATGTTCTGCATATGGTGCGGGAAGGAGACTCAGGGTGGGGAGTGAGGGTACAGGAGGGGTGCGTCAGGGGACTCAGGGCAGGGGGCTGAAGTGCAGGAGGGGTGGAGGTGAAGCAGGGGGCTCAGAGCAGGGGGTTGGGGTGCAGCACAAGGCTCAAGGCAGGGGGTTGGGGTGCGTGGTGCACGAGGGGTTTGGGGTGCGGCTCCGGCCTGGAACTGCTTACCTTGAGCGACTCTGGATTGGCAGCAGTGTACAGCAGGGCTAAGGCAGGCTCCCTGCCTGCCCTGGCCCCACGTTGCTCCTGGAAGTGGCCAGCATGTCTGGCAGTGGCTCCTGGGGGTGGGGCTTCACCACACATTGCCCTTGCTTGCAGGTACCACCCCCAAAGCTCCCATTGGCCACAGTTCCCCGTTCCCAGCCAATGGGAGCTGCGGGGGGCAGTGCCTGCGCACAGACTCCTCTGCCCCCACTCTTCCAGAGGCCGCAGGGACGTGGTGTCATCCGCTTCCGGGACCGGCGCAGGGCCAGGGCAGACAGGGAGCGTGGCTTAGCCTCGCTGTGCCACAGGGCTGGCAATCCCACAGGCTGGATTGAAAGCCCTGACAGGCTGGATCCGGACTGCGGGCCGTAGTTTGCCCTCCCCTGCACTAAGTAGTAATGACCATAATACAATTAGATTCAACATCCTAGAAAGGAATTGTCAGGGTTCCTTCCCCACTCTGAACTCTGGGGTACAGATGTGGGGACCCACATGAAAGATCCCCTAAGCTTATTTTTACCAGCTTAGTTTAAAAACTTTCCCAAGGCCCAAACTCCTTCCTAGCCTTAGTATTGCTGCCACCACCAAGTGATTTAAACAAACATTTAGTGAGGCCACTTGGAGCCCTACCTTGCCCAAATATCCCCACAAGCCCGTAAACCCCCTTTTCTAGGGAGGCTTGAGAATATTATCCTCACCAATTGGTACCCTTGCATCTTAAGAACAATGAAAAATCAATCAAGTTTTTAAAAGAAGAATTTTAATTACAGAAAGGGTAAAAGAATCACCTCCATAAAGTCAGGATGGTAAGAACTTTACAGAATAACAAAAGACTCAAGAACACAGAGGATTTCCCCTCTAGGAAAAACCTGTAAGTTATAAAAGAAAGGAAAGATAGAAAATGTGGCAAAAGAACACCTTGGCTTAACCACGAGATCTTGCGTGATCTAAAAAATAAAAAAGAGTCATATAAAAAATAAAATGTGGCAAAAGAACACCTTGGCTTAACCACGAGATCTTGCGTGATCTAAAAAATAAAAAAGAGTCATATAAAAAATAGAAAATAGGACAGATTACAAAGGATTAATATAGGCAAAGAACACAGGAATGCAGAGGCAAGATTAGAAAGGCGAGGGCACAAATGAGCTCAAACTAGCTGTGGGAATAAAGGGAAACAAGAAGACTTTTTATCAATACATTAGAAGCAAGAGGATGACCAGGGACAGGGTAGGCCTACTGCTCAGTGAAGAGGGAGAAACAGTAACAGGAAACTTAGAAATGGCAGAAATGCTTAATGACTTGTTTCGGTCTTCACGGAGAAGTCTGAAGGAATGCCTAACATAGTGAATGCTAATGGGAAGGCGGTAGGTTTAGAAGATAAAATAAAAAAAGAACAAGTTAAAAATCACTTAGAAAAGTTAGATGCCTGCAAGTCACCAGGGCCTGATGAAATGCATCCTAGAATACTCAAGGAGCTAATAGAGGAGGTATCTGAGCCTCTAGCTATTATCTTTGGAAAATCATGGAAGACGGGAGAGATTCCAGAAGACTGGAAAAGGGCAAATATAGCACCCATCTATAAAAAGGGAAATAAAAACAACCCAGGAAACTACAGACCAATTAGTTTAACTTCTGGAAAGATAATGGAGCAAGTAATTAAGGAAATCATCTGCAAACGCTTGGAAGGTGTTAAGGTGATAGGGAATAGCCAAGCATGGATTCGTAAAAAACAAATCGTGTCAAGCCAATCTGATAGCTTTCTTTGATAGGATAGTATCAGAGGGGTAGCCGTGCTAGTCTGGATCTGTAAAAGCAGCAAAGAATCCTGTGGCACCTTATAGGCTAACAGATGTTTTGGAGCATGAGCTTTCGTGGGTGAATACCCACTTCATCAGATGCATGTAGTTGAAATTTCCAGGGGCAGATATATATATGCAAGCAAGCTAGAGATAACAAGGTTAGTTCAATCAGGGAGGATGAGGCCCTGTTCTAGCAGTTGAGGTGAGAAAACCAAGGGAGGAGAAACTGGTTTTGTAGTTGGCAAGCCATTCACAATCTTTGTTTAATCCTGAGCTGACGGTGTCAAATTTGCAGATGAACTGAAACTCAGCAGTTTCTCTTTGAAGTCTGGTCTCGAAGTTTTTTTGCTGCAGGATGGCCACCTTAAGGTCTGCTATAATGTGGCAAGGGAGGCTGAAGTGTTCTCCTACAGGTTTTTGTATATTGCCATTCCTAATATCTGATTTGTGTCCATTTATCCTTTTCCGTAGAGACTGCCCAGTTTGACCATAGACTTTAAGGTCAGAAGGGACCAATGTGATCATCTAGTCTGACCTCCTGCACAAAGCAGGCCACAGAACCCTACCCGTCCACTTCTGTAACAAACCCCTAACCTGTGTCCGAGTTATTGAAGTCTTCAAATTGTGGTTTGAAGACCTCAAACTGCAGAGAATCCACCAGCAAGTGACCCGTGCCCCATGCTGCAGAGGAAGGCGAAAAACCTCCAGGGCCTCTGCCAATCTGCCCCGGAGGAAAATTCCTTCCCGACCCCAAATATGGCGATCAGCTAAACCCTGAGCATGTGGGCAAGACTCACCAGCCAGCACTCAGGAAAGAATTCTCTGCAGTAACTCAGATCCCATCCCATCCAACATCCCATCACAGAACACTGGGCATACTTATCTGCTGATATCAAAAATCAATTGCCAAAATTAAGCTATCCCATCGTACCATCCCTTCCATAAACTTATCAAGCTTAGTCTTAAAGCCAGATATGTCTTTTGCCCCCACTACTCCCCTTGGAAGGCTGTTTCAGAACTTCACTCCTCTAATGGTTAGAAACCTTCGTCTAATTTCAAGTCTAAACTTCCTAGTATCCAGTTTATACCCATTTGTTCTTGTGTCTACATTGGTACTAAGCTTAAATAATTCCTCTCCCTCCCTAATATTAATCCCTCTGATATATTCATAAAGAGCAAGCATATCCCCCCTCAGCCTTCTTTTGGCTAAACTAAACAAGCCAAGCTCTTTGAGTCTCCTTTCATATGACAGGTTCTCCATTCCTCGGAACATCCTAGTAGCCCGTCTCTGAACCTGTTCCAGTTTGAATTCATCCTTCTTAAACATGGGAGACCAGAACTGCACACAGTATTCCAGGTGAGGTCTCACCAGTGCCTTATATAACGGTACTAACACCTCCTTATCTTTGCTGGAAATACCTCGCCTGATACATCCTAAAACCACATAAGCTTTTTTAACGGCCATATCACATTGGCGGCTCATAGTCATCCTGCGATCAACCAATACTCCAAGGTCCTTCTCCTCTGTTGCTTCCAACTGATGCATCCCCAATGTATATCTAAACTTCTTATTATTAATCCCTAAGTGCATGACCTTGCACTTTTCACTATTAAATTTCATCCTATTACTATTACTCCAGTTTACAAGGTCATCCAGATCTTCCTGTATGATATCCCGGTCCTTCTCCGTGCTAGCAATACCCCCCAGCTTTGTGTCATCCGCAAACTTTATTAGCACATTCCCGCTTTTGGTGCCAAGGTCAGTAATTAAAAGGTTAAATAAGATTGGTCCCAAAACCGATCCTTAGGGAATTCCACTAGTAACCTCCTTCCAGCCTGACAGTTCACCCTTCAGTACGACCCGTTGTAGTCTCCCCTTTAACCAGTTCCTTATCCACCTTTCAATTTTCATATTGATCCCCATCTTTTCCAATTTAACTAATAATTCCCCATGTGGAACCGTGTCAAATGCCTTACTGAAATCGAGGTAAATTAGGTCTACCGCATTTCCTTTGTCTAAATAATCTGTCACCTTCTCAAAGAAGGAGATCAGGTTGGTTTGGCACAATCTACCCTTAGTAAAACCATGTTGTAATTTGTCCCAATTACCATTGACCTCAATGTCCTTAACTACTTTCTCCTTCAAAATTTTTTCCAAGACCTTACATACTACTGATGTCAAACTAACAGGCCTATAGTTACTTGGATCACATTTTTTCCCTTTCTTAAAGATAGGAACTATGTTAGCAATTCTCCAGTCGTACGGTACAATCCCTGAGTTTACCGATTCATTAAAAATTCTCGCTAACAGGCTTGCAATTTCATGTGCCAATTCTTTTAATATTCTTGGATGAAGATTGTACATAGCAGAGGGGCATTGCTGGCATATGATGGCATATATTACATTGGTGGACGTGCAGGTGAATGAACCGGTGATGATGTGGTGATGATGTGGCCGATCTGTTTAGGTCCTGTGATGGTGTCGCTGGTGTAGATATGTGGTCAGAGTTGGCATCGAGGTTTGTTGCATGAATTGGTTCCTGAGCTAGAGTTACTATGGTGCGGTGTGCAGTCACTGGTGAGAATATGTTTCAGGTTGGCAGGTTGTCTGTGGGCGAGGACTGGCCTGCCACCCAAGGCCTGTGAAAGTGTGGGATCATTGTCCAGGATGGGTTGTAGATCACTGATGATGCGTTGGAGGGGTTTTAGCTGGGGACTGTATGTGATGGCCAGTGGAGTCCTGTTGGTTTCTTTCTTGGGTTTGTCTTCCAGTAGGAGGCTTCTGGGTACAAGTCTGGCTCTGTTGATCTGTTTCCTTATTTCCTCGTGCGGGTATTGTAGTTTTGAGAATGCTTGGTGGAGATTATGTAGGTGTTGGTCTCTGTCTGAGGGGTTAGAGCAGATGCGGATGTACCTCAGTGCTTGGCTGTAGACAATGGCTCGTGTGATGTGCCCGGAATAGGGTGGTGTTATACCGAAAACCTACCAACCGCTATGCCTACCTTCATGCCTCCAGCTTCCATCCCGGGCATTTCTTTTTTGCTATTACTTACTATTTCTGCAAGACTAGATGCTTAGTTCAGATATACTTAAGAATATGTAATTTCCTTTCCTGGTTTCTTGGCTGGCTCCGAGAGACACAGACCAAAACCTTCCCCCACAGATTTGAAAGTATCTTCTCCCCTTATTGGTCCTTTTGGTCAGGACCCAGGTTATCTGAGCTTCTTAACCCTTTACAGGTAAAAGAGGAATTAACCCTTTATAGGGTAAAGGGGGATTTTATGCTACCCTTAGCTGTATGTTTATGACAGGAATATTTCAATAAAAAGGAGGAGACTGGTCAAAAATGCCCTAAAGTCAAAAGTAAAGGCAGTTAAATCCTTAGATATGGCATAAGGAAACAATAGCAGAGTCTCAGAAAGAATGTATACCTCTGAACAAAAAGGAACAAGGAAAGTAAAAAGGCAACCAGTCTGGCTAAATGGCCAAGTTAGAGAGGTTATTTGAGCCAAATAGATCTTTCCAGATTTGAAATCTAATCCCAATGAAACCAATAAACACACACAAATTACAGCAAGCAGTATGTAAAATGGAAATTAGAGAGGCTCACATGGATTCTGAAAAGCAAACAGCTAAAAAGGTATAAAAGCAAACTGAAATTTTGTAAGTCTATTAGAAGTCAGAAGCCTGCAAAAGAACTGGTGGTCTACTGAGTCAGAGGAGTGAAAGGGAGCAATTAAGGAGGGACACTGCTGAGAGAACAAATGATTCCTTTGTCTCAGTCATCACCATAGAGGATGCCAGGGAGACAGTTACCTCAGACCTGTTCTTTTCTGGTAATACACAGGAGGTACTACCAGACATTGAGGTATCAGAAGACAAGGTGATGGAGCAAACTGATAATTTATAAAGCACCTAGTCACCAGGCCCAGTGTACGTCCAAGAGTGCTGAGGAAACTTAAGTATGAGGTGGCACAGTGGCTACCAAAAATGCACAATCATTAAAAAACAGCTAGTATACTTTGGACAGAAAGTTGATATCTATGTCAGGGGTTGGCAACCTCTGGCACGCGGCTTGCCAGGTAAGTACCCTGGTGGGCTGGGCCAGTTTGTTTACCAGCCGTGTCGGCAGCTTCGACAGACCATGGTTCCCATTGGCCGCGGTTCGCCGTCCCAGGCCAATGGGGGCAGCAGGAAGCCGCGGCCAGCACGTCCCTCGCCCACACTGCTTCCCGCTGCCCCCATTGGCCTGGGACAGCGAACTGTGGCGCATAGGAGTCGCAATCCACCAAACCTGCCGACGCGGCAGGTAAACAAACCGGCCGGACCTGCCAGGGTGCTTACCAGGGTGCAGCCCCCAGCCCTGCTTACCCTGGCGAGCCACGTGCCAGAGATGGCCGAGCCTTGATCTATGTTTTAAGAAGGCTCCAAGGCTGACCCAGGGAATTACACACCAGTAAACCTAACAGCTGTATTTGATTGAAACAATAATTAAAAACCAAATAATAAAACACTTGGAAGATCATGATACAATGAGGCCTAATCACAAGGTTTCTGCAGAGGGAAGTTGTCTCAATAATCTCTTAAAATTCTTTATAGGTCAATAAAGTAGTGGGCAAAGGAGAAAAAACTGACATAAATTGTTGACTTCAACAGCCTTTCAAGAAGGTCCCTAACCAGAACCTACTAAAGAAGCTAATTAGTCCTGGGGTGAGAAGCAAATTAGTGTCATGGATCAAAACTAGTTAGCATACAGAAACAAGTAGACATAAATGGTCAATTTTCATCATGGCACAAGGTTAACAGTGGTGTACCTCAAGGTTCTGTGCTAGGTCCAGTGATGTTTACTACATTAACCATTAGGAAAGGATGCAAGTAGTGAGGTAGAAAATTTGGAGACGTTAGAGAGTTATTT
The DNA here is from genome assembly GCF_025201925.1 of Gopherus flavomarginatus. Taxonomy (NCBI): domain Eukaryota; kingdom Metazoa; phylum Chordata; order Testudines; family Testudinidae; genus Gopherus; species Gopherus flavomarginatus. The sequence continues at coordinate 290,606,709 of NC_066617.1, forward strand.
AGGTTAGTCACATCCAGAGATGGCAGTGATACACCAAGATAAATAAATGGAAAGTACAACTGCAGACGAAGGTCAGTATTGGTACATCCAAAGTAATGCACATTGAAAGTGGGGAAACTGAACTACCTCAGGGGTTTCAAACGCAAATGACCACGAGGGCCACATGAGGGCTAGTTCATTGGTCCGAGGGCCGCATCACTGACAGCCCCACTTGCTGCCCCCGGCCCTGACCCCACTCTACCCCTTCCATGAGGCCCCGCCTATTCGCACCCCTTCTCTGCCCCTATTCCAACCCCTTTCCTGAAGTCTCCACCCCAACTCTGCCCCCTCCCTGCCCCCAGATGGTGCATGAGGGGTGTCGTGGGGACTCAAGGCAGGGAGTTGAGGTGCAGCAGGGGGTTGGGGTGCAGGCAGGGGGCTCAGGGTGCAGAAGGGGTGTGGGATGCAGCAGGGGGCTCAGGGCAGGGGGCTGGGGTGTGGAGTGCAGCAGGGGGCTCAGGGCAGGGGGCTGGGGTGCAGCAGGGGGTTGAGGTGCAGGCAGGGGGCTCAAGGCAGGGGAATGGGGTGTGGGATGCAGCAGGGGGTTGGGGTGCAGGCAGGGGGCTCAGGCGAGGGAGTTAGGGTGTGGGATGCAGCAGGGGGCTCAGGGCAGGGGACTGGGGTGCGAGATGCAGCAGGGGGCTCAGGGCAGGGAACTGGGGTGCAGAAGGGGTGTGGGATGCAGCAGCGGGCTCAAGGCATGGGGTTGAGGTGTAGGGTGCAGCAGGGGGCTCAGGGCAGGGAGCTGGCGGGTGGGGTGCAGGAGGGCTTCGGGCTCCATGGTGGCAGCGGTGCACACCGGGGCCAAGGCAGGCTGTCAGCCCCAGCCCCGCTCTGCTCCAGAAAGTAGCTGGAACCATGTCCTTGTAGCCCCTGGGGAAGGAGGGACTCAGGGCTCCGCATGCTGCTTGCCGCACCTCCAGGTACCTCCCCCGAAGCTCCCATTGGCCACAGTTCCCTGTTCCCGGCCAATGGGAGCTGCGGGGGGAGGGGGCGGTGCCTGGAAGCAAGGGCAACACACGGATGAAGCCCTCTGCTCCCCTTCCCCCCCGTCCCCGGCCACAGGGACATGATGCCAGCCACTTCAGGGAGTGGCGTGGGGCTCGAGGGGGGCAATCCTGCGGCTGTAGTTTGCCCACCCCTGGCCTGGAGGTAGGCTGCAGGAAATAGCATCAACGTAGACAGATTCATGAAAACCACTGCTCAATATGCAGCTGTGTTCCAAAAAGCAAATAAGGTTTTAGGATGTGTAAGAAATACTATACCACTATTAAACACTGGTGTATCCTCATTTGGAATATCATATGCAATACTGGTTACCCCACCTAAAACGGGGCATTGCAAAATTGGAGTGGGTTCAGAGGATGCTGACAAGAATGATTATGGGTGAGGAAAAATTATCGTGAAGAGAGATTGAAAAGATTGGGACTGTTTACCTCAGGAAGGAAGGTAGGAGGGGATCTGATACATATGTATAAGATAATAAAAAGTCTAGAGAAGGTTGATCAGGAATTTCATTCTCCATGTCTCACAATACAAGAACAAGGGGACAGTCAATGAAACTGAGAAGTACCAAATTCACAGCTGATGAAATACTTTTGCATACAATGAATAATTAAACTGTGGAACTCATTGCCACAGGATGTCACCAAGATGAAGAATTTAACAAGAATTAAAAGAGGGATTAGGCATTTACAAGGATAACAAGAACATCCAGTGTTATAACAATCAATGCTAAACATTTTTGGAAGGGATATAAAACGGCATGCTTCGGGGCTTAAGCCAATCTCTAATTAAGAAGTAGGAGGCAATCATGGGGGTTAGATTATCCCACATCTCCCTGCTGTAGTTTTTTTTCACCTGCTTCTGAAGCACTTGTTGCTGACCATTGTCAGAGATAGGAAATTGGAGTAGATGGACCATGGACCTGATCCTGTCTGGCAAGTCCTATGCACACCCAATTTGCACATGTACATACGATTATACAAGATACATGGTAACAGAGATTCAAGTCAAAGATGTATGAGTGTCATCAACATGCTGCAGCACTACAACCCAAACCATCTGACTTTCTCCCCAAGCAGATTCACATATGTGCCAGAGAATAGGGAAAATGGAACGGAGTCAAGGATTACCCTTCACAAAAGTCCCTTGGGAAAATGAGCAACCTGCCAAAACGACACTACAGCATCTCCCCAAGAGGAAAGTGCCTCACAAGCGATACTCTAACCACTCCTGCTAGGACCCACAGGAAAGGTCAAAAATACATTATGATCAACAGTACCAGAGGCTACCAACAGATATGAAAGAACTGGTGTGGACGTCTAATCAATATGGAGGAGGCCCATGTATTTAATAAATTAAGGCTCTGTTACATTATATGGGATGCTTTTTATTGAGCAGCATCAGTCAGATGGAATCTGCAGACTCCAAGGTTGAGGTGCCAAACTGATGAAAATGGAAGGGAACTTAGGTAGAATAACACATCACGTTAGCGTTTGAAACACACAGGTCTGTAGTTTTAATCTGATTTTCGCTGCTTAGAAAGAAAAGCAGCCTGTGCCAGAGACTTAGCAAGCCAGGTGTATAGAAGTATTCAGTATATTCATTTTATTTAAAAGGCAGCAGATTCTTGTACGACCTTTGCATGCAATCTGTTTAGTATTTGTTAAGGAGAGTGTTATTTTTATCCTAGCATTTCAGTTTCACATTGAGGAGCTGTGATGAGCCCATAACGTAGACTGAACCAAGAAGCTATTTTGGTGAGCTATACAAAAAGACTAATTATAATAAAAACACCACTTGTCCTGCAATATGTGCTAGATAGGCCTGTTACTGCTACTGGGATTATTTGCAGTTTTATGATACAACAGTTGGGGGAAAAAAAAAAAGAGAGATGAGTGACTGTAGCTGTTCTTGAGAGCATTTCCTTTTATGTCCTACTTATTGGTTCAAGAGCACAACACAATTATCTCAATTTTTCCATTTAAAAATTCATCTGCCACTTCACAGCAGGAGGCTGTGTTCCAGCACAAGTGTATGAAAAGAGGCCAGAATGGTTCAGCTGTTTTGCTATTTTTACACTCAAAAGACTCCACTATTTTTGCAGAAGTGCTCACGTGACATACCAAGCAATTCTCACTTAACAGCATCTTTTTAGCATAGCTTGTTCAAAGGACAGTATTACCATATCACTTCCTATATTAAGAAAATTAGAAGAGTAATATTTCAATTTCAAATTAACAGCTTTAGTCACCCTGCACTGCAAATGACTCACAAAAAGTGAGTGGAAAGATACTGTCTGACATGAATGTGAGCCTGTCTTAATATATTATGGTATTAGTGTCACCACAGGATTCTGAAATCTACCTGATATAGCAGTCACCAGAACCAAGGTCCCATTTTCCTTCCAGTGTACATCATCTATTCCTTCATAAAAGCAGGCAGCTCCCTGATTACACCAGAACGGTGCATCCATGTCAGGCCGGAGATGCGGAAATGTGCAGTTCCCAAGCTGGAAGAGTTCATACCATTCCATTGTGTAATTTTTGCCAGTTAGAGAACTCTTGAAGCCAACAGCATCATGCATAATATTCTGAGGAAAGATCATGAACACAAAGAAAAACAGTTTTATAGTGCCAACTTCACTTTCCATTACTTATCTACTGTACAGTAGTTTAGAAAATAGGGTTCTGTAAAATGGGATGTACCACACTAAATTACACAAATACTGATTCACATCATACTTGTCTGTATCCTGCACTGACTTCCATTTGCAGCTTGTAGTAGTGGTAATTACGAGTTAGCTATTCAATCAGAGTTAGGCATCAAACTTCCTTTTATCTCTGCATATCCCACCTCCAATACCCCAAATTGTGGACCAAACATCAACAAACAAAGATCCTTTTGTGGACCCAATCCTGTACAAAGTAATGTAAACCATTTGAAAACTTCAGTGTTGCCATCTACAAGCATTCGAAAGTCATGAGTCAGGCCCCAAAATCATGGAATTACCTTAAAATTCATGCTGTTAACAATAAGTGTTGGATTCAGTCTATTTGCCTTCTCATTTTTTACTCTCTAGAGCAGTGGCTCTCAAACTGGGGCCACCGCTTGTTCAGGAAAAGCCCCTGGCGGGCCGGGTCGGGTTGTTTACCTGCCATGTCCGCAGGTTCAGCCGATCGCAACTCCCACTGGCCATGGTTCGTCGCTCTAGGCCAATGGGGGCTGCGGAAAGGGCGGTTAACACGTACCTCAGCCTGCACTGCTTCCTGCAGCGGCGAACTGCGGCCAGTGGGAGCCGCAGTCGGCCAAACCTGTGGACGCAAGCAGCGGCCCCAGTTTCAGAACCACTGCTCTAGAGTACACATATTTAAGCTTCCCTCTGCAATCATAACAGCTAGAAATTTACTTTAAAAAAAAGCAGCTGAGATTCTGTTGCATTCACATGATTCCAGGAGCTGAGGCTTTAAGAGAAACACCATATATTGTGAGACTTGTAATAGAAGTCGAAAGAGTTGGCAACACTCTTAGCGAGTGATCCACAGGGCAGACTGCAGATGGTTATTCAGATCAGACAGGTATCCATGTTCATACAAAATTTAATTCAAATCAGACTTTGTTTCTGTGAGATCTTATTTCTTCATTTAAAAAAACAAAGCTGTAGATGTATAAGATTAACAAGATCTTTCCTACAAACTAGCCAGATATTTTGTTATAAAGGACCAATTCAAAGTGTTCTTTGTAAGTGATGTTAAAGTCAATGCAAATAAATATAAGTTAACGCACACACAATACATTTCCAATCCTTGGTATTTAAGGGCAAAAATACCACATTGTGTTCTTTTCCTACTCTGTCCTGAATTACTTCCATAACTCTTGTTTCAAGGTTAGCAGTTTTCTAGCCCACAGCCTCCAATACTCCACACAACTATGCTAAAATATTATAATGAATTAAGTCTTACTGTTGACATTTGCTGCTGAATTTAACTGATTTGAAACTAATACATTTTTGTTAAATGAAAACATCACCCTACCAAATGTCCAAGCAGATCCCCATATTTGAATTCCCACACTGGAGCTTGTAATCGATAGACTTCAATGACATCCTCATTCTTCATTACTGGAATGGGACAGCCAGTAGGACAGAAAGTGTAACGAGCTTGACAATAGGGATCTGTTTTCGGACGGTAATCAAAACGCCTATGTTTAAAAACAAAAGCATGGAAAACTTTCAGTGTAGCTTCAGAAGAAAGGTAACATGCCACAAAAGACACTTATAAGAGCCACTTTTCAGAACAGCCTCTAATGGCCAGATTTTTAGAAGTTCTGAATACCTGGAGCTCCCCTTAAAACCAATGGGAGCTATGAGTGTGCAGCACCTTTAAAAGTCGTAAGACCCCAACCCCAAAAAACACATATACAAATGAGTTCATAGGATTACTCAAGTGCACGTTTGTAGGACTAAGGCGAAAAATTGTATCTTCAATATGTGAGTGCAAATAATAAAATTTAGATGTCTAATATGGGAAACAATGTTAATTGCACTGTAATGTACTTGCACACACTACACTGTGGCCACAAGATTAGAGGTTGGTTTAAGATCTGTTTCAAAATTTGGTCCCAAGGGCTTTTCTACACAGGAAATAGCTATTCTGGAATAACCATTCAGCAATAAATATTCCAGAATAGCACCCCTGCAGACACTATTCTGGAATAAAAGTGACTTTACTCCAAAATAATTACTCTCCTCACAAAGTGGAGTAATTATTCAGAAATGAGATCACTTTTATTCTGAAACAGAGTGTCAATAAAAGGGAGTTATTTTGGAATAGCTATATTATACCTCAATAGCTATTCTGGAATAATGATGCCAGTCAATTTCCCCCATATAAAGACGGCCTAAGAATCTGAAATCCACACATTTCTTCCAGAGATTTTCAGCTCTTCCATTAAACCTCATTCTAGGTAATCACACCTTGTTTTCATAATAACTGACAAACAGACTCTACATCGGGGTCGGCAACCTCTGGCACACGGCTCGCCAGAGTAAGCACCCTGGCGGGCGAGGCTGGTTTGTTTACCTGCTGCGTCAGCAGGTTCGGCCGATCGCGGCTCCCACTGGCTGCGGTTCGCCGCTCCAAGCCAATGGGGGTGGTGGGAAGCGGGCGCAGCACATCCCTCGGCCCATGCCACTTCCCACCACCCCCATTGGCCTGGAGTGGCGATCAGCCCTGCAGACGCGGGAGGTAAACAAACTGGCGCGGCCTGTCAGGGTCCTTACCCTGGCAAGCCACATGCCAGGGGTTGCCGACGTCTGCTCTACATGTATAGTACTATCAATATAGAACATAAAACCATGATTTCTCCACTGCAAAAGTTCTCCAACGACCTTCAAATACTACTCTAACTCATTCACTATATTTCACTTAGGTCCTGTTCCTCCTCACATTAAATTATAAACAACATCCAAATCACACAATTTAAATATCCCTCCCCAGATATTAAATATGCTTATTTCAGTAAAGGTATGAGATGATCAGGCCCCTATATGCTTTATGAGGGTTGGTTTTGCTTCAACTAGTTTGAAATTATAGGGCCTAATTCTGCACCCACTGAAGTCAACGGCAACCCCCACACTGACTTCAGTGGAGGGAGGAACAATCCCACAGTTACTATGTGTTTTGTTTCCGTTCTAGCATTCAGTAATCAGTCTTTGATACTATTTCTGTGTGATGTGCTTTGATACTATTTCTCCAATCCCCCATACACTCACTAGATGTGGGAGGGGGTAGAGTGGGGTGTTAACTATTTTAAGTCCTTCCCCACATAAGTCAGACAAAATTTCTACACATATTACTATCCCTTCTCCCAAAATCCTCCGACAATCACATACACAATTCCATTTGTTTATTAAATGTACAGGCTATGGAGCAGGATTTAAACTTCCTACCAGACATAGAATTTCATCTGTGTTCAGTAGTAAGCTCCAGCTATAGAGGAGAGGAAAGAAATACAGAACTGAATCCTAAATATTCTTCCACTGTAATTTTGATTGCTGAGTTTCTTTGGGGCTTTTGTATTTGTTAACTTAAAATAAAAAAATAATCAACCAGATTAAAATTTGTTCTGTGGACTGCATATAGCTTAATATAATTAAACCAGTGAAACAACTCCTGGCATTAAAGTTAAGCATGTGTGCTTGCAGGACTGGAATCTTATCTACCTTTAATAAAATTAACTAGCTGACATGCATTAGAGAGAGAGAGAGCATGTGTGTGAAAATATTAAACACATTTGGTTCACCAAAAACAGCTGCAGATCTGAAAGGACAACCTAGGAAAAACAAAAAGTGGCTATGCAAAAATATCACCTTCAGCAGATCAGCTCCCTGTGTATATTCAGAATCTTATCTTCTCACTTTATAACACTGAATATTTAATTTAAAGAAAAAAATTCTATGGTACAATTAACTTCTGTTAGCACTGAAGATTCCATACAACCATAGAACAGTGAGCAGGACTCTATATCAGTTCATGCATCAATACCGATTGTTAACTAAGTTACAATTACAAAATATTTTGACCTGATTTTCTGAGGCCTCAGTCACCTGCAGCTCCTGCTTACAACAATAAGAATTAAATTATAAGTATCACTAAAAGTTAGGGCCCTTATTACTGTTTGTGGCCAAGATCCACCAGTTAGAAAGAACACAGTTTGATTTTCAGATTCCAGGTCAAGTCTACAGGACCTATTCTCTTACTTGTAAATTGAGAATTTGATAGGATGCCATGACAAACAAGGAATTACTCTGAATGACTTAAAAAAGAAGTCTCAAACTTTTAAATTTTTTATTTAATTTTTTAAAAAGGTTAAGTTGCAGCCAGTAGGGAATCATTAGTACAGATTTATAGTTTCTCTGGAAATCTGAGTTTTAAATGGAAAGCATGTCAGGTGCTTTAACTATATCACTATTAACACTTCATTATGTACAACAATGAAATGCGAGGATGGGACTCTACCAAACTAAAATAGGTATCAGAAAAAAGGTGTCTCACTTAAACAGTCCGTTGGCAAACTAGATTTATTAATGTACTAGAACTAGTAAAAAATTACTAAAATGGTTCAAGGAGTCCTGACACAGACGCTCCAATTTTTAGGGCACTTAAACAACACCCTTAGAAGATGGAAAATCACTGTAGAAAAGAAATCAATGGTGACCTCAACATCTTTCAGCACTCTGCAGTTTTCAGGCTTGCTCTTGACTCATTACAAAATTCCTCAATCTAGACTGCAATTTTGAAAGCAAAAACCAAAAAAGCATCTTAATTAGTTACACAATATTTCACAAAACTTTTTGCCAACTCAAAGCAGTGAAGCCCAATGACTTCCTGGAGTTATGAAACCTGTTTTCAGAGACTGCCTCTGGTTTTTTGTATTTGTTTAAGAATCTACCTTTTACAGGCAGAAAAAAGGAAGCAATTGCAGTTTCTATGCTTAAATAGTTCAGAGATGGCTTGATTTATAATGTGCTGTACATAAGAATGGCCACACCGGATCAGACCAATGGTCCATCTAGCCAACTAGCTCATTCCCTCTGAAGCATTTGACACCAGCCACTGTCAGAGGACAGGATGCTGGGCTAGATGGACCATTGGTCTGACTCAGTATGGCCATTCTTAAGTTTTTTAAGGCTTTGACCAAAACTGCAACTTGCAAAATATTACTCACTTGTATAGTCCCAACTGATACAAGTCAGCCCTTTGATTTCAAAAAGAGCGACTTGGCCAAACAGAGACTTCTCCTGGGATTAGCCATTTCTGCAATCAAATCCAGGGGGTCACTGTAGTGCTGCAGGCTGACACTCAACCTACGCCTTTTTAACCATGTGATCCCCCTGAACAAGGAAGCTTTAAATTGTCTGGTTTACACACACTCACCCAAAGAGGAGAGGGAAAGAGGCTCTGACTTAAGTGTCTAAAACCCCAAAGTGGGAGTGATACACACACAGTGAGCCAGCCTTGCTTCCTGGGCAGACCACCAACTCACCTGTAGGGCACAGGCCACGTGCGCTGCTGCTGGGGCTGGGATCCTGCAAGGGAGGCAGGCATCCCAACCACTAGCAGCAGCAACAGCAGCAGCTCCCGGTGGCAACCGACCCTCATCCCTCGGCGCAGCCCCCGCCGGGAAGCCCTGGCCGCGGCTCCAGACGCCCGACCGCAGCGAGCGGTCCCGGGTGGGGATGAAGCAGCTGACTGGAGTCTGCCGGTCACATGGGCGCCGGGACTCAGCCCTGGCAAGGGCGGGGGAACGCTACTGCCTCGATTTTCCTTTCGCTTTCGGGCTCCTTTCCTTCCTCCGGCCTCAGGCTGCGCCTCCCCGCCGCCCTCTACTCGTCTGCACCACGTGGCCGGCTCAGGGAGTCGCGGGGAGGGGCTGTGGTTTGGGGACTGGAGAGAGCAGACTGAGCAGAGCGGGGGGTGGCGGTGGCACCGTGCCCTTGCCAGCTTGGTCAGTCTTTGGGCCTCCAGGCTGGTGGTGCGGTGCACCAGCCGGGGGGAGGGGGGTCCGGTTGTGGTATGGCTGTACCTGGCGTCGGCCGGGCGCCAATTAATTATTATTATTTATTTTGTATTTTAGTAAAAGCTCAGCTGTGTGTGGCTCCCTCCTTCTTGGTGTTGGGGTGCATCTCTGGTGGTGGTGCACGTGCACCAGTGGGGGCTGCGGGGGGGGGACAGTTGGCGGGGTGTGGGGGAGGGGGCAATGAAAGGTGTCGCCTGAGGGGGACCTCAGAGTGTGGGGGGGGGCCGGGGAGGGGATATGGAGGCAGAATGAGGAGGAGGCGTCCTGCCCCCCCCCCAGGCAATGTAATGAGGAAAATCCCAGGGAAGGGGCTAAAGGATCCTGTTTCGGGGGGTGGAGTCTGAAATGGGGGGGGCAGAATCTTGGTCTAATGAAGGCTGTAGGTGGGGTATCTACATTTTGAGGCAATGTGGGGGGGCTGGGGGATGGACAGTGCAGAGCACTGAGGGGATTACCTGTGGGGGTCTGGCTGGGCATTGGGGGGGTTATGGTGGCCCTGGCCGGGGTGGTGGGCTGTTAAGAGTCCAGTCAGCGGTGCTGCAGTGCGGAGGCAAGCTAGTCCCTACCGGTCCTGGCTCCACGCTGCGCCCTGGAAGCTGCCAGCAGCAGGTCCAGCTCCTATGCAGGAGGCCACAGGGCTCTGCATGCTGCCCCCGCCCTGAGCACTGGCTCCACACTCCCATTGGCCAGGAACCGTGGTGGTGCCTAGGGGGAGAGCAGCGCACAGAGTGGCCTGTGCCCCTCCGCCTAGGAGCTGGACCGGCCGGCTGCTTCCAGGCACAGCATGGAGTCAGGACAAGCAGGAAGCCTGCCTTAGCCCCCCTGCTGCGCCACTGACTGGGAGCCACCGGAGGTAAGCCTGCACTCCTGCCCCAGTCCTGAGCCCCTTCAAACCCAGAGCACCCGCCCACACCCTGAAACCTTCCCCACCCCCCAGCCTGGAGCCCCCTCTTAAACCCCAAACCCTTTGTCCCTGGCTCTACCCCAGAGCCTGTACCCCCAGACAGAGCCCTCACCACCCCTACAACAGCCTGGATCTCCTTCCCACACCCTGAAGCCCTCATTTCTGGCCCCACCCTGGAGCCTGCACCCTCAGATAGAGCCCTCAGTTGGGGGGACATGGGGGTCTGGCTAGGAAAGTGGGGTGGAGGAGGCACATGGGGCCCTGGCTGGAGCAGTTGGGGGATGTGGGGGACGTTGGTTGGAGGAGGCCCTGGCTGGGGCAGTTGGGGTGAAGGCGCATGGGGCTCAATAGCAAATGAAGTGTCTGGCGCGTCTCACCCCTTCTCATATGAGGGGGGGGGTGTTAATTGGGGGTTAATCCAAAATAGCAAGCAGCGCAGAATAACAGGGAGCAGGGTTGGCCGGTACTAGATTTTGCCCTCCATTAAATAGCTAAAAATTCACTTTGAAATGTGCATATCAGCGAAGCAGCAGCAGCACAGAGCCAATGTAGGGCTGCAGAGCAATAGTGATTCCCTCTCTCATGCAAAAGGCTGAGGATAGTTTCCTGGTTGGAAGATGCCAGGAGCTCAAATGCACCTGCAGGCTTGCTCCGCCCCAGTACTTCCAGCTCCAGCTGCTTGGCTCAGGCTCCTAACTTGCCTGGGGCTGCTCACAGGAGGCAGGCTCTGAACCGGCATCAGGAAGAGGCACCCGCAGAGACAAGGCGATGCTGCACCTGGCACAGATCACATGCAAACAGCTTGTTGACCCTCATCGGCGACGCCCCTGGCCTACCGCCCCAGTCCGAGCCAGGCAGACAAGTGTCTACACTGGCAATTTACAGTGCTGCAACTTTCTTGCTCAGGGGTGTGGAAAAAAATACACCCCTAAGCGCAGCAAGTTTCAGTGCTGTAAAGTGCCAGTGTGGGCCATGCTCCCAGCGCTGGTAGCTACGCCTCTCATGGAGGTGGGTTTTTTTGAGCACAATGCCGCGACTACACAAGCCACATTAAAGCGCTGCCATGGCAGCACTTTAACGTTGCTAGTGTAGACACGCCCTCATCAGGATTAAGTGCTCATCGGTGGTGGGGCACTATATGAACTGGCATTGATGGTGAAAAAATAAAAACAGACATGCATTCCCTGTACCCCCAGCTGCCTCAGCCAGGGCTCCTGTGCACACCTCCCCCATGCCAACTGCCCCAGCCAGAGCCCCCATATGCTTCATCCCCAGCTGCCCACCATATGCTTCCCCCATCCCCAACTGCTCAAACCAGGGCCCCTGTATGTGCCTTCCCCTCAACTGTCCCAGCCAGGGCCCCTGTGAGTACCTCCCCTACGCCAACTGCCCCAGCCAGGGCCCCCGTGCGCCTCCCCTCCCAATTGCCCTAGCCAGGGCCCCTGTTGCCACCCCCCATCCACTGCTCCAGCCAGGGCCTCCATGCACTTCCCCCAACCCCAACTGCCCCAGCCTGGGATCCCATGTGTTTCCCCCATCCCCACTGTCCCAGGCAAGGCCCCTGTGCACCCCACCCCCAACTGCCCCAGCCAGGGCCCCATGTGCTTCCTCCATCCCACTTCACCAGCCAGACTTCCATGCCCCAAAAACTGCCCCAGTCAGGGCCCCCAACTGCCCCTGCAACATAACCTTGTCGCTAAAAGCTGCGTAGTGTAGACAAGTCCACAGTGACTCTAGCTTTGCCCATTCTAGAGTCTGCAGAAATGGCTGGGTGAACTGCAGGCCTCATGAGCCTGAGTCCAGTGGCCAGGCCATTTCAGTCCTTGGCTTCTTTAGTAGAACTGTCAATTGGTGCTGCTTGCAGTGGTGTTGTAAAATGGACCCTATGAGGTCTATGAGGACCCACAAGGCCACCACCAAATCTCTTCACATAGACCACCAAAGAGCCATCAGATGGTGACAATTTAGAGTGGCTACTAATTTGGGCTAAATTTAAATCAGCAAATTATAGGTGAAAGGGTCTGTATCCTATAACTGGTACCCAGATTGATCTTCTGCCTCTATAAAATGTTCAGATTTCAGAAGGCTGTCATCATGGCACATTGATTTTATTTATAGTTTTATACAGACATATTTAGGTTGATACCAGTTTAACTGTTAGTGTTTTAATATTATGTTTTTAATCTTTATATCTGTATGTGTTTTATTGTGGAGCTCCTGTTTTCCTATAAATAAACTATTCTTTTATTCAGATTTGTTTCCTACCTTGCATTTAGTACTGTAATATTGAATGTTAACTCCTTTGTCCAGAAAGGCATGTATTTTTACTGAATGTACTAATTCCTAGCTTTTGTATAGCACTTTTCATCTGTAGATCTCAATGTGCTTTACAAAGGAAGGTGTAAGCATCATCACCCCATTTTGCAGATGGGTAAACTGAGACACAGAGGTGAAGTGACATGCCCAAGCTCATACAATGGGTCATTGGCAGAGCTAGAAATAAGAAAACCAAAAAAAACTAGGCTCCTGATTGAGTCCATTGCTTTATCTACTAGGCCATACTGCCCTACAGTAAGTGAGCATGGATTGTCTACAAATCAAAATAATAACCAAGTGTAACATTAAAATTAAGTAAAGACATGGCTCCTGAAGGTGTTCTTAAAAAACAACTGTAAGATGGCAAGACTACTGCACATCTTACCCAGCAGCAGGACTGTTGCACAGAATGCATTGAAGTCAGGTCCAACACAACATTGACAATTACGTGCTCTCCCTTTTCATGTATGTACTTTACACAATATTTTAATCCAAGAACTACAACGTTAATGAATTCTGGAATAAATGTCCATGGCTATTCCTGAGTCTGCAGTGAACTCTAGTTAATTAGTCTGAACCTAACTGAGTGCCCCATGCAACTCCCCTTGACTTAAATGGAGTGGAATCAGGTCCTCTGTCAGCAGACAAGCAATGCAGAAGACCTGGAAGCAGCTGTGGAGATCAGCTTCTGGAAGCTAGTTAGACTGCTCTTTTGATCTCAGACTCTGGAAGTGTCTATACAATTTAAAAAATTTTGTTGAAGAAATTCTAATTGATGCTCTGTGACTTATCAATACAGACCAGCACCTTTCCCATTTCTGCATGACAGAGGGCCAGAGGCTATAAGGAATAAAAAGAAAAAAAGAGGAAAGATAGAACTTCTGCAGCAACTGATCTTTAGGTGAGGTGTGACTGTATAAAGCTGGAGGGGGAAAAATGCATTACTAATCACAGAGAAGAGACTCTTGATAAGGAAGCAACAGCTGCTATGTTATTAAAACCGCCTTTGCAAAAACATCTCTGCATGGTACTTATGTTCAAGCACACATCTGTCAGCATATAAACAGACAATATGCCATCCAATCAGAAAGTTATGAGTGTAGCTGGATCGCAGCTGATGAATCTGCTATCCAGTAGTTTGACTGCTCCCATCATCTTATACTGAAACAGTGACCTATTTAGAGATAGTTCCGTGGGAGTTGATTCAAAGCTCAGTTGGATTCATTTTGGAAAATACCACAACAGCTTCTACAGCTATATAAAAGCAGATCTAAGATTCCATGAACCATGCAGATTACAAAACATTGTCACTTATAATACTGAAGTAATATAGCAGAGGAAATAAGATGTGCTTGTTTGCATTTGGTGCTTGTTATTACTGTTCCCCAAGTGAGTAATTTAATGAAGGATGAGACTTCAAGTAGCCAGATAAAAGAAATTAGAGCACTTGTGACAGGCTCTCACTGGAAATAAATAGTCCAAAACTAGAAGAATGGTTCCAAAACATATGTGAGGTGGTTGTTATAGAAAAACTATTGCAGTGGTTACATACCCAGCAAAATAGAGGACAAATAGATGCTTAGATATGTGTTTACCATTTATTCAGTACTAAAAGTACATTTTCCTTCAAAAAAAGAGAGCACAATTGTCCAACTTTTGTTAATATTAACCTTTGATAGACATGCCTGATTTGATACATACTGATATTGAGTGGAGTCAATAGTTTCACTTGGTTTAATAGAATCAGCAGAAACAACACATCATGCATGGGGTAAAGAGGCTCACTTTGTAATATGGTTACACCCCATTAAATAGATTAGATGATTATATTACCAAATCATGTTTCTTGAAACAAAAAGATAAGAGTCGCTCTTGTGATTATTATTGTTTCGTTTCTGATAGTTACATGGCAATGATTTATAAAACCTGTTATTACTTCCTAAATAAATAAATAGTTTGTAAAGAAATGAAAGAACATGGAAAGCATAGAAAGCACGTTGTCAAAAGAAGGCTCCATGTTTGCATGCTCAGGGCTCACAATTTTAGGTTAAAACAAAATTTCACTGTTCTTCACTATAATACACATTCTGCATTTTCCCAGTCTCTCACCTTTTCTATGGTGTCTGCACTTCATGCCAGAGTCTTGACAGCTTCTTGCTGCTGATCCAAAATCCTAGCACTTTGCTGTGGGCTAAGGTTTCAGTACCTAGCCTCTAAATGTGCATACAGTTCGGGGTGACCCTATTTTACTGAACTATGGAATTCAGTATTTGCATATGCATATCCAGCTGGTGTTTGCAAAGCCCACTCTACAGACAACTTTTGCCTTAGTGAGGGCACAGTCTGACAGCTTCTCCTCCTGTACCTATGTGTTATGTCTGCACAGTGCTTCATATCTAGAAGGATGTCTGACAGGGGCAGGTTGGGGCATTGCTCTAGCAGGGCAGAGTTAAGGTTATGGCATGGGGTTGTTGTGTAATTCCTGGTTTTGAGAGGTTTAAATTTGTTTTACCTTGTAGCTGTATCTCAGAAATAACCTCTAATTTGGGCCACTATCCCTACCCCAGACCTCAAGATGCATCACAATTTTCAAGACAATCCAAATAATAATATGGATTTTACAGCACCTAGGAAAACTGGCTAAAAATTGTTAAAAGTACTCAGCCTTAACTCTGCTGGTGCTACCACTCCACTGTATTGAGAAGTTTGGACAAGGAATGCAGAATAAATAAGGATGGAAGTGTTTCTCATATAGAACCAAAGGAACAGGTATTCCGGAGCTATTCAGTCCTAGTTGCCAGTGACATTTTATATTAACTCAAACTGAACTGAAATTAGGAATCTATGTTTTTGGTGATGGAGCCACACTGGAAAACACTTGAGTATGCACATATTATAGTAATGTAAACTGCTCATGCTAATCAAAATACAAATCCTTTAGCCTTTTGTGTATATTGTGATAAGCCAAACAAAGAAAGAAAAGAAAAAAAATGAGGTATATTTACAGTGCATGAATCATGCACATTATTATATACATAGTTTTATTCAATATTATATGAACATGGTCAAGAGGATTAGAACGGTTTGAGCAAGTGTGTTGATTTACCATGAAGAGTATGTCTGCCAAAGAAAGATGATTTAATTTATAGGCAAATTCCCTACTCAATACATAGTAGGGGTTGGCAACCTCTGGCACACGGCTCGCCAGGGTAAGCATCCTGGCAGGCCGGTCCAGTTTGTTTACCTGCCGCGTCAGCAGGTTTGGCCGATCACGGCTCCCATCGGCTGCAGTTCACGGTCCCAGGCCAACAGGGGTGGCGGGAAGCCGCGGCCAGCACATCCCTCGCCCGCGCCGCTTCCCCCTGCGCCCATTGGCCTGGGATGGTGAACTGCGGCCAGTGGGAGCTGCGATTGACTGAACCTGCCGATGTGACAGGTAAAAAAACTGGCCTGGCCCACCAGGGTACTTACCCTGGCGAGCTGCATGCCAGAGGTTGCCGACCCCTGATATATAGGCTACAAAAAGAACCCATAAATTGACAATACTGATAAATCCTTTTATGCGTTTTATTACCTCCTTCCAGTCATACATTTAAGTTGATTCAGGTAATAGTTTATCATACTGATAGAGTTATTCTATAAGTGTGAACATAAATGTAATGGAAAAGAGCATAATTTATTTTTTTCTTACAAAAAGCTAGATTCATTCTCTATTCTCACTCATCACAGCAGGTGGAAGAATCATATCGTAAGAATTATTTGTTGCCATGTGTAGAATGGAAATTTCATTTGTCTACGAAGTCTGTAATTAAAGGTATAATATTTCAATCCGCCGGCATAATCTTAATGAAAAGTGATGTCATGTCAGACACCAGCACCATGGCGGCTTGGGGTTAAAGACTATAAACTAGGTTGCATTCTGCCTTAATTCTAATTTTGTAACCAGGAAAAGAACTTTGGGAGCAGATTTGTAAAGGATTTCTCATTTACAAAACTCACTCTTTCACATGCAAAACCCATTTGTGGTGTAGCAGATCAGGCATTCAGGTACCTGATTTATAACTGGAAAGATCTAGTTTTGCACATATAGGCCCTAATCCTGTAAAGTTTCCTGTAGTCCTTAATTTTAAGCACTGTGTAGTCTCATTGAAATCAGTATGAGCATAAATCTCTGCAGGATCAGGGCCATAATATGAACATGGATTGTATGTGCATGGAAACTGGAAGCCCTTTGAAAAATTTTGGCTTATGCATGTTTACTGAGGGAACAGGTTTGCGTAGCATGAGACAGAGCCCATACAGCGCCCAGAACACTGTTAAGGGCCACCTGTTGAGCACCGCATGACAGGTAGATGATAAGCTCTCTAGGGTAGGGGACCAGCTTCTTTGCTATTTTTCTGCGCAGCACTTGGCAGGATGGGGCCCTGCTCTCTGGCGTTGCTCGCTGCTTGAGGAATACAAACGATAATGTGATTATAATCAGAAGCGGATGAAGCACTTTACAGGCATATTCCCGTTAGGGACACTATGGTCAGACACGATGGTAGGTCCTTTCGTATTGACTTGACTCCAAATCAACAAATCCCCTCTCCCTGCCCGTCCCCTCAACCCCCGAGGCTCCGATTGGAGGGGGCGCTGCAGCGCTCAACAAAAGGGCCGCTGGGCAGCAGCGCTTGTACACGGCGGCGTATAGGGGCCCTGCTGCTCGCATTGCGGGGCGTGTCCTCCCAAGCTTCCGGCGCCCGAAGCGGAGCAGGCGGCCGGGCAGCTGTGACCGAGCGAGGCATGGGGAAGCGGGTGGCCCTGGTGCTGGCCGGCTGCGGGGTGTTCGATGGCAGCGAGGTGCACGAGGCCTCGGCCGCCCTGGTTCACCTCAGCAGGGGCGGGGCGCAGGTGAGAGCGGAGCCGCGCTGCACGGGGCAGCCCCCGACGCTGGAGCAGCCCCTTGGCGGGGCCTGATCCCCACGGCAGCCCTGGGGCAGTGGCTGCTGCTGCTTCAGCGCGGGTGGGACCTTTCGTGTCTCAGTCCAAAGTAACCGCTGGCTGGGGCCTTTGGCGCGGGGACCCTTCCCTGCACGCTGCAGACACTCAGCTGTGGTGAGTCAGGGGGCTGCAGTGAAAGTCACCCTGCCTGCCACCTTCTCTAATAGCCTCCTTCACAGCCCAGGGACAGAAAGAGAGTGAAAAGTAGAGGTGGGCCTGCGTTTAAAAACTCTGATCCAAATACCTGCTTCCCCCCGCCCCCCCAACTTTGGATCTAGAACTAGATCCAGATCCAATTTTTGCTGCTAGCCTGTGTTTTTGGTTAAGTCAGATTTATTGGGACACATTTGAACCTGATCCAGATTTTGTGCCTGGGCCCCACCACTGTAGTCAGATAGTAGAGACTGGTCCCATCTCAGTTGTGCATAACAGATGATAAAGTGCCTGGCCTAGGCAACAGCACTGGGAGTCCATCACAATCCGGGGCCTGGGTACAGATTTGAGACTTACTGATGGACTAAAAAATAGATATTTGCCACGGTTGTACAAAATGCAATAATTGCAATTGATGAAAGGTGTAAATAGAAGTGTGAAAAGCATGTTCCATAGCAGTTCTGTAACAGTTATATAAAAATATCAACTATGCCACTTTTTTTGAGGCTTCATGGTTTTTCATGTTGACTTCTAAAGGCTTGTTGAAGAAATGTGTTTTTTTTAAAACCATTTTGTTCTTTCTCTTTAATCTTTCAACAAAAAGAGAGGTTGCTGGATGAAAATACAATTCCCATGACAGTGAGGTATGACTGTGAGGTAGAAAGCACATTTTCAGACAGAGAAAAGCAGAAAAATATCAGGCAATAAAATTGCTCATTTTAGAAATATTTTTCAAAGCTTTCTCTAATAGAGGGATTGGCAACCTTCGGCGCACAGCCCATCAGGGTAATCTGTGGGCAGGCCATGAGACATTTTGTTTACGTTGACTGTCTGCAGGCACGGCCCCCTGCAGTTCCGAGTGGCTGTGGTTCGCTGTTCCTGGCCAGTGGAAGCTGCAGGAAGTGGTGTTGCTATGTCAGCAAAGTGCACCTATAATTTCAACAAAGTGAGACAGGCACCTAAGCTGCTTCTGGGAAAGGATTCCCAACTTTGGATCACAAACAGAGAGAGACAGCTCCCTAAAGCCCAGAGTTAGGTACCTAACTCTGAAAGGGTTGGGGCTTTGGACACACCCCTGTCCTTGGCATCACCCATTGACTATTTTAGGTGTTTTCCCCACCTAGCATGCTGGCTTTTGTGGTCCAATTCTCAGACACCCCTCTCTCCCTATCCAATATTCTTGGGTAAGTGTTTCTAGTTTGTTAATGAAGTTATTGAATTGCTAACTGTGGCTTTGCAGCTATATTATGTTTTCCTAGTCTTAATTTGTTTCTGTATACAACCTATTTTGTTCTGTATCTGTATTTTAGGTAAGGATATTTGCACCCAACATAGAGCAGATGCATGTAGTGGATCATTTCAGAGGAAGTCCAACAGAAGAGAAGAGAAATGTGTTAGTTGAAAGTGCCAGGCTAGCAAGAGGCAACATTGAAGATCTGGCTGAACTGAAAGTTGGTGAATTTGATGCACTCATTTTTCCAGGTGAGTTTTCTCTTTAAAAATAATCAGAAAATGCCGCACCTCCATACACTGTAATTACAAGTAACTATTTTAACTTTCTGTAGCTAATTTTTTTACAAAACCCTTTAAATAAAGGACATTCTGGAGCTGTCCAACTTGAGAATCTTTCTTATAAACATGAATTTTGAAGAGGGTCTTAAAATACTTTTAAATAAAAGTTGCTTAACAATGAGGGCTATATGGAGTGAGTATTGTTATCGCAATGTATAGGTGCCAGGATGCTGGGTTTAATGTTGGCATACATGTCACATTGTTCCTTCCTTCTCCCTAAAAGTCTTGTAAACCACCTATTCCCTACCTACAGACAAGAGTAGAGGAAGAGCAAAGCAGTGATAGAACTTGCCATTATACATCACTTGCTGTATTCTAGTGACTAAAATGGTTGCCAGAGTGTCTGTGATTGCAAGCTGGATGACATTCCCTGTCTGACATTTTGTTGAAATTATAGCTCCACTTTGCTGACATAGCAACACTTAGCACTTGTATAACTTCTTTCATTCATTAATCTTAAGGTGCTTTACAAATATGGGTAATTATCATTTTACAGTTGGGGAAATCAAACCACACAAACACTGTGACTTGCTCAAGATCACTTTCCAGAATCATGTCTACAAAATTTAAAGTATTAGCTCTTCAATTGGCCATTAGCAGCATTTATTTTTAAATCGTGATAGTGGTTTCTGCAGTAGAGGGAGCACAAGTATAATACCGTACAGGAAAAGCTGTTTTAGCTGGCACTTCACCAAGAAGAAAGCTCTATAAAGCGGCATTTCTGATCTTCATTGAAATTCTGGTTTATAGTCCAGTTGGCACTGGGCCAGCAGGGGGTTGGGGTGCAGCAGGGGGTGCAGCCCTGGGAAATGGGTTTATTAATACAGTAGAAGCTGTTTTGTCTGGCATGTTGGGAGAATGGGGGATGCCGGTAAGTGAAAAATGCTGATGAACTAAGCGGGAAGAAGTTTGGGTGCAGGAGGGAGTGAGGGCTGGGGCGCAAGCTCTGGGAGGGGGCTCAGGGCAGCGGGTTGGGGTGTGGGAGGGGGTGCCGGATCCTGGGGCACTCACCTTTGGGTGGCTCCGAGCTAGATCCGCACGCTGCCTCCGTCCCGCCTTGAGTGCTAGCTCCGCAGCTCCCATTGGCTGGGAACCGTGGCCATTGGGAGCTGCGGGGGCAGCACCTGCAGGCAGAGGCAGTGCACAGAACCGCCTGCCACGCCTCTGCGTAGGTGAGTGAACCACAGATCCTGCACCCCAACTTGCTGCCCTGAACCCCCTCCCAGAGCTTGTGCCCCAGCTCTGCACTCCCTTCTGCACCCAAACTCCCTCCTTCTTAGTTCACTGGCATGTTTCACTTACCGGCACCCCCTATTCCCCCAACATGCCAGACAAAACCACTTCTACTGTATTAATAAACCCATTTCCCAGGGCTGCACCCCAACCCCCTGCTGGCCCAGTGCCAACTGGACTATAAACCAGAATTTATAGTTAAATTAAACCCATTTCCCAGGGCTGTGGTGAGTTGGTAACATCATCACTGCTGCAGGTGCATAGGCAAGTTAACAAATTCCATATGAAGTTATTGCTCCATTAGAAACCTGGTGGAGGGGGCTGAGAAGAATGTAAACAATTGAAACTTAAGATTAAAATCTTATTTTGGAACTTCCAAAATTAATATTCAAAACAGTAAGTAATGGGAATAGGCTGAAAGCAAGAAATTAAAATATTGTCCCTTAAAATAGTTCTTGCAGCACTATCCTCATTTATTATAGGAATGCCAGTGGTTGTGTGCATTCCACAAGGAATCAAATATCACTGGCTGATTACACTTGGTAATAACTTCGATAAGTTAAACGAGTGTAAATCCAGCAAATGAAATTGCAGTAAAATTTAATCTGTTTCTACCAAGAAATGAGGATTAAGTGCAGACACAGGGTTGCTTATTATAGCACATCTCCAAAGATGCAGTCTTTTTTTTTTTTTAATAGCAAATTGCTTTATAATTCACAAGAGAGACAGCCAAAAGCTCCTAGTACTGCAGTGTCTTTAAAAAAGTGAGACATACTGGGTTATCTCAATAAAAACTATAAAGGCCAAAAAGAGTTCAAAGAAAAACATTTTTTATAATTGTTGAACTAAAACTTCCAAAAGAAATTACTCTGAGGGAGAAAATATTGGCTTCATCAATCTCCATTTCCTTCATCTGGAATGTCTAGAAGACTCATGCTGCTCATACCAAAGAAAAGCAGCAGGGAATGGGACAGAGGATTCCTGCTTCATAAAGGAGCCTAACCCACAGCAAGAATGCTTAATCATATTTATAAGCTGAATGAAAGCTTGATTTCCCCCTACACTCTTCAGCTACATAAGTATTGCCCAATTTTTGGTTTAATGTATCATCACTTTTGTTTTTTAGATCCTTCTTGTGTGTTGGTAGATGCAGATCAAGTGATAAAACCTAGTGGTGAGAGGCCTCTGTTGGGTGGGTCTGAAGATTAAATTGTTCTCTCATGTCCTGAACAGGGTTGAGCCTCCTGCCTGGGACGTGGGAATGCTTGCATGTCTGCAGCCTATACTGTCCAGGATTTCAATTGTTAATGTAAATCCATCATGCTTTGCACGCTGAATGGTTACAGCCCACTAACGTAAAAAAATGTAGATAGACTATGATTAAAAACTCTTTGGTTTAAAAAAAAAAAGGGGGGCGGGGTACAGTGTCCTTCTGGTGCTGTAGCAGCTAGCTAATTACTCTTCAGACTGCCTTAAATGTGAAGGTATGCCCTTTTCCTCCCCCCCCCCACCCCAGGTGGATTTGGTGTAGCAAAGAATCTGTGTTCCTGGGCAGTGGATGGAAAGAACTGTACTGTCAATGAGCTTGTGAAGTCCACTCTTCAGGCTTTCCATAGTGCGAAGAAACCCATTGGCTTGTGCTGTATATCCCCAGTGCTGGCAGCTAAAGTCTTCCCAGGTTGTGAAGTCACAGTTGGCCAAGATAAAAATGTAGATGGAAGGTAAGAAAGGGTTAAAGACACTTTATTTTGTTATGTGCACCAAAAAATCACAGGCCTACGATGTCAGCATTGCCCAGAGAATGCACTATTCACATCCTTTCTGATTATGCTGTCCATTTCATAATAGCGGTAGAAAATGCACATTTGGAGCAAGAGGGCTGAATTTGTGAGGCTGGTTGGCTTGTTATGCACTGGGGGGAGTGAGGGGGAGAGGGGGAATAGTAATTTACCCCAACAAAGAAATACACTGGCCCAGTGCTTGTCTGCTAACAACATCCATAGTTGCGTTATACTGGGGGTTTTTTTGGTTGTTTTTTTGGTTTTTTTGTTGTTTCTTTTAAATTCTGTCTAGGGGATATATGCTTCAGAGCACAATCAGGTTACTAGGTGCCTATGGTAAGACAGCAGCTTCCCCTCTTGGCATGGTATTCCAGAATTGTCCAGTTCATATTGGTCCTTTGTGTCTTCACTAAAGCGCCTGCTACTGGGTCACTGCTGGATTAGATGACCATTGGTCTGATTCGGTATGGTGGTTCTGTGTTTCAGGATGTTAAACTTGGCTGCTGGCAGACCATCCAAATGATAGCACTAATCTTAGGCCCATGTCATGCCTTTACCATTCTCCTTGCTCCCATTGTTTTAATGGAATTGCTCTTTCTGGCTGGATGGTTTTAAGGCATGGGCAGGTAGCAGCTGAGAAGGAAACCTAGCAGGAGTTAATGCTGCTTCAGGTAATGTTAACTATGGATAGGATATCTGAATGGAATTCTATAGAGCCAGCCATGACTACTGATGGGCAAACCAGCTGTTTCACCCCTCTCCTTAGAACAGAATCAGTTCCCTGCAGATGTGGTGGAAGGTCTTCTAGACTAGAAGAGCCCAGAAGAAGATCTAAAGTTGCTGGGAGCCTGACGTTTCCTCCAGGCCCCTCAGGAGAACTTACTTCTGAGTGCTAAACGTTGTTATGATTGGCATCTCCTCATAAATTTATCAAAAGATTGTTAGTTTTGCCGTTATTCAGATCATGGATTTGTACTGTAGATGGTAAAACTTCTTGATTCGGCAATATATCAGATCAGTGGCAAATAGGGTGTGGGGAGGGAGGGAGTACTTTTCTGTGCTGAAGTCTCTGTAAATCTCAAATCTAACTGTCCAAGATCCCTTCATGTCATCACTAAACCTAAGATTTTTATCATGGATATTTTTAGTAAAAGTCATGGACAGGTCACGGGCAATAAAGGAAAAATTAATGGAAGCAGTGACCTGTCCATGACTTTTTTTACTAAAAATATCTTTGACGAAATGGGGATCTGCAGCTCCCCACACTGCAATGGAGCCACTGTGTGGTGGCTAGGAGCTCTGGGGGCCCCCACCATGGCTCGAGTGTCAGAGTTCCATGGTCCCCTGCCACCCATGACTGGGAGCTGCTGGGCCCTCCACCGTTTGCAGCAGCAGGGGGCTGCAGGGTACTCCTGCTGTCTGCAGCTCCAGGGGTACCCCTGGGGCAGCCAGGAGCTACAGTGCACTCCCACCAACTGCAGCGGCTTGGAGCTCTTGGAGCCGCCAGGCAACACAGGTACCCTGCAGTTCCCTGCCCCTCCCCTTGTCTTCTGCCCCCCCACCCCCTACCCGGCAGTGGGGGACCCTGCAGCTCCCAAACGCCGCAGGCTGAAGTCTTGCTGGAAGTCACGGATTCCATGACCTCCACGACTAAATTGTAGCCTTGGTCATCATTGCTAGAAGTTGTTTGACTGTTTCTGTAACTCTCACTATTAGGGTTGCCAAAATCGTATGACTGTTTTTCTGTTTAATCTTAACAGGTTTCCTGATGCTGAAACAGCATCTGCTATAGTAGAACTTGGATGCAAGCACATTTGTAAAGATGTTGCTGAATCCCACGTGGATGCCACCAACAAAATAGTCACTACTTGTGCTTTCATGTGCAAAGCTCCACTGCATGAGATCTTTGATGGAATAGGAACAATGGTGGCAGAAGTCCTGAAACTCAGCTGAGGGTACTCTGACATCTGCTATTCCCCTGCAATGACGTGACTACCAGTAAATATAAAACATTTACCTGTACTTAACTATATTAATAAAATAATGCAGTTAGTGAGCTTCAGTCTGTTTTTTAAGTTCTACATCACACCACCATCTCTACAACTTTTATCACTTTTTTTTTTCTCCCTTTTATTTGAAATATAGGGAGCATCTCTTGAGTTTTGTTGAGAGTCTAAATATGCTCAGACTTGGGTAGGAATCCTCCTTGCCTAAATGGGTTTTTGTAAACCCCAAGTATAATGTGACAGCAGAAAAGATGAGTGAATTACTCATCTAAGTTGAAAGTGTGACAGACAGATTTAAATCAAGAAGAATTAAATCAGTATAGTAAAAACAGGGAAATAATCTGGGATTTGTATTCCTGTGACTCTTTAAACAAGCCAGAGCTAATATTTGTTACACCAGTTAGACCAGCAGTTCTCAAACTGTGGGTTGGGACTCTGAAGTGGGTCACAACTCCATTTTAATAGGATCGCCAAGTCTGGCATTAGACTTGCTGGGGCCCAGGGCCGAAGCCTGAGCCTCACCTCCCAGTGCCAGGACCAAAGCCAGAGAGCTTCAACCCTGAGTCGCAGGGCTGAGATTACAGGCCCCATGCCTGGGGCAGAAGCCCTTGGGCTTCAGCTTTGGGCCCCCCCCAACCCGGGAGGTGGGGCTTTGGGCCCCCTGCCTGGGACGGTGGGCTGGGCAGGCTCAGATCTTGGTCCCACCTCCTGGGGTTGTATAGTAATTGTTGTCAGAAGGGGGTGGCGTGCAATGAAGTTTGAGAGCCCCTGAGCTAGACAAACTAGCTTCATGTGTCGATGGTGTGTTTGCAATTTAACACCATTTATTTTGTTGAAAGTCATCTATTTTTTTTTTTTTATAGTCAAGTTACATTGTCTCTGCAGCTTTTAAATGAAATAGTGAAGG
Organism: Gopherus flavomarginatus; assembly: GCF_025201925.1. NCBI lineage: Eukaryota > Metazoa > Chordata > Testudines > Testudinidae > Gopherus > Gopherus flavomarginatus. The sequence goes on from NC_066617.1 coordinate 290,632,185, forward strand.
ATTCAGTTAGGAAGAATTCAGTTATAATATGTTTTCACATACAAATTGCAATGGCAAGGCTTACTCAACCAAGTGGATTATAAAAACTCAAAACCATCTGTTTTCATCTAAGACGTGGGGGCAGAAGTTAGCATTTCTTATCAGCACAATCCTTCAGGAGATGTTAACTTCAGTAGGCGTTGAGGGCATTAAAAACTTGACAGGATTGGGTTCCATGGCCGCAATCCACAAAGGTACTTGAGTGCCTCAGTCTCATGTTTAGGTTCTGGTGCAATCCACAAAACTGCTGTCAAACCCTCTCAGTGCCTAATTTCCTCTAGCACCCAAGCTTTTTGGTGAAAGTTCCCTTGACACCTAAGTTTCAGTCTCTGAGCATGCACGCTAACTAATTCTAGGTGTTTGGACTCCTATCTCTGGCCTAAGCCCTAGAGCAACCCACTAATTGGGGAAGATTGGCAGATGATGCCTATCTCGTGGGTGGGGCCAAGCCAGGTGTGATGAGAGGCCACCTACCAGATCAGCACCTTTCACAATCTGGCTGGAGGAGATGGCAGTGCCCACCTTTATACCTTTTAACCCAGTGGTTAAAATACTTGCCTGGGATATGGGAGACAAAAATTCAATTTCCCCCTGTACCTGACAGGAAGAAAGTATTTGAACAGGGTCTCCTAACTCACAGGAGAGTGCTCTAATCACTGAGCTAGTCTGATGTTGCTCTCCTTCAATCTCATGTTAAAGCTGTTTTGGATAAATAATGAAAGAGTGATTGGACAAGGAGAGGTGGGCAACCCAGGGTCCAGTCCCCATGTGAGTGCCCTAACCACCCCTCTCTCTGCTCCAATGACTTTTCCTCTGTGGATAAATACAATAAAAGTCATTGGGCCACAGAGAAAGAGGCAGAATGACTTTGTAGCCTGGAGGTAGGGGTACCCAGCTGGGCCATGGGAGAGCCAGGATCTAGGCCCTCTGCTGCAATTATACATTATTCACAGAGGAACAGCTTCACTAAGAGATTGAAGGAGGCTTGTGAAAAGTATTGCAACCACATGCAGTATCTTTGGGGGAAGGTGGTTGTATATTGTAATACTGTGGGCCAGGGATTATTTGAGTGTTTTACTCTCTGGGAGGAGGGTTACTGCAGCTCCCTCAGGGACAGAAAGAGTGTGGTGGAGGGGGAGATTAAGGCAAATCACTCACATTGTAGACACCCCAGAAGGTAGTACCTCCCAGTAGAGGTTCACAGATACTTGTTCAAGCTAGGTTCCCAGAGACTAGAATTTGAAGAAAGGGCTTTTTCCTTAAAAAGGCCCTGCTTAAGCATACTCAGAACCTTCTTTCTGATCCAGCAAATGGACAGGACCTTCCATCCAAGAGTCCCAACCTTTGCAGAAGGGTTGGAAGGCCAAAAGCTTTCCAACCACTCATAAGACAGACTGGTAACCTCTAGTAAGCTTTTAGCATGTGTATAGAAACTTCTGTTTAATAATTTTTTCTGTAATGCTTCTCCCTTAAGAACAAAGGTGCTTGCGTAGAAGGAGCAGCGTGGTCACCTGTAACTGGCTGGTACCACCCTGTTCATAGCCCTCAGAGAAAACAACACACAGGCACTGGCTGTTAAACAGAGTGGCTTGCTGGGCACATCATGGTATGAGGTAGGGAGCTGTACAGCCTTAAAACCATGACCAGGCTGGAGAGAGGTGACAGCTGGAGCTGGAAACCTTATGTGGGTGCCTGCCAGAGACAGAGGGGTCACACAGGTGCAGTTACCCTGAAGCTGTAACAGTAGCACCACAGCAGACTATCTGGCACCTTGGATGCTTAGAGCACTGTACTGGAAAGTGGGATACCTGTGTTCAAATCCTTGCTCCCCATGGCAGAGAGGGGGCAGTTGAACTAGGCTGTCCCACATCCCAGATTAGCTCTCTAACTACTGAGTTATAAGGTGAGAGATGCTACTGCTGCTTCCTCCAGCAAAGCAGGCAACTCTCTCATTCCTTCAAGAAACTGCTTAGGCACCAAAGCCACCCTATTCCAGAGACAGGTTCCTGGAATGGGTTACTAAGCAGAGATAGATGCTTCCCTCTGAGAGAGAGGAGGGGCTTAGGTTATACCTCTCATTGCCATCTTGCCTAGTTTAGGCAGCTCCTGGCTTAGTGTGCTGGCTTTTAAGGCTTGTGTTCTAAGGTTCCCCTCTCGAGTCATTGTACAGGGAGCCCAGGTGCCCAGCTTGGGCTTTGTGGATCACCGTGGTGTTCCTGTGATTCTTTTTCTAGGTGCCTAAAAGGTGCCACAACACTCAGTGTTGAAATGCCTAAGTCCTTTTGTGGATCCAGGCTTATTTAACTAGTGATGTGCGCTGCCCTTTGTATGGTGCCCTGCAGAAGTCACTCATCTAGCTGAGCTGACTGTAGATACACTGAAGCTAGTCATTCTTTCAGTACAGTAAGTGATTAGATTCTAATTTGGTGGTAGCTATGCTGAAAGGCCTCTACTTAAACACAGGCTTTAATTCCAAAAGGCATAACATCGTGAGTAATCAGTGCAGGCTGGATATGAAAGTGGTTGAGGGGTGGAAGAGATCTGCCCCTATGAAGAAATAGCTCATATACAAATGTAAGCAGAGTCAGGGTGGGCTCTGCCCTGACATCTGGTTAATTGTGGGGAGTGTGGAAGGGAATTTCAGGTATTTGCATTGGCACACCCACCTCGCCTAGAGTGGTCCGCGGCAGCCTGGGATGGTTGTTTTGACAGCTCTGGGATTCCCAGTTTCTTTGTTGTTGGGGCAGGAGGAGTGGAGTTTTGTAGCCCTGGTTGTGTGGATGAGGAACTGTGGGACCGCTTTGTGACAGAGATGTCTCACCATCAGGTCGGTGGCGCTTGCTAGACAAGGGACATGGGCACCAACTCCCAGTGAATGGAGAGAGGTTGGGGATTGGTGTGTGTACCTGATGGTATGGGTGCCCTTTGAGGGCGTGGAACACCAATTACATATCCTTCTCTCTCCACTGTTGAAGAGCAGAGCTAATTTTGAATCCATTAGGAGTCCATCTAGATGCTGCTGAGCTGAATTCATGTTGGGCCAATGGTGCACTAGCACCTGGGCTCCCCTACCACAAACTGAAATCACTAAGAGCTGAAATCACTAAAAGAGCTAAGCTTACTGAGCTGAGATCACTGAGTGCTGTGTTAACTAGTGGGAGAGCCTGAAGACCTGTCGCTAAGCAGCTGGCAGAGCAGAGCAGTTTGCAGCACGTAGGAGCAGCCCACGGAACAGTGAGCGGAGTGGTTTGCGGGAGCGGCTCACGGGTTGGCTGGAGGAGCGGCATAGCTGGTGGAGTGGAATGGAGCTGGTTGCGGTGAAGGCTGCAGCAGAACTCCACGGAGAGACGGAGCAGTTGGCCCCTGGCCCATTTAAGGTGCCCCTTAACACCTTGTGTACCCCCCCCATTTCCACCCAGGCTGTGGGGGGAGGGGAGAGAAACTCTGCAGATAAACTTTTGAACCCTGGGGTGGCACTGACCAGAAACAGACTTTTGGGTTGTTGGACTTTAGGGTGATTGGACTTAAGACCCTAAGGGGGAAAGGACATTGCCAAATGTACTTGGATGTGGGTTTTTTGCTTATGGTTTGTGTTATAATTCTGTTTGTGGTGTTTCTCCAACATGATGCTGCATTGTTTCCCTCCTTTATTAAAAGGATTTTGCTACACTCGGACTCCGTGCTTGTGAGTGGGGAATTATCGCCTCCTAAAGGCGCCCGGGGGGGGGCTGGTATGTAATTGTCCCAGGTCACTGGGTGGGGGCTCGAGCCGGTTTTGCATTGTGTTATTGAAACGGAACCCCTGGATACTGAACCCGGCCCTTGTTGCTGCCAACTCAGAGGGGCAGAAGGGTTACACAAAATTGAAACATCACAGAAAATATTATATTTAGTAAAAGCATACAAATAGTTACAGCTTTTAAAAGTTGTATTACTACAGACATATTAACATCCACATCTTTTCAAGATGTAACAGTAAAGTGAAGAGCGTATCAAATATTCCTCCTAAACTAGGCTGATTTTAAAATGTAGATACCTAAATATGCAATCTAGACTCAAATGCTATTACAGGTGCCTAAATATGGCTCTAAATGCCTATTTTTAGATTCTCAAATATGCAAATTAGTCCCTTAAAGCGGAAAATAAATGGTGCACATGACTTCCACAGTAAAGCACAAGCTCCATTAAGCATACGAACCAAGATATTATCCATCAGCCTGCATTGTCACGATTACTGACTTAAAATATACATTTCTATACGGGAGAAAGACAAATCTGATTTGATAGACTTCAGTGTAAAATGTGCAAGGATGTATAGGTAGCAGTGTTGTTAATTTAAAAATATTTAAATCTTGATTGTGTCCTTTTAAAAGTGAAAACCCCCTCTAAAACTTTCCCGTTAAGTCCCTGTCAATGATGCAAGTCTTGTGTAATGACAAGGGAAGCATCCTAAGGATACATTCCTTAACAAGTCTGGTCAGCTACACTGTGGCTGGAGAAATGTGACTTGACTGATGTTAGGGAAAGTATAGAGAAAGCAACCTCAGAGTTACAAAGAGCCAGTGCCACATAACTACGAAACAAGAGTGTAATTTTCGGCTACAGTAAGAAACAGATTGTCAAGAGTGAGTCCTTATGTTTTTAGAGCAGCCAAATATGGAAACTAAAGGGGTATCTTATTGTTTACCTTTGATGTAATTGTCAACCTGGCTTATACAAGACCAGGTTTGATGGGGAAATTGTGATGTTTCTTGGAGAACACCAAGCAAAACAACTTTGGTGTTTTGGGGTTTTGTTTTTTTTTGCATAGATGGAATTTTTATATATTTGAGCTATAAATTGCTTATTCTCTACCTGACCTTCTGTCAACTGCTGCCTTCCCAGAAGCAGTGACTGCCCTATCCCTCCAAAATTCAGGTCTGCACTACCAAATCCTCTAATAGAAGCAAGATATTCAGAAAGAGGCTTTTGTTTCTGGCACCAGGATAGCAGAGAACTTGGTAGCAGGAATCCTACAGCAGCAGTGGTACTTTGTGGAGCCTGCAGACAACACTTTTCTACTAATGGTATAAGGATAATCAAGGGGGACACTGCTAGCACAGGATCTTCCTTCTGCCTGGGGCAAGACACAGCTACAGCAAAACACAATCTTTGTAACTAGAGCCACAATACTGGACTTAAAATGCTGCTTATGTTACAGGAGTGCAATATGATAGGAGTTCACTATTCCTGATTTGTTTTAAGCGCATAGAAGTAACTGAGGATATATGTCAATAAATGTCAATTATTTTTCAAGGTAAGCACATTTTTGAAAGTACTTTGGTTGACTGTGTCCCTTTTAGAAATGCACTTAACACAAAACAGTCTTCTACTTTTTCTAAATTATCCACAGTCTCTATAATGCCTTCTGTAGCTTCCACTGAGAGCACACTGGAAGCATTGGAGTGAAACTTTTTCTTCAGATCTTCTGTACTCAAGGGTTTCCTCCAATGTCCATAGAATGTATCACAGCGTTCACTAAACACCTTGCCATCCTGAAGAGTGACATTAACCTCACAATAAAGGTTATCAAAGCTAGGCTTGTTATCGGCAGGATGCTCTAGCTTGGTTTTGCTGAGCAGCTCCTTTAACTCTGGCCTAGAAATGTTCTGATCGCTGAATGACTGAATGGAGATACTGCCATCCAGCAGAGCAGTGCATGCAGCAAACTGGAAAGAATGCCGGGCTTCATGTTCAGAGTTAGGGAAAGGTCTGTTCACGTATCTAACATCTGGGACTTTGACAACAATTCTCTTAATTCTACTAAAGGGAACTGAGTCATCACTCTCCACAAGGTACTTCCTCAGGGAAGAGGCTGCATCTGCCACCCAGTGTGTTCCAAGATGAGCAGGAAAGCGCTTGATGGCCACATCTTGTTGATCCAAGAGCCAGGAATAAGATTGTAAAGTTGGCAGAAACCGGGGGTTATAGTCTGTATAAAAGGCACCCAACCCTGACTCCATGTCCAAGATCTGTTTGTTTCCTTGAAGGCCCAGTGACGTTAAGCAAGTTGCTTCCAGGCCATGCCTAGCTGCATTGCCAATGTGGAGGGGTTTGGTTTGTGTTGCTGCATTAGCCATTGGGGCACCTGCATAAGAAGCAGCAACAGCCAAAGCTGCTTTACATTTAAACTGATCAAGTGCTAACAATTTAGCAGTAGCTGCTGCACTCCCTATGGTACCAACCACAGATGGTGGATGAAACCTGAGAAAACAAAAAACAGCTCTTCATTACCAGATTTCAGAGGGAGAGACATGAATTTTAGGAAATGACTCCTAAGCACCTCACCCAACTCCTACTACCATCAGTAAGAGTTGGATCAGACCATAAATCAACATATATTTAAAAGCTCAGGGTCCAGTCCAGAAGTCTAACTCCAGAGAAGCTCTATTTTGCCTAGATGTTGAACGAAAATGCTGTGTATTATTATTAATGCAGAGGCAAAGCTCTTCAGAACCTTCAAACACTGTGGAAGGAGTACAGTTCTGTTGTGGGGTGGAAGAACACAAAGTCATTAGGGCAGACTTAATGGCTTTGGACTAGATTCACCAAGGTACTGAGGTAGCTAGCTGCCTCTTTAGGCATCTAACCAAAATTGAGGACCACTGGCATTCTCAAAAAAAACTCTGCTCAGATGCCAACTTACCTTGCAGGCATCTAAATTTCCACTGGCAGGCATGTGAAAAGCCAACTAAGTCCTGACACCACCAACAGCTAATTAGCTGCATGGAGCCTTAGTGCAAGCAGAAGCCCCAAGGGCCTGAAGCAGACTTCTCAAACCAGGTCTGTCCCCCCATACAATCTTGCCAATGGGGTCCAATTCTGTAGGCATTCTCAGAACACGCCTACAGGCTTGTATCTCTCACGAAAAAGTGTGTCCATCTATGTCCAGAATATCAATAGCCCAGTGCACAGGGCAACACCTAAGTACCTGCGTGAATGTGGCCCTTTGTGACTGCTTTATCATACACCACTAACTCTCCTACTCCATGTGTAGTGAGCAGCAAGAGAACTCTAAGGCTGTGGTAGCAACAGCAAAGCATACATCCTCATGGAAGGGAATTTTTTGTTCCTGAACTGCTTTGAGGCCATCTTCAGTCTATAGCATGTTTACTCTGGGATTATACTGAGCCCAAGGTTTGTCCTAGGGAGAGATGAATCCTCATTTGTGGGAGCAAGCGATGGTCTTCTGTTTGCATATTAAGACCTGATCAGATGCATTCCCATGTCCGATTAAAACTGACAGACTGAGATTTTTCCCTCTAGCATCGTTCTTTTTTCACTATTTTAAATCAATATAAAAGCTAATGCAGTCTTTTCAAATGTCACACTGACTGCACAGCAAATAGTGCCCCCACACTAAAAAGACAATGCCATTTATTGTGCTTCTAAAAGGCAAAAATTACAATAGAGTGTTTTTGTTTTGTTTTTAAAGATTGGCTTCAGTTCTTGTTTTTTGAATTTCTGGTTGGAACTGCATAGAAAATGAGATTAGCCATGCAACTTTCATGACTTTGAAACCTGAAGTGGAAAAGATGATAGTGACCAGTTGGCTCTAGCTATGAAATAAATTAGTTTATTAAGACTTTGACAAAAGTGTCACAAAAAGGCAGTTCGGGAGAGGTTTTTGATAGAGTAATTGGAGATTGGAAGTGAGCATTGTTTTCACCTCTTAATCTTAATTATATTAAAAAAATAAATACATACAGCATCTCCATTTAATCCAAATACTATATATCAAATATCCTTTACGTACCTTTTTGGAACATAGCTGGCTTCGTTGGAAAAGCACATCAATCTGCCTTGTACTTCAATCCCTACATTGAAAGCTAAGAGCAGGTCAAGGCCAGAGAATTTTTGCTTTTGAGGAAGGACTTCTGACAGAGCAAGCAGAGCAGGAAGCACAGCCCCAGATGGGTGTGTGGCTGGATGCCATGTATCATCAAAATCCATTGAGTGAACCTTGTGGGAAAGAGAGAGGCCTTGATTTGTAATCAGAGAGTCACTGTCTGCCTGACAAGATCAACTAATCCCAAATGAAAAGATTTTAACTAAATATAAATAAACATTGAAGAATTTAATTTTCTTTCAGGACAATTTATTTTTACTTATGCTTTCTTTTTATTGAGCTATGCACAAAAGTGATAATGAAAAATTAGAATATTATAATTATACTTTGTGGAGAAGGGGGCTTGATTTCACCAGCTTTAAAGCAATATAACTCTAAAGGTTTGTCTACTCTAGAAAGCTTTGCCGGTTTAAATATACAAGTATAATTTAAGCAGAAAAAAAAATCTTTGTGAAGGCATAGTTATAAATTACTTATACTGGCATAGCTTATTTTGGTTCAGGAAGTGAAATAAGCTATGTTGGTATAAGGATGGGATCCACATATACCAGTATGAGCTCTAGTGTGCAAGCAGTTATATCTATAAAAACTCACAACCCTAACTGACATAGCTATGCTGGTAAAATGTTTCTAGTGTAGGTCAGCCCTAAGTGACAACAGAAGTAGGCTTATGAATGCAGACATGTAATATAAATATTACATACCAAAATATTATTTCCGTTTCAAAACATTTGAAAGTTAGGAAACGTCAGATTTACAGTTGCCTGTGTAATCCTATTTCTGTCCCTTTGTGAGTTCATTCTGTGCACTGAAGGAGGCAGAGTTCTGGTAGGAGAATAGTATGTGACCATGCACTGGAAGACTGTATCATTTTTATGAACAAAGGCTAGAATTAAAATGGCATGGGCAACTGTAAATCTGGCATCTCCTAGCTCACAAATGCTTAGCTTTGCATTCAAACAATGTAGCTTTTTCTGTGTAATTGCTTAGGTTTTGGGAAAAGGAAAAGGTGAAAAAAAAAAAAAACCTGTTATGTGTAACTGTAGCAACCTCCCCAACTTGTATCATCAGTGGGATTTCAGCTCCTCACAACAGATTTCAACCACTTGAGCAACAGCTGGTACCAGGAGAAGGCTGTTATCCCAGAGTTAGGATGGGCCACTGGCCCCGTAGGGTCATGTGCTGCATCCATGAGGGCATTTGGGGCTGGGGAGGGTCCAGCACAGTCTGGCCTGGTTCCTCAACCCCACTCCAGCTGCCCTGGTAGCTCACAGGTGTTCCCAGGTACAGTTTGTGCTGTTGCTGCTGCTTGCATGAGTCCTGTACTTTAGAATGTTTGTGTTGTCAGTTGTTATTCTGGCAGGCTGCCAAAGTTTTCCCTCAGGAACTTCCACACATGGAAAGGATGTTTTTAATATTTTATATCTCAGCAAAACCTGGATGGAATTTAAGGGACAAAAGACACTTTTCTTGCTTGCGGGCTGTTACCTTGCCACATTCCAAAGGCCTGCTGCAGACAAAGGCTGTATTAGCCCATCTCAAGAAAGGTGGCAAGAATCTTTTATAATGGAATATGTCAGGCAGTCCAAATACAGGGGTCACTACCAATGCCCCCTATCATTATGGTAACACAGAGAGCCTGTCAGGTCCTTGTTGTGTTACATGCTGCACAAACAGAAGTAGACACTGTTCCTGCCCTGAAGAGTTTTGAGGTCAGCTATGAAAACATCTTGTCCTAATGGGAGCTGAAGGTTATGCCTTATGCTACTGGTAAAGCAATTTTCCTTTGATGTTCAGTGAGGTCCTATGTTTGACCTATGACCTTGATGAATGAAGGAATTATCATATATAGGATTTGGATGTTCTGAACGTATTAACTGTCAGACTTGAGTACTTTCTAGATCAGTAGGGGTGCTAAGTGTTATTTCAAAAATAATTTTTCCTCCATTTCAAATGAGAGGTCTGATTTGACTTATGACCTCATTGTCACACTAGTTTGGGCATTCCTAATATACCATTTCCCCAGACTGGCATCTTCACTAGCTTTGCATAATTCAAAATAGGTCTAATTCAAATCTGGTATAAGTAGAATGCCATTAACTTCAGACTGGGTCTGAATTTGGGCTAAATTTCTGAGGAGCCAATCATTACTTACCGATAAAATGAAGTATGTACAAAATATATATTTTTCTCAACGTGTGTGACTAAAGATTAGAATATTTTCTTGTATATATTTGTGCTTGCTATGATACTGTGTGTGTATATAATGTATTTCTATATTATTGCCTGCTATGTGTGAAATCTGGATCTCATTGAAATCAATGGGAGCTAGATTTTTTGTGTGTGACATGTAAGTACAGTGCCTAGCACAATGGGGTCCTCACCTTTGATTATGGCCCCTACATACTACCACAATACAAGTGTCATAAGATGGACACTGAAGTATCCTATTTCACCCTTAAAAATTGGTCCCTGGAATAAAGTTGAGGCACATTGGTAGGACAGTCTAGGGGAGTTTTACAGTGGCTGTAAATCTGGCATCAGCCACAAGGATGAAGTAAATTAACAAATGTAGTGAAAATAAATGTAAAATATCACTGCATATAGCATATAAAAGCAGATGTAGAATAGAGAAAGAAGATGTTTCTTACAGCTACTCCGTTCACAAAAGCGGCATACAGAGGAGGAAGTCTGAAATCCGAGTGACCCCAAACCGTGCTGGATGCATCTGAATGGTAGATCTGGGAGTAATTTGATATAAAATTACTGCAAAATACTGAACTCAAGCATAAGACAATACATTGTGCCTCACTTTTACTGTTTTCATTATTTACAAGGCAATTATCTTTACCAGCTGTTGAGATTAAATCCAGGGAATAATCAGAATAACCAAAGGGTGCAGAAACATAGGGCCAGATTTTGATCACAGTAACACTAGGGTACACGCAGAATAATTTCCTTGAAGATTAGAGGTTTTTTTGGTAATGGCGTTAGTTTTAGTAATGTAGTTAATCTGCATCCATACTGTTGTAACTAACATCAGAATCTGACCTTTTGGGACTGAATTTGCACCCTCCCATGGGAGAGAAAAGCCCCAAGAACATTGCCTCATTGTTACTCCACTACAGTGTTCAATCAGGAGATGTGGTGAGAAAGTTTGCTGTCCTGCAAACTAAACAGTGGGACCCACCCTTCTACCTTGTAGATCTCAAGGGATCAGCAGGAGGGCAGGGCCATCAGTATGTAAATTCTGTGCCTCCATAGTGTCTCTAGTCCTTGATATCTCCATCAAGCTCCACTGCCCACAACTCCCATGGTCTTTCCCCATCCCCTTGAAAGACATTCCCCCATGCAAAGAGTCTCTGGGAAAAATGAGAGACTCAGGCTTTTCCTTGCAATCTCTCCTGGATGCTGGGGTGAACAATGTGTGGCCTCCTGCTTCTGGACAACTTGCACCACCCTTGGCCCATCAAGTCCCTGTCCCTCCTCCTACATGGATCCCTGAACCACCAGAGAGACCTCCATGGGATTCAAGGAAAGGACAAAGTGCCAGAGAGGCAGCTAAGCGCCAGTCAGCTTGAAGGTCCTTTCTGCACACAAACTTCTGGAACATAATCCTAACCCACCATGGTCTTCTAAAATAAAATAGGTCCAAACCACCTCTCATTTATGCTAGGAAGTGAAGTGCAGTGTTTCCCTTGTGTAAGTGTAAGGAGATTGGAGGGGAACCAGAGCCAAAGTTTCTATACAGCAGAATATTATGTAATAGAAATGACTTTACCAATGTTGTGTATTTAATATTCCTGTATACTGTGCATTATAACATTTTAGAACAGTCTTCTTAATATTGTTTGTTTTGCTATCTCAGATGTGAGAGAAAGGACCTGGTAGGTTATCTAGTCTATGCTCTGCTTGCTGTGCAGGGATTTACCACATAGCATACTTTCTAGGGCTTTGTCCAGCATAAGTTTAAGTAACTCAAGCAATGGAACTTCTCTACCACCATCTAATAGAGCTCACCACTGGGAATTTTTCCTTAATATCTTTAATTTACTTTTTCCTCAATTTTCTTTTAGCCACAACTTTTCTATAATGTGAAGTTCAAGCATCTTACTTTACTGTATTGTATAACTTTGTGGAAGACCTCTGTGCTGGTACCCAGCAGCCCCACTCCCAGAGTATCCAGGATCATCCGTTTGCTTCTCTGAATGACTAGATCTGTCAGGTGACTCGCATTCAAACCATGGATAACATTAGCAAAATTTTCAGTGACAGTCTGGGGAAAAAAATAGAGGTCTTAATTTAAAAGAAAACATTAAACATCTCCAACATTTTATTTCTACTAAATTGTTTTGCTTTTATTCTTTCAAGTCTAAAATATGGCACTTTTAATGTTCTGGCTTTACTCACCAGTAATTTATATTGCCTCCATCACTGTGTAGATGACGGACTTACACAAATTACATAAAGTCAACCAAAGGTTTAAGTTAGCTGAGCTTTGATTCACTTCCCCTCTTTTCCAGTGAGCATATGGGAATGTGTTTATTTCTCTTTCTCCATCTCCTTCCAACACCCACTCTTGCTTCCTTCTTTCGCTCATTGTCAAACTTCAGTGTATGTTTGCAGTGTTGTTGTAGGCATGCATGTCCCAGGATAATAGAGACAAAGTTGGAGGAGGTAATATCTTTTATTAGATCAGCTTCTGTTTGTGAAAGTTTTGCAGAGCTCTGTGGAGCTCAAACGCTCATCTCTTCCACCAACAGAAGTTGGCCAAATAAAAGATATTACTTCATCCGCCTTGTCCCTTTCAAATCCTTTAGTTAGTTATTTTTATTAGGTGATGGGTTTTATTGTGAGGAAGTTATGGAGAAGAAATAGAAACGTAATCCTTGAGGAGATGAGGCCCCTGCTTTCATTCTCAGTGCGCCATAGTCGTTAAGAGAACCAGTTGTGATGGCCACAGTGATTCATGCAAAGTCTGGATCTGTCAAACTAGAACATAGTTGCTTGGCTAGCTTTAGATGGAAGAATTTTCTAGTAGTTGTTGGTCTTTGTACATCTAAGAACAGAGAGTCTGTAAGCCTGTGTGCCATCTTTAGGGCAGACCTTTCAGTTGAGGGTGAGATTATGATGTTGGCTGGTTCCCCCCCTGCCACCATCCCAGAAATTGGTTCAGTTCTCCCCTGTGCCCAAGCAAAGCTCAAGTGCAGGACAAACTGTCAGGGACTGACAGGGATCTGATGTCAGCATCCTGATTTTGCTCTGTCCTACCTTGGCATAACTTTAGGCTGCAGGGGGAGTAACTTTAACAGAGAATCAGGTGCAACAGTACCTCACTCCAGCATATCTCCTCACCTGACCCCTTTGACCTACACCTTACCTGCCCTCAGCCAACAACACCTGTCCTGCCCACAACATGGCCCCTCCTCCATTTATGCCAGACAATGCAGCTTTGGTGGAGGAAGTGTCATTAGTGGGTGGTGGACCCTGTGCAGGAGACAGCAAAGCCCCCTCTGCCTGCTTTATACCAGCTGGAGGTTCTCCCTACACCTAGTGAATTCTCCAGAGGGTTTCTCTGGGGTGTCTAAGTTCACTTTGCACTGCATAAGCAGAGTGGAGCTTCCAGTCCATCATCTCTATCTTGCCCAGGTTTAATTTGAGTCTTAATTCAGGTGTTAATCTGGTTCTAGCACTGGGAGAGGTAGGAGTTGTTTGCATTTCCTTCAACATCCCAAGCAGAGATTGGCTTAATCCAGTTATTGTTGGGACTGAAATCAGTGACACTTCACAATCTCCCCCCAGTGTTAACTTGAATTGGGGTGAGGATAGAACCTTGCGTGATTCAAGAGGTCTTGGCATGGAGGTGCAGCTGCCATCAAGAGCCACTTGATCAAAAGCATCTCAATGCTATTTCAGTACTTCAGACAGACATTCTCACATTACGATGTACACTTTTCATAGCAGGATCAATAGTTCTGAAAAAATGCACTTTATCGGAGGGACAGATACTCTTCATAGTTCTTCTTATACCCAGCTGCTTACACTGCCACAGATAGAGTGCAATGGAAGCTAGTGCACACATGGCCACCTGAATTAGAATTTACAATGCTGGCTGCAGTATAGACAGACCCTAAGTCACTCGGACATTGTAATGCTGAGCAGAGCAACATCTCAATACCTTTAAAAATCTGGGCCTTAGTCTCTGTGCTTCAGTTCCCCATCTGTAAGTTGGGATGAACAGCACTTCCTTACCTCACAAGGGTGTTGTGACGATAAATGCATTAAAGACAGTGAGGTGCTCAGATACTCTGGCAACAGGAGCTATAACTACCAGATAGATGTGAAACTAGTTTGGTGGCATCAGTCCAGATCTTGGAGGCCAGTTGTCTGTATCACAGGAACCATCATGACAGTTGGTAGGAACTGAGCCCCTGTTGGTCGGTCTTAGTAGAAAAGGCCAGTGATAAAATGCACAGACACTTTTCAACCCTTGAGGTGTTCTTTCCAGAAAAGGAATGATATTGTGAGGGTGTTGTGGATGGGCTTCCATTGCTACTGTCTGTGGTGACCTGATGTTTTGAGAATAAATAGCATACTTCATTCGCTGGGGCTGGTACCTTCCCCAACCTGGTATCTTCCCCAAGAGTTATGGTCACTAAAAATACTTTTAAAAGGAAAGGTGAAATATAATGCTGCAAAAAATAGTTCTGATTTGAGTTCCTTGTTTTCCAAGATGGGTCTAATTCACAGCACAATGATTAAATCATTCAGTTGAGCAGAATTCCCCAATACACCAACAAAGCAAAATCCCCCAACAGCCGCAGCTCCCTGATTACTCCTCTTACCCATGGTCTTTTCAGAAATCCAGGTCTTGGAATAACAGGATTCACTCTGGCTAATATATTGATGGAACAAAGACGGAGAAAATCACAAAGATTTGATACACAAGTGTATTCCATCTTTTCTTTTCTTTGTTAAAGAACATAAGAACCCAAAAGCAGATGAACTACAGGCCCCACAACAGCCTACTGAAGAATGTACAGTAAAGATACAAAAGGTTAAAATGAAGACACAGACTTAAAATGCAGAAAAACAAAGCAATACCTTTGCCCACATGTTGCAATGGATGACAACTAGTCCCTGGAGTGAAGCTATCAAAGGAATGGCAATGGGAAAGCTAGTAGGAAGCTCTCTCTCTATATAAGCAGCTCTGGGCTTCTGTACTTGTCACTATGACCCAGCCACTTCCTTCTCTACCCAGAAATTCCCCCCTTTCATAACCTCCAGCCTTCCTTGACTAACTTCCTCCACACTATAAATTGCTGAGACTCCTGGTTACAGCACTGTGTGGGGCAAGTTCATTCTTCATGTGCAAATTGGCATATGTTACATTGTTATATGGGCATAAGAGTATAAATTGTGGTAATTTACGCTTGGAGCCCATGGCAGATGTCAGTTAATGTGTGTCGGCCTTATCCTGATCTCACTTCCACCAGCATAAATCATGAGTAACAACTTGAAAGTAGTGCAGTTACATTACTGTCAAACATGTGAGAGGAGAATCAGGTCCTGTGTGTGGTACAGTCATAACTTACATAATCTTGCAATGTTTTGTCCTGCTATATTCCTCTGTCTTTGTACTTTTTGTAACTTGGTACTGTGAGCTTTGTGCAATTAGAAGCTCAACCAGAATGTTGGATTAAGACAGCTGTTTGCATTTAAACTACCCTTTTGCAGATTGAGTCATCACAGTGAGTGCAGTGGGGATGGGTATTACTCCCTTGCACCCAAGTGGGCTGCTGCACCCCAGACAAGGATTCCTCTCCCCAAGTAAGGGCAGGCATTGTTCATTCCATAGATTCATAGAGGTATAGGATTGGAAGGGACCTCAGTAGGTCCTCTAGTCCAGTCCCCTGCATTTAAGGCATTTAAGTATTAACTAGACCATTCCTGACATCACCCCTTTCATAGGTTCAACCTGGGTAAGGATCTCCAAGTTTCTACAGGAGTCCTGCTAATCAAGGCTGTTCAGAAGATGGCTTGAATAAAGGCATCTCTTGGCTGCCCTGGCCAAACCAACCAGTCTTGCTGACTTTCTAGGCTGCACTGACTGGTTCAATACCAGTGAAAGAGGATGGCTGCTGGCACCTTGTCCTCCTGCAAATCTTGTCCAGTGGCTTCCAGCCATTAGGGATCCACCACTTGACTGCAACATTTATTTACTGCAGTATTCATTATAATGTCTGTGTGTGGCATTTATTTACTGCAGTATTCGTTATAATGTCCAGTGTTATTACACTTTATGAAGCAGAAGTTTTCAGACCATCCTTTCTTCAAGTGGAGTCAGAAAATCTGAACCACAGTGGAATACAATTTGTTTTATATGGGGTACTTGATATGATGTGGCATTGCAAGTTAAAAAGGTTTTATAAAGTAATTAAGGTGAACACCCCAGGACACTTTTTATTACATTACAAATGTATAATGCTGAGCTATAATGGTATTATAAATTACTAGAAATCATTAAAAAAGCAACAATACTGAATGGTGACACTTAATTGAAACAAATATGGTTACAAATAATTTCTGAACAAAACGAAGACCAGACTCTTTCATAAACAAAACCCTTATTTCTACTAATTAAAAGTATAGGAAATTTAAAGTGAAGTCTTGACTGATATATATATGAACCATTGCTGGGCTCATTCATGTAGGACTGATGAATATATTTGTGATGGTCCATGCCCCTAGGGTCAGGGCAGCATGGCATAACAGCCAGAGTCTGTAAAGCAGCCCTTTGGTGCAGGCAGTGTGGCCTGGTGGCCAGAGTCTATAAAGTTGGGGTGTCCACCAAGTGGTGTGGTGGCCCTGATAGGGGGGCCCAGACCCACCCAGCTCCTCTGGGCCCCAACCTAGGACCCTAACAGTGGCATAACAACTTGCCACTGTCTCAGCAGGGGGTCCTACTGAAATACACTGAGTTTTCCCAGGTGGGAGGTGTAGTAAGAGGAGGCCCTAAGATATAAACCTTGGTATCAGAGGCCTAGTATGAGGCCTAAGGCCTGAACTAAAGTAATGGTCAAGACTTTGCTAACATAAAGCAAAGTGAAGCTGTGAGCCAGAGGCAGGCCCTGCTCACAGAAGCTGGCAAGGAAAGGGCTGATGCTGCAAGAAGATACATACCTAAAAGGTACTGAACACTAGATATCAGAACATTCACATACTTGTACATTCCACACAGATAATAAGGAACAGACTAACCCATCCCAATGATGGGGGCAAAAGGGTAATATGATGGATAGAGTTGTTTTGTTCCAACCAGCATGTACAAGGTGAGAGGCGGCACCTTACTTCGTAGTGGGGTTGCACCTCAAATACGTCAGGAGTGATGTGTAACTTGTTTGTACCTGTGTATAAGAATGCATCCTTGGGGCGGTGTCTTTGTCCGGCCGAGGGAGCAGTGGAAAGTCCCACCACTGACTGAGCCAAGTCCATTGCCAAGAGGCACTTTCTCGTAGTATGCCCTGAGTTGGACTAAGAAATCCACAGGGAACTGCAGTTGTGTCCATAAGGCAATAAACCTGGCCGACGTGCCTTCATACCTTACTAGACTCTGTGGTCATTGGGGGTTCTCTTCGGGTCTGCTGCATCAGCTATCTGCGCAGAGCTGGGGCAGCACACAGAGGGAACACACGCATGCAGCCGAGTGATACCAACAAGGAGAGAGCGGAGCACCACACCGGTAGCATCTGACAACATTTCTAACAGGAGGTACCACTCCATCACCCTCCCTGGGCCACTTCTTACCAGAGTCTGCGTTAGGGTCTCCCATGAGATGTTGAGTTTTCTGTGGTCAGCAGGGCCGGTCGCCTCTGATGGCTCCTCCAGTCACCAGGGTGAAGGTGGCCCCACAGCAGCTCTTATTCCCAGTGCAGTCAAGGGATGTGGCTGATCCTCCACAGGCACTTCCCAGACAAGTCCTTCCCCTGAGGCCTCCAGCTCAGAATGAGCTGGGCTCCCTCCTTTTATACTGCTAGAGCATTTGGAGCATGCCCAGTCTCGCCAGGGAGGTGGGACTTCCACTGTCAATAATATGGGCTTAACCCTGTCTGGGCCAGTGCGGAGTAAGCAGACCCCATCACAATATTCTTAGAAAAGTGTAGCAAGTTTTGCTTGGAGTCCTAACTTATGCATCATGTGCAAGGTCAGTTGAAAATCTGGGACTGCTTTTTTCTAAGTAACAGCAGTGTGTTTGATGAAGGAATATAGTTTGTTAGTATTTTTTTTAGGGCTCCAAACGATTAAAAAATTAATCGCAATTAATCACAGTTTTAATTACACCATTAAAAATATTTTCACTGTAAAAAAATGTAAACAAAATATAGTGCAATCTACAAGTCGAAGCATGAAGGGGCATATGAATGTTTAGCATATCTGGCATGTAAATACCTTGCAACGCTGGCTACAACAGTGCCATGCGAACGCCTATCCTCACTTTCAGGTGACAATGTAAATAAGAAGCAGGCCGCATTATCTCCTGTAAATGTAAACAAACTTGTTTGTCTTAGCAATTGGCGGAACAAAAAGTAGGACTGAGTGGACTTGTAGGCTCTGAAGTTTTACACTGTTTTGTTTTTCAGTGCAGTTATATATATAAAAAAATTCTACATTTGTATGTTGCACTTTCATGATAAAGAAATTGCATTACAGTACTTGTATTAGGTGAATTGAAAATACTCTCTCTTTTGTTTATCTTTATTACAGTGTTTATTACATTATTTTTGTAATAAATAATATAAAGTGAGCACTGTTCACTTTTTGTTCTGTATTGCAATTGTAATCAATGTATTTGAAAATGTAGAAAACATCTAAAATATTTATAATACATTTTAATTGATATTCTAGTACTGTTTAACAGTGCGATAAAAACTGATGAATTGTGATTAATTTTTTAATTGAGTTAATTTGTTTTCTGTTAATTGTTTGAGATAACTGTGATTGACAGCCTTTTTTCCTCTCCTATACAAAGAACAACATGACTTTCTTTTGACTAAAAGGGAAACAACAAAACAAAAGAATGAATACATGTAAAGTCACAACAGTGTATGTCCCCTCTGTAATGCAGTGCATCACTTCTGCCCTATAAAATGACAGCTGCCTCTGTAGACTAAATAAAAGCCAGAACAATTATCAGCTAAACACACCAGAGTACACCTCAGTCATCCATACCGTCCCATGGGCAGCGGCAGCTCCAGGCACCAGTGCTCCAAGCGTGTGCCTGGGGCGGCAAACTGCAGGGGGTGCTCTGCTGGTCCCTGTGAGGGCGGCATTCAGGCTGCCTTTGGCAGCCTGCCTGTGGGAGGTCCGCCAGTCCCGTGGATTCGGTGGTAATTCGGTGGTGGGTACGCCGAATCCACGGGACCGGCAGACCTCCCGCAGGTGCGCCGCCAAATCCGCAGGACCAGGGACCTCCTGCAGGCGCGCCGCCAAAGGCAGCCTGCCTGCCATGCTTGGGGTGGCAAAAAAGCTAAAGCCACCCCTGCCCATGGGCCACTGAATGTGATGAGGAGTCCTTACAATCCTAACATTGTACCTTGCAAATCACATCACCCTACTTCATCTAACTGGACCAGTCTCATTTTCAAAAATTAACAAAAATTATCAAGCCGAATAGTAACAAAGAAATTCTGTCAGCTATTCATGGTGGCAGAAGACTGAAAAAGGGGGTGTTATGAGGATTAAATTAACACAATCCACACTTTTCTTCCTCTTTCAATTCCCACTTTCCTGCCAGGAATATCCAATAAAATGTAAGAGCTTGAATTAAATAAAAAGGTCATTAACCTTAAATGTGTGTCGTTCTTTTCCTTTTGGCATTTTTAATCCCCATGCTCTTATCTCATTTTCATTCTTTCCATCTGGGATAGAGTCTGATCTAAGTGAAATTCTAGCTTCCACTATGGCCCCTTTCTGGCCCTGTGCCAGCACAAAGGGTGTTGACTAACAATAAAAGCCTCACAGCCACATGCGGGAGAATTTCCCCAGTGCAGTCACTGGGCAGTTCTCCTCATGACTCCAGTGCAAGGGCATGCCATGGTCATGAAGGGAATTCTTCATACTGAACTCGGATGACTAGTCCATAGGAAGCCCTGGGCAGGAGAAGACCATAAAGTAGAGCAACTCCTGACTGTTCTCATTTATGCTAGGGAAGTGGTGTGCAAACTTTTCCAGTCATGTCCCCCATTATCATTGATACAATTTGTCATGCCCATCCCCTCTGGGACTGGGATCCCACAGGACCTGCTGCCAAAATAGTGGGAGTAGGGTAAAAATTTCAACAACGTGGGACCGGGTATTGCGGGGCAGGATGGGAGCAGGATTAAAAAAATATGATCCTCCCATACTGCAAACAACACGAATGCCCTGGCCAGCAGCCACTGTTCTCCAGCTGCCCAGCTCTGAAGGCAGTAGTGCCGAAGTAAGGGTGGCAAGGGGCACTAGTAAGTGCTGTGAAACATACAAATATCAATTTTGTTTTTTAAAAGGGACAAGGTCTGATATTTCTTCATGGCCTCCCCCCCTCAAGAAACCCTTGCCCCCACGCCCCCTGAGGGCATGCCCCCATTTGTTCACAGCTGTGCTAGGGAACAAAGCCCCAAACTGGGATGGTGTAAGAGTGTCAGCCACCATTGCCCCACTTCCCGGTGATCTGCATCTTCTGTGCGGTGTCTCTAGGCAGCACAGCACAGAATCCCAGCCTGTGGGTGTATACTAAGTGTAACTCTATAGACTCTCAGAATGATTTTACAAAGGAAGGTAAGTATCATAATCTGCAGCCTATAAAGCAATATTACTGCACAATACTTTCAAACATCTGTCATTTCAGGCAAAGGGTGAAATTTTTCCCTGTGCAGAGGCTTGTACAAGGCCTATACACCACTTAAGCTCTCGAAATAGGGTTTAAATGGGACTTAAGTGGAGCATAAGCCTTGTGCTAGCCCTCTGGCACAGGGTAAACTTTTTCACTGGTCTCCAGTCACACTGATTTCTGATATAACTTACCTTCCTTCTGTAAGATCACTGGTAGGATACATTGTTGAACACTTTGAAAATAATGACTTCAGTGGAGTTATACCAGGAACAGATTTAGCCATTTATGTGAAATTAAGTGGCACTGTGCTATACAAAAGTAAATTACTTGCAGACTGACAAAGGCAATCTGACATAAAGGAAACAGTTCTGAGTTTTGATTGAAAATTGCTAACAAGTGAACAAACAAGTGATTTAAACTGCACTAGTTTAATTTCAGCTTTCAACAGCTATACATGAGTCACATGCTAATTATAGACTAGGGATCTGCAACTTTTGGCATGCAGCCCATCAGGCCGCGGTATGCCATTCCAGGCCAATGGAGGCTGCGAGAAGCGTCATGAGCCAAGGGATGTGCTGGCCTCTGCTTCCCACAAACAAACCAAACATCCTAGCCCTGTTACCTGGGGTTCTTTCAACCCAAAGCTCTTGATAACTTTTACTCTGTGCGAGGAGGTGTCAGGAAATAAATCAGGGGAGACACGACCGTCCGACCGATAGATGGCTGGCACAAACAGGACAACACAAGAGTTCTTTCACTTAAAGCTAAACTTTACTAGTCTCAAGCACTTACACACATCCGCAACAAGTTAGTAAAACACCCCCAACCCTTGATAATTACCAAAGCTGAGTGTGGCTTTAGAGTGACACAACAACCGCCCATCTGCCACTGGGGAACAGAAGATGCATCCAGAGGGAGAGACCAGACCTGAAGAGTCCCCAAATGTGTCCCCTTATTTATACATTAGTAATAGAATGACATGTCCCTTAAAGAAACCTTATTAAGTAAGCAGTTTCAATGATCAAGCAAGAGGCTCCTTCTGATTATTCAATAATCAGATGTGAGTTTTTCCAGAACTTGCAGCCTTGAGACCTCAACAGACATTCCTGGGGCGTATCCTACTCTTTTAAAACGCATGTATCAGCAACTTCAACACAATTCTTATCAGAAAGGACGCGGGGTCAAGCTGCCCTTTTGGTGACACCCAAACACCCTCTCCCCTCCTGCCTTGGTCAAGCTGAGATTGCTGAATGGCCAATTTACAGCTTGCTGACTAGGCCATCTTTAACAATAAGCCATAGTGGTTCAAGCACTTAGCTGGTTTGCCAAAGTCTCCCCGTACAGCCCGAGATTGGATTCCCCTGACGGAGTGTGTGCGAAAAGTTGCCGATCCCTGTTATAGACAGAGACTTTGGGCTGCCCATGTCCCATAGTTGCTTGTCTCCTACTGACATATATTTTTCTTAAGCTACTTACTCTTCATTTTACCACTGCTGACTTAGGGCTGAACAATGCTAACAGTTACAAAATGTACAGTCAGTGGGAATTGCATGTAGATAATAGAGGGCAGAATCTGGCCCCTGAATCTTATGCTGTAACAGGGTCCTCTGCCCACCCCTCTTCCTGGGGCCCACTGTCTGCCCCAATAAAGCACAGAGAGGCTTCTCCTTCTGCAGCACCTGTGGCTTTATTTACACCATGTTCTCCCACCACCAGTGATATACTATATACAGCTTGCAGGCCTGACAATCTCCTCTCCTACACAGAGTCTACCCTCAGCCTGGAGACTGACCTTCCCCTGGTCATTCCCCCTTCTTCTGGCTGCCAGCCAGCCTTTATAGCCCTTCAACCCCTCAAGCCCACAGGTGCAGCCAGTTCTAAAGGCCAGGCACCAGATTTCTGCCCAGCCCCAATCTCTTTCCCCTGATTAGGTGCCCTTGCACCAGCACCCTTATTTTACACAAGTCAATTTTGCTTTGCCCCAGGACACCTACCTATAGGGTGACCAGATGATAACTCCAAAATATTGGAATCGCTGCAGGGCGAGTGCCTTTTAATTGTTACACTCACCTGGCATGTCAGTGTCTTGGATAGCATTTGGTGGCAGGTCCTTCAGTTGCTGATGGTCTTCAGTGGCATTTTGGCAGCAGCTAATAAATCTTGCTGCCAAAGAAAGAAGTACTCACTGCTTTGTGAGGACATTTTAGCCATGGTGTAGGGGTAGGAATGTTGCCACGCTTAGGCCTTCTCCTCCTGTACAGTCTCTGTGAATGATCTAAAATAGTTGTATTAGTCTATAGTTAACAAACTTACAGCTATAAATCCTTGGATTCTTTAATTCATATCACAGACAGGCCTTCCATTTTCACAGTAGTACAAGGAGAAACTGCTGAGTTAGCCTACTCAAGCAGACAACCGCAGAAGGGAATAGCAAAAGAGGCACCCCCACTGATTACACCACAAAGGACCACCTGACGTTTAACTTTTGAAATCATGTAAAATGCTGAAGGGAAAATTCCTCTGCTTGTAGCTCTGTTACTCACTCAGTTGCGAAACTGAAGATAACTGAAACAAAATCTACAAGTTATTTGCAAAATCTGAATTTCCCATTTCCAACTTCTTCAAAACAAATATCAGAATCACCAGGCCCTATACCAGTAAGTGTTTACTGAGGTCAGTGCAATAAATCCAGGACATGTTCTTCTCCTTCCTCTTTAGAAATAGCACATATGTATAAAGAGGTAATCTTTCAAAAAGGATTTAAATTTACAACTAGCACTAACTATGAGATAGCGAGTGCTAATTTACAGATGGGAACTAGATGTGGCTGTAACATTCTGTGCATAGCATCTTGCCCAAAGGGGACTGAGCAATAATCTCAGCAGATTTAAGACGGTATCATGAACTGGATACCTGGTTCTCACTTAGGAATAGAGGAGTGTTTGAGGTGAGCCAAAGAGTGCATTGTTGGACTAACAAGAGAACCCATTTAATGCTGTTTATGGAACAGTATGACTTGCCTTGAGAGAACAATGACTGATAACAAAAGGTGACACCACAATTCCATGAAATTCCAACCCAACCCTGTGAAAATCTTACCTAGTTAAACTGTTGCACCTGATCATAATAAATTACTTCCCCAGTTTCAGCTATGTATATGGCCTTTTCTTGATCTTCTCTAAAGAAGGTGCAGATAATTAATGTTAATTAGGCCTAACTCTCTTTGAATCAAGTCCTAACTCTTTGTTAGTCTTAAGAAATACACTGACTAGTATCAATAGTAGGTACATTGCTGAAGTCAGTCTTTTAACATATGCTCTAGGTTCTGGTCCACTGAGGACAACAACAGTTATTGAACATAAACATTTTCTCAATGAGATGCCAGAAGCAGCTCCATGTACAATATACAGCCTAACACCATAAAAGCATTACAGGCACTGTACATTGCGGTCTGTCCAGGGACACTCAAGTAATTTGAGAAAAATAAAATTTGTTGCTGTAACCGTGTCTTTGTGGGTCACAGCTGAGAACACCAAACAGGACAAACTGTGAGAAATAGGGCAGCTACATCCCAAAATTGGCAGTTATTTTTCAATAAGATATACCAAGCCAGCAATAAAAGTAAACTTCTGTCTCACCACACTGGCTAACAAGAAGTCATAAAAGCAGTTTCCTTAGGCATTCCAGTCCTTGTATCACCCCCCCAAAACAATGGATTTAAAGGTGAATGGTTCTTTACAATGAGTCTCATCAAATAAAAGGTTCTCCTGATCCCAAAGGACCAGCCACACACCCAGCTCAATACACAACTCAGATCTTACCTCAAAATCATGCTCTTGGTAATCCTTTAGTATCTAAAACCTAAAGGTTTATTCATAAAAAGAAAGGAAGAGAGGTGAGAGCTAAAAGTGGTTAAAGGAATCAAATATATAAAGTAATTGCAAAATTCTTGGTTTAGGCTTGTAGCAGTGATGGAATAAACTGCTGGCTTAAGTCAAATCTCTGGCGGCTTCCAAAACATTGGAAGATCCTCAGTCCATTGGTTAGAATGCTCCCATTAGTATAAGTTCATAGGAAAAGTTCAGGAAAAAGGCTGGAGCAGGATAGAGGCAAAATGGAGGAGTTTCCAGGGCCTTTTATCTCTTCTGCCATGTGGAGGGAAACCCATTGTTCTTACTATGGAAAAGTCCAGTAACAAGATGGTGGTTGGAGTCACATGGACAAGTCACATATCCGTGCATTTTGCCTAGTCACAGCAGGAAATTCCATTAGGTGTAATAGGCATCTCCCATGGTTCATTGTCAGTTAAATGTTCTTTTGATGGGCCACTCAATTTGAATAGTCCCTCCAATATGTACTGGCTAACTACCTTGTGGGCGTTACCCCAGGAGCAAACATTTGAAATCCAGTTATAGAGCCAATACTTATAACTTCAAATACAAAAATGATACATGCATACAAATAGCAGAATTATATTCAGCGAGTCATAATCTTTCCACAGACACCTCACTAGACAACCTTTGTACAAGATTTGTTGCAAATATAGAGGAGTGGTTGCAACAATGATCTGTGGTAATATTTCAATCAGATAACATCACAGTTGCATTCTGGAACTATATATGGTATGATGGTATGAGGCAATGTACATGACTAAGGGTACGTCTACACTATGGGATTATTCTGATTTTACATAAACCGGTTTTGTAAAACAGATTGTATAAAGTCGAGTGCACATGGCCACACTAAGCACATTAATTCGGCGGTGTGCATCCATGTACTGAGGCTAGCATCGATTTCCGGAGCATTGCACTGTGGGTAGCTATCCCGTAGCTATCCCATAGTTCCCGCAGTCTCCCCCGCCCATTGGAATTCTGGTTTGCGATCCCAATGCAAAAACAGTGTCGAGGGTGATTCTGGGTAAATGTCGTCACTCAATCCTTCCTCCGTGAAAGCAATGGCAGACAATCATTTCATGCCCTTTTTCCCTGGATTGCCCTGGCAGACGCCATAGCATGGCAACCATGGAGCCCGTTTTGCCTTTTGTATACCCTGAAACACTCGGGAAAATGTTTTTGACCCTTCAGGCATTGGGAGCTCAGCCAAGAATGCAAATGCTTTTCGGAGACTGCAGGGACTGTGGGATAGCTGGAGTCCTCAGTTCCCCCTCCCTCCCTCCATGAGCATCCATTTGATTCTTTGGCTTTCCGTTACGCTTGTCACACACCACTGTGCTGTGGCCTCTATCATAGCTTGCAAATTTTTTCAAATGCTTTGTCATTTCGTCTTCTGTAACATAGCTCTGATAGAACAGATTTGTCTCCCCATATAGCGATCAGATCCAGTAGCTCTTTTTGGATTTGGGACTGCATCGCCACCCGTGCTGATCAGAGCTCCACGCTGGGCAAACAGGAAATGAAATTCAAAAATTCGCGGGGCTTTTCCTGTCTATCTGGCAGGTGCATCCGAGTTCAGATTGCTTTCCAGAGCGGTCACAATGATGCACTGTGGGATACTGCCTGGAGGCCAATACCGTCGATTTACGGCCACACTAACCCTAATCCGACATGGCAATACCGATTTCAGTGCTACTCCTCTCGTCGGGGAGGAGTACAGAAATCAGTTTAAAGAGCCCTTTATATCGATATAAAGGGCCTCGTTGTGTGGACGGTTGCAGGGTTAAATTGGTTTAACGCTGCTAAATTCAGTTTAAACGCGTAGTGTAGACCAGGCCTAAGGTACTAATATCAGAGGCCTATATGTTATCAGTCTATGGATGAGTATAAAAGTGCCCCAGGCAATATTTGCTTTATTTTCAGGCCGTTTTGCAACAAGATTGACAGTGTGAGAAATATGGTTTAATAACATGACATGTCTTGGCTGTTATTAGGAATAGACTAAAGAATTAGTGTTGCATATAATAATTCACACTATGGAAAGTCTTAGTCACACTAAGTATTAATTTCTGAAGAGAAAACATTCATTAGACAAATATTTGCATAATGAAGAAATAACTGCTAAAATTAGAAGGAAGGTTACATTTGATTCAAATACAGTAGAGCCCCATTTATCCAAGCCTCCATTATCTGGCTTTGTATTAATCGAAGGAGCGCACACACAGGATTAAAACTTTGTTCCCCTTTTATATTTACCGTGTGCATGAATGTTACTTCTAGAAAAGAGTATCAGATTTTTAAAATGCAGAAATGATAAACTCAAGCAACTCAGGTAATATTGGTGTTGTTGCAGTTTAAAATGATTAGCCCTGCTGATCATTATGTTTTGCATTAATTGTTAATAAGATTCAGGAGAAGATACAATAGAAATATGGTATCTGCTTTCTTGAGAGCTTGATTTAAGCCACAAAAGCAGGAGAGTTGGAATGTTTTGGTTCATTCTAGAACTCCATCAACAGAAATACCACTGCAGGATATTGAGTAACAACCCTCAGTCCATGAACCATGCAACAGGGATATTACAATTGTTAAAGTCACTCTGATGAGTTGATCATATCTGTGAGAGGCAGAGCATGTCTGCACTAGAAACTTAAGTTGACCTATGTTAGGTCAACTTACAGCCACCGCAGTAACTACCCTCCTGGGGTCAGTGGTGTTCATCGTCACCAGGAGTATTTTCACCCACTGAAGAGGGGCAGTGTAGCTCCTCATTTGGTCCCCACTGGTAGCCCAGCTGCCACCCTTGGTTCCCTGTGGGGAGCTTTGTGCCTGGAGTCCTGGTGGCTCCTGGGCTCTGGTGGGGAGCCAGAATCTTCCAGGCAGCAGTCAGGCTCCCTGCAGGGAGCCTGGGCAGCAGCTATACTCCAAGCAGGGTGGGTACAGCCCGGCTTCAAGTAGGGTGGGTGCAGCCCAGCTAGAAGCTGGGTGCCTGGGAGGCACCTTAGCTCTATCTGTAGCCCCTCGACCTGTGCCAATGACAGCCCGGCTTTCTTGTTAATTTCATGGCTCCAGCAGGTAGGCCAGGTTCTCTGCTCTCTGATCACTAATGATCAGATTCTGATGCCAGCAGCACTTGTGTCCTCACATTGCTTCCCGCCATATCTGTATGCATGCATTGCCTGATCATTGTACTCCGCCAGATCACTAGAAGAGTATTCTCGCTCAAGCAGCTCACATTGCAGGAGATGCTTCCTATTTTGAAGCTCTCTGCTGGATTCATGCATACTGGGGCCCATGATGTAACCCCACTTGATTGTCATGGCACTAAACTGGCCAACTCCAGCGTGGAATAGATTAAGGCAATGCCATATAGTCCAGGGTGATCTGACCAAGAGGGTAGGTGTTCAACTCATGGAAGCCAGAGTGTACAGGCTACAGGGTTGCTCTCTACTCATTTGCCAAAACTGAATCCTTGTCTGTTTGGGTGAGAACATTAGAGGTTTAACAGTGGCCAGAAAACTTTGACGTGACTTCAGTTGACTCAGCATCGGTGTTACATCATATAGCGGATATCTTGGATTTGTGCATTGCCTTATGTGCTCTACTCTACTAGCAATGTCCTGACATATATCAGGTAGAACAGTGCCTACAAAGATGCAGAGGCTGTAGACTTAAGGAAGCCTGTAATATATCAGTGGGCTGTGTTAAGTACAGGGTCAAGCTTCTGGAACCTAAATACTTCAGGGGTCTTAAAGCTTCATCCCTGTAGCTGGTTGCATAGTAATATTTGTGTTACACTGTCAGCCTAGAAAGAGTTCAGTTTAGATTTAGGGCTGCCTCTGTGCTTGTCATTGGCTACACTACCAAATAATGTCAGTGTAGTTGCATGGTAAAGCTGAAGGGAAGTTGAAGAAAATCACGTTCTGCACCTTTGATTGAGGTATGTTTCAAATTTTTACTTTGTCTTAAATTAAACTGAAACCTTGTAATTAGATGAGCACATGAGCAGGGACACAGGAAAGATCACAATATTAGATCATGAGTGAGTCCCATATTTTAGCTAGCTTTTCAGGATGGCACACACCCATTTACATGCCTATCCTGTGACCACAGTTATTGCACCTGCATGCATAACCACAGTAACTGCATACACAAAGTGGGCATGCAGATGTCTGCAAAATTACACAAGAACAATTGTGGAGCTATGGATGCTTATGCTCTCTCCTGGATTATTCATGTTCATACAGTTGAATACATAACAAGTTTTAAGCATTCCTCAATGCAAATTCTCCCCCATTTTACAACAAAACATTGCACTTCTATAGTGCCTTCCATTTGAGAATCTCAGAACATTTAATTAAGTGGTAGAATGTTCCTGTAAAATAGATGTAGATTAACCCCATTAAATAGATGGGGAAACTGAGGTGCAGAGTGGTTAACTGGCTTCCTCAGTGCCACAGAGAAAACTGGTATCATAATAGGTATATAATCCAGATCTCCTGACTTTCAGTCTTGAGCTCTAACCAATGAACCAATGACACAAGAAGCAATGGGCTTAAACTGTAGTAAGGGAGATTTAGGTTGGACATTAGGAAAAAGTTCCTAACTGTCAGGGTAGTTAAACACTGGAATAAATTGCCTAGGGAGGTTGTGGAATCTCCATCTCTGGAGATATTTAAGAGTAGGTTAGATAAATGTCTATCAGGGATGGTCTAGACAGTATTTGGTCCTGCCATGAGGGCAGGGGACTGGACTCAATGACCTTTCGAGGTCCATTCCAGTCCTAGAGTCTATTAATCTATGAATCTATGACTCTTCCCCTCTTCTAAAATTTGCCAATTATGAATGTCCTGGAAGAAATGCTATGCCACATCATTATCCTGTGACAAATAGCTACTTCCCTAATCCTAAGAAAATAAGACAGCAGCTATATGGAAGACAACATAAGTGCCTACTCCATGGGTGCTTTGCAGCTGGAGCACCCACAGAAAAATTTGGTGGGTGCTGAGCACCCACCAGCAGCTCCCTGTGGCCCCACCCTGCCCTCCTGCTCCAGCTCACCTC
The DNA here is from genome assembly GCF_025201925.1 of Gopherus flavomarginatus. Classification (NCBI taxonomy): domain Eukaryota; kingdom Metazoa; phylum Chordata; order Testudines; family Testudinidae; genus Gopherus; species Gopherus flavomarginatus. The sequence continues at coordinate 290,661,940 of NC_066617.1, forward strand.
TGCCTCTGCCTCCTCCTTGAGCACACCCCTGCATCCTGCTTCTCCCCCGTCCCTCCCAGCGCTTGCATTGTGACACAGCTGATTCGTGGGGTAGGGAGAGAGGGGGAGGAGGGGGAACACCGTGCATTGGGGGAAGAGGCAGGGCCGGGTGGGGATTTGGGGAAGGGATTCAATAGGAGAAGGGAAGGGGTGGAATTAGGGTAGGGACTTTGGGTATGGGGTTGGAATGAGGGTGGGACCAGGGGCGGGGATGGGATGAAGTTGGGGCAGGGCCAGAGGCAGGGAAAGGGACAAGGGGCACAGGCACCCACTGGCACTGAGAAAGTTGGTGCCTATGGAAGACAAGATAAAAAAATCTAGAACTCCTAGAACAAATCAGGGCCTACTCTGCTAAGCTGCCTACTTCTTAACAGCAACTGAATCTGTTAGCGGTTATTAGTTTTTTTATTAATATCAGTATCCAAATCTCCTCCAGCTAAAGAAAAAAATATTTTAGGCCAGGACAAAAAGAGACAGTAGTAGATTTCCCTCATTAAACTGTGAATTGGACTTCTGAACAAATGTTTCATAAGCTACACGGTATACATAAGAGCTTGATTAAGATGGATTGGTTTCAATTTAATATTAAAAAGTAATAAGGTACTGCAAAGTCAAGAAGGAGACCTGAGAAACAAGGCAAGACTATAAGAAATCAGGAGAGAACATCATTAGTGCCATTTTCAGTCACTGGCTCACAGATTTTGCCCAGTTTTCACCTGCCTTTAATTGGTAACAGTTTGTAAACTTCTACAAAGGAAAAGTTTGTTTATCCACACAGCATCATGGTTCTGAGAAATTTAGTTTTAGAAGTGGTGAGAACTTTATAAAAATTGGAGGCCCTCAACTGAGATGTTTTTGCTATTTAAAGAGTTCTCAGGCCAGAGAGAGAGAGAATGTTACTCTATAGACTGTGACTAGGGCACTCACCAAGGAAGTGGGAGACTCAGAGTCAAGTCTCTTTAGTCCAGTTATTTGTTCATTATTTATCCATAGTAGAATAGCTTCAACAGGAGAGTGCAAGGAAGACTTACAATATCCCATTGGTTAAAGCATGCTTCTGAGAGGTGGGAAGTCACTGTTCAAATCCTTTCCCTCTCCCAGGCAAAGGGTGGGAATTGAACCTAGGTCTCCTGCATCTTGAGGGAGTGTACTAGCCACCAGGCTGGAAGCCCTAAGATGGGCCCAATTACCTCTTCCTCTCAGTGCTGTTTCAGGTCCAGTGAGGCTAACTCATTTTCGCAAGAAACACTGTAGGCACCTAATCTGCCTGACTCCTGGCAACGGATTCCTGGCTGGGGATCAAGTAGAGATAGGCACCTCCCTGTGCCTGAATTTAGGCATCTATCTCTATGGTTCAGGGGGATGGACAGGGCACAGGGACTGCAAGGAGCAGCAGAGTGTGTGAAAGGTGGATGGGAAGAGTGAGCAGGAGCAGGAGACAGATTTAGGGGTGCAGGGAGCTATGGGGTGCAGGAGGGAGGCTAAGTGGGCATAGAGGACAGTGATGGGGTAGGTGGGAGATGGAGGGAGTGGATGGCATCTCCCCCAGCCTAAGGGTAGTGGTGGGAATGGGGTGTTTCCTCTAGGATGATCAGATGTCCTGGTTTTATAGGGACAGTCCTGATTTTGGGGGCTTTTTCTTAAATAGGCACCTATTACCCAGCACCCCCGTCCTGATTTTTCACACTTACTATCTAGTCACCCTAGTTCCCTCTCAGCAGCCAGGGAGAAGGCAATGTTGCAGTGCAAGAAATGATCTTGTGTCACAGGATTTTGGTGCCTGTAGGAGGAGTTGTAACAAGACACTGAAAAAAAGATGCATATTCTAGGATTTAAAGTTATCTCTTTACATAATCAGCCATTTTAAAAAAATCACATTGTTGAATGGATTAACCATTAGTGGCAGTTTCCCTGTTGAAGTCAGCAGGGATTGACTCAGGCCCTAATTTTGCTATTTAACCAATATTTGTGAAAGGCAGCTTTAGCCTTCTATCCACAGGCTCACTTTCATAACCTGCTTCATACACTGAAACACTTTCTGAATTAGCTAGTGTTTAAACAGAGCTCTGAGAAAACAAAGGTCATGCTTTCCAGTGTCATTAATATAGTATACAGATCACTGATTTTCACTTCAGATGCGCATGCACACGTGCATGTGCGCACACATACACACACACACACACCTCTTATCCAGAAATGACATGCTATAAAACCAGTGGAACAGACTTGGAAAACATTGACGTTAATTTAGCTTTTTCATTCAGTAAGTGCCATTATCACTATCGTAGAATCATAGAATATCAGGGTTGGAAGTGACCTCAGGAGGTCATCTAGTCCAACCCCCTGCTCAAAGCAGGACCAATCCCCAACTAAATCATCCCAGCCAGGGCTTTGTCAAGCCTGACCTTATAAACCTCTAAGGAAGGAGATTCCACCACCTCCCTAGGTAACACATTCCAATGCTTCACCACCCTCCTTAGTGAAAAAGTTTTTCCTAATATTCAAGCTAAACCTCCCCCACTGCAACTTGAGACCATTACTCCTTGTTCTGTCATCTGGTACCACTGAGAACTGTCTAATCCATCCTCTTTGGAACCCCATTTCAGGTAGTTGAATGCAGCTATCAAATCCCTTCTTATTCTTCTCTTCTGCAAACTAAACAATCCCAGTTCCCTCAGCCTCTCCTCATAGTCATGTGCTCCAGCCCCCTAATCATTTTTGTAAAAGCAGCAAAGAATCCTGTGGCACCTTATAGACTAACAGACGTTTTGGAGCATGGGCTTTCGTGGGTGAATACCCACTTCCTCAGATGCATGGTATTCACCCACGAAAGCTCATGCTCCAAAACGTCTGTTAGTCTATAAGGTGCCACAAGATTCTTTGCTGCTTTTACAGATCCAGACTAACACGGCTACCCTCTGATACTAATCATTTTTGTTGCCCTCCACTGGACTCTTTCCAATTTTTCCACATCCTCCTTGTAGTGTGGGGCCCAAAACTGGACACACTACTCCAGATGAGGCCTCACCAATGTCAAATAGACGGGAAAGAACACGTCCCTCGATCTGCTGGCAATGCCCCTACTTATACAGTTCAAAATGCCATTAGTGTTCTTGGCAACAAGGGCACACTGTCGACTCACATCCAGCTTCTCATTCACTGTAATCCCCAGGTCCTTTTCTGCAGAACTGCTTCCTAGCCATTCGGTCCCTAGTCTGTAACAGTGAATGGGATTCTTCCGTCCTAAGTGCAGGACTCTGCACTTGTTCTTGTTGAACCTCATCAGGTTTCTTTTGGCCCAAACCTCTAATTTGTCCAGGTCCTTCTGTATCCTATCCCTACCCTCCAGCGTATCTACCACTCCTCCTAGTTTAGCTATCTTCTTAAACAACCAAACTTTGTACAACTCCCCTGTGGGAAAATCCTAGGGTGAAATGCTGGCCCTACTGAAATAAATGGCAAACTTCAGTGATGCCAGGCTTTTACTATATAGCATATGTAGTAGATGCATTACCAACAGTGATTTATAGACATGTAATAGAAGTCTATACACATTAATTTAAAATTCATATATTTAATAAATTATACCCTTTCTATAGATTTTTTTAAAAAACACTCTATAGAATTCTACAGCAGGGATAAACTTCCTTATTTAATTCTGTTGCTTTTAGGGATGCTGTGATTCAATCTATGCTGATAAATGTGTTGTAACATATGTGTGTTGGACTGATTCCTGAGTTAATTCTTACCTCCCCAAAGACTCCAGGAGGGATCTTCACCTTAAGGCAAGGGATGTGAGTTTGGAACTAACCAGTTGCCAGAGAGGAGAACCAGCAGCATGATTAATGCTGTTCAAGGTCCTAATTTTTTAAGTAAAGAAAAGCACAATTAAAAATAAAATTAATAAGAGTTTTATAATATTTTCCCTTTTTAAAAGTTAAAGGATCCCTTTCTTACTCTCATCCAAATAATAAAAACATACAAAAACATTACTTAGTGGAGCAAAAACATACCATAGGTATCACTGATTAAAAGCATTTATATAGTTCATTTATATACCCTCCGAATTTGGAGGATATGTTGACAGCTACTCCAGGAAATCTTTACACTACTTGTGGGCAGAAGTACCTATGATTGCTGGAACTTTAGCTATCTAGCATATTTCATGAAATGGCTTCTCTGAGCTGTGATAGTTCAGTGCTTTGACACTTGGGAACAGAGACAACACTGCCACCTACTGTCCTCAAGAAGCATCGGTCTCCCTCTTACCAGGAGACTCGCAAGTTAAACAATCTCCAGCACAGACAGTAGGAGTCCCTTATCAGACTTTAATGATTATAATAAATATCAACTATGCCCATTGCCAAACATCCTGGGACAAATTATACATCAGGACAGTCCCTTATAACATTTCAAAAGTAAAATAGTCAACTTCCCTGTCTCTTATTTTGTCATTTAGAAATGCACCTAGACATTAACATTTTTTGCTGGTGCAATGTGTTGTCTTTAAGGGGCAGTGCACTCTCAACCCTATCAATGGGTTTTGAGTATGTTCAACACCTCCCAGGACTGAGGCTCATGGTTTATACTGCTAAAACTATCCCCAAAGGAAGATTTGATGGACAGTGCCAGAAAAATGTAATTTTGCCAGAAAGGAAGAAAGTACAGAAGAAAATCAAGATCATGTTATAGTAGGTGAACAAGCAGTGCAGCTTGTGCCTTAAGAATCTGCAAGCCTGGTTGTATCATAAGTCAGGGTGAGAAATTGCTAATTCGTATCCAACCTTTCTAGTATTTAGGCTTAGTTTGTGTTTTTGTTTATTTACTAGGTAATCTGCTTTGACCTGTTTGCTATCACTTATAATCACTTAAAATCTATTTTTTTGTAGTTAATAAACTTGTTTTTGCTTTATCTAAACCAGTGTGCCTTTTAGTGAAGTATCTGGGGAAAAATCTCAGCTTGGTTAACACAAGCGTATGGTGTATATCCTTCCCATATCGAGGGGAGGGTGAACTTTATGCGCTTACATTGTACAGATCCCTGTGCAATGCAAGATGGTACAATTTTGGGTTTATACTCAAGCAAGAGTGCAGGGTGGAGGAACTGGGAAATTGGTCATTGTCTCCTGCCTGTCTTTGAGTAAGGCACTCAGGTAGTTCAGTTTGGGTGTGTAGTGTCGCCAAGTGTTGTGATGGGTGACCACAGGACCTAAAGAGGCTGTGAGTCATTTACAGAGCAGTGTAGGAAAGGCCAGCCCAGCTGGAAGGTTTGAGTGGTTCCTATGGCTCCCAAACTGCACCCCAGGGGTGACAACCTGTCACAGGATACATACACCCCATGATCAGGTGACACTAGTAACCTTTCATGCTAGTCAAAAATATAATAAAAAACCTAACAATGTGACTCTCTTAATATAGCTAAAATTACTAGGCCTTGCCCATCTCTCAAAATGCACATGAAACAAAACAACCCCCCCCCCCCCCCCCAGGGGCGGCTCCAGGCCCCAGCACGCCAAGTGCATGCTTGGGGCGGCATGCCGCGGGGGGCATTCTGCCAGTTGCCAGGAGGGCGGCAGACGGCTCCAGTGGACCTCCCGCAGGCGTATCTGCAGAGGGTCCACTGGTCCCGCGGCTTCGGTGGACTTCCCGCAGGCGTGCCAGTGGAGGGTCCACTGGTCCTGCAGCTTCAGTGGACCTCCTGCAGGCGTGCCTGCAGAGGGTTCGCTGGTCCTGCGGCTTCGGTGGAGCCATGAGACCAGTGGACCCTCCGCAGGCATGCCTGCAGGAGGTCCACCGAAGCCGCAGGACCACCGAAGCCGCAGGACCAGTGGACCCTCTGCAGGCACGCCTGTGGGAGGTCCACCGGAGCCACGGGACTGGCGACTGGTAGAGTGCCACCCTGCAGCATGCCGCCGTGCTTCAGGTGGCAAAATATCTAGAGCCGCCCCTGTCCCTGCCCCCCTGCTCCCCCCCAAAAACCAGAAACCCCGAAAGCACTGAATATGTGATGAAGTGGTAATAGGAAATGCGACTATGAAATTCAGACTTGCAGCATAGAGATGGAGGGATGGAAGTTAACACACCAGTCATGCTTGTTAAATTACTGAATGTTCGTGTGCAGCACTAGTAGGCAGAATGTATCAAGCACTCTCATGTGTTTAGGAATATGTTATTCTCTCACTCTCCAGTAGAACAGCTTGAAGGACCACTGACAGACTAACAAACAGAAGACCCTCTTTTAGCTTAAGTGACAGAAGCATATGCTTTAGGAGCAGAAATTAATTAATTACACTCTCATGCTATGCAAGAGTTTAACAGTAACTATGGCATCTCTGCATTACACAATCAAAGATTCAGAATATCAAACTGTTTAGTGGATTTAGCTACGTAGCTCCCATTAATTTCGGTGGGAGTTGTGGGCCAAATCCCGTAGTTGACTTTGAAAATTTCAAATTAAGTTCATTACAGTGGCATGCTACTCTTTATAGCATCAGGTATTGGTGTCTGGGGACAACAGAAAGGCTGAATATTGAACTGTACAATAAAAGTTTGAATCCTGCAGGAAAACCCAAGATAAGGAACACAAACAGAAGTGCCAGAAAGGAACTACACAGAAGTGTTAATTTAAGTTGGTGATCTATATGGTTTAAACACTAAATATGCTTATTGACATTACTCAGCTTTGGGTAAGTGAGTCAAAATGTTGTTCTGTAGAAGTGCAATGCTGGCAAACCTGTGGCTTTGTTCAGTGGATGCTAAAAGGGTTACACAGAGAGAAATAGTTCTGTCCAGCTTAGGGAAACTAGCCATATAGTGCATTTTTTTGCTACCAAATGTGGCTTATAGAATCAGCCACCATAGTTTCTATATATGATATCACCCTGAAGGATCTCAAATTGCTCTGCAAACATATTACTGACATACAAGTTATACATCACTGAAACACAGCCAACCCATCGCAGAACTCACTTTTAAAAGTTCAAAACTCTTCCTATTAATAACATATTAAAATATATATTTTTTCTTTTAATAGCTGCCTAAAGGACTTCCCTTTCACATCTAGCTCTAGGGAGTTCTCTGTTCCTGTTTCTGTGGACCTTCTTGCTCCTTACTAGTCTGGCTGCCTGAAGCATACCTCATTCAGCACTACTACAGACAAGGTCACTAGGCCTAAGAATTGACCTAGTGTAGTGGCCTCAGGACCCCAAAGTGGGTCTTGACCCTGTTTTAATGGGGTTGCAAGGGCTGGCTTAGACTTGCTAGGGTCCGGGGCCAAAGCTGGAGCCTGAAGGGTTCAGCCCTGGGTGCTGGGGTTCAGGTTACAAGCCCCCTGCCAGGGGTTGAAGTCCTTGGGCTTTGGGTTTGGCCCCCTGCTCAGGACAGGGGGGCTTGGGCTTCGGTCCCCACTCCTGGGGCCATGTAGTAGTTTTTATTGTCAGAAGGCGGACATGGTGTAATGAAGTCTGAGAACCCCTGACCCAGTGTACTTTAACAACTGATACCCATTTACATAGCATTCCTCTCCCCCTCCATCATTCCTTCTATGGAAATTCTTATAATCACTTATTATATCCCTACTCTACTCTAAATGACGAAAAGCTATTTTCACTATAAAAGCAATGAGGTATTTTCTCTAATAGTGTCTGACAAAAGTAAACAGTAAGTTTTAACAAACGTGACCATTACTTATATCCAAAGAGAGTGAGCCAAGTTCTACCCTCACATACGTATTCACTTTCTGTTAAAGTCAAGAGAAGTTTCATATCCATATATAAGGGTAGAAGTTGATCCTTAAAGAGGAACAGTGAAGAAGAGAGGTCATGTGTTTGGGCTATTTTTGTGTGTCCTGCTCTTTAAACAATAAAAGTAATATGAAGCAGCCATAAGAGAACAATGAGATTGAAATACTATCTTTGCTAATTATATACAGTATGCAAGACCTGTCTACGTACGTATACTGTTGTTCTGGCAGGGTTCTGGTGGTTTTTGAAACATAGAAGATGGTGAAAGCCACTAGAGGGCTTGCTAACTATTTAAGGAGCGTGTAGCCTACATGCTACAGTTATGCTGCTGTTTCTATTTTATACATTTTGTTTCTTTTCTTCCCTTCTCCTCCCTCCATCCTAACAAGATTTGTTCTCAACTGTTTTGTTATTAACTTTTCTTTTTCTGGCTCTGACAAGAGGCTCTTTTGTTATCCCTTGAGCTTTTAGTCACTTTTCTTGCAGGCTTCAGTTACAGCCTATGCCCTTTAGATAATCTTCCTTTTTACCAGAAGCCATCCTGCAATCTCATCCTGTCTCTGTGTGACTTAATGTCCCTAGTCTGTTTCAAGGCTTAAGAAGAACGGATTTCTCTTTTTGGTTTATTTGTGCGCATAGCATAATTTTTTAAAAATGACATTAAATAAAAGATTCCATTCTCCAGAGCTGTCAGTCCAGCATTTACATAAGCACAATATTCACATAAACATTTTAAAGTTAAAATAAAACAGAGTCTTTCCCTTAACAGAACACTCTCAAGCTAATAATACCTGTAGCAGTGACATACAATCAAATATCATTTTATCACAAGCATGAGTATGTGCACGTATATATAGGCATGAAGAGTCTGAGGCCATGTCTACACATACAGCGCTGCCGCGGTGCAGCTGTGCCACTACAGCACATCTGATGAAGACACTGTATGCCGACCTCCTCTGTGAACAGCAGTTCTGTGAACGACAGAAGCTATGTTGTTGGGAGAAGTTCTCCCACTGACGTAGCGCTGTGCACATGAGCACTTATGTTGTTGTAACTTATGTCACTCAAAGGGATTGTTTATTCACAACCCTGAGAGACATAAGTTATCATAAGCTGTAGTGTAGACATAGCTTTATTTTCAGACTAGCCTCAAACTAGCCTCCCTTTTGCACCTGCAACTATTTTCAGGTGCAGCTAAGACAGTTTATGTGCCTCACTGAGTGAACCCACATATCAGATAATTGTATGTCCAAGTGATCTTAATTTTGTCATCAACTTGCAGGTGCTAGCTAGCCAATGGAAATGAGAGGTGTTGGGGCCTAACTCTGTTTGGGATTCGTAATCTGTACCTTCTCCTGGAGTTATGAGTCTAAGATGTTCTTTTGTAAGAAATGCCATAGCAGCAGCAACAAGTGTAGCCCAATGTTTACAGCACTGTAAATATAGAAGACTTGGGTTTAGTTCCCCCTCTCTGCCTGCAGTGGAAAAGGGATATGAAATTGAGTGAATGCCCTCACTGGTGGGATATCCTGGTATGGATTTCTCAGTCTGTCCTGTTGAAATTGTTCCCCCGTGCATAAATAATTATGCATTGCACTAGCAAGAGTCTGAGTGAGTCTGTAGTCTGGTGGTTAGCGCACTTGCATAAGCAGTTGGAGATCCCTGTTCAAATCCCTTCCTTGCCTCAGGTGGAGGAATGAATTAAACCCGAATTTGTTAGAGTATATCTACGCTGCTGGTGGAAGTGAGCCTCTCAGCAGACAGATGTGTGATACAAACACCACAGTGGAGACTCTGGCTTGAGAGGCTGAACTTCAAAGCTGGAACATGTGGATTGCTATTTTAGTACGCTAATTTGAGCCCCTCTAGCGCAAGTCTGTCTACTCAGGGATGGAGGCAGGCTTGCTCCCAACTGAAGTGTAGACATCTCCCCACATCCTGGGTGAGTGTGGTGTAAGCACTGGGCTAAAGGTTTTAAGGCAGCCTCCTCACAACTCATCTGCTAGATTGGGCCCCAAAGGCAAGATAGATGAGGGAATGCCTAGTTTGCAAATCTCACTGGGGCCTGGGAACTGAGTTCCCATTCTGTCGGGTGATCACTGAGGGTACTCAGAGGGAGTTAATACAACTCTGAACTGTGTTAACTGCTGACTAAAGTTTCACACACAAAATCTGGTGGGTCTGTATGGGAAAGTGATTCAGAGAGGGGCTGGATGCTCTCGGTACTACCCCGCAGATTACTGATTTCCCTCTCCTCCCTGCCACTGGGTTCTGAAAAAAGCTGATGTTCCAGAGGTGACATCTCCTCTCCGCATCGGCAGTGGGAGCTCTACCTATGGAGGGTAGAGCTCCAGACCACTATTAAGTTCTAGGAGATTGTCATTTGTGACAAAAATATTTGGGGTCTGTTTAATGCATGACTTGTGTCAAATATTTTTTCATAATGTCTGGCCTTTTAACAACATGCCATCAGATAAAGATGACTTTTCTTTATTGACACACAAAGGATGAATATGCAGATAACTTCCACTACTACTCCTGTGAAATCTATAAACACTCCCACGTCAGCTGTGGAGCCATATAAAGCATTTTAGGAGGGGGTTTGCAAGAAGTGATCTATTTTGTTTTTGTCTGGTTCAGATAACTTATACTTCAATTTTTTTGCCACCATATACCCAACACTTGGGTACAATGTGAGAGATTTTATGAACAGCCTACTTAATGTGTGAATACTACCGATGATGTTCATGTGTTATTCAGCTAAAGATAATGGGCAGTTTTGACTGTAAAAGTCAAACCTATAGAACTTCAAACATTTCAAGAGCACAGATACGGTCAGAACCATCAAAATACAAAATTCTAACAATCCCCAAGCTTTAGGAATTCAACTGTGCACGTTTTCAGTTACTGAATGAACTGCAGGAGATAAGGGAATCCTTATTGTCACCCCCATCACTTCATTCTTTAACCATGCATTGCCAACCTTAAAAAGTGACACTTGATAAGCCTTCAGTTCAGTAAATAGCCCTATTCATCTAGTGGCATTTTCTGTAGTTAGTAAAAGTTAAATAGTTTGCTTCAGAAGCAATTTAAGCATATTGAAAGGTGCCATCTGCTAATTAAAGTAATATAAATCAGTAAAATCATACACAACATGTCTTTATTTGTGAAACATTAGACACTGATCTCATATTGGTATAGGAGCAGAGGGTCAAGTTTCTTTTTTGTCAATTCTAATGGGGAAAACTCTGGATGTTGTTACACTAGCTAATTTACAGCTATTCTTATGATAAAAAGGTTTAATTTTCTCTTTACTATAGCTGTTCTGTTGTCAATGGTTTGGAACCTTTGAGCCAACTTCCACTTTGGCTGCAACTTAAATCTCATTCCACTAGATGCTACCCTTTCTCTATCATAGGTGAATCTGCTTTATGAAGAAGACTGTTTTGAATGAAAAACTAATCTTGAGTCCTAGTTTCCCCTGTGCTATCTGAATATAATTAGACTTCTGATTTTTATTAATGATTATTGGTGGGAAACATGATGGAAACATCCTTCTAAGCTCTGATACAAGGATTAAAAAACTCCAACTAATAAATATCCCTTGACATAGTGTTACATCTTTCCTCTAATGTAACCAGTAAAATTATTGGAACACAGATTAAAATAGCACAAATTCATGCACAGACAGTCCTGATACAACACTAACAATAACAAACAAAAATACTTGCCGGTCTTCTTTCAAGTCACTGTTACTCATTTGGAAATGACAGGTCACTATACAACTAAAGAAGGTCACAGACTTGCTTATCTTTACAGAACCCAGGCTGTCCATTACTCCATATTTAGCTCTTTTAAATTATGATGCATATTTCCTAATAAGACATTTTGTTCCAAGTGTAGCATTTTGAGTGTTATATCTACTAATACTCTAATTGTGTCTCCTACGTAAAATGAAATGAGTGTAAAACACTGAGATTACGGTAGTGTTGTGTAACCGAGTGACTGAATGTTTATCTGCCATATCAATGTGATGTATTTATTATCCATTTTTAAAATAGCTTATTTGAAGTGGAATCCAATTCCATTTCATGGAAATGTATCAAAGTGGGAGAGAAGAGATGGAAAATGATGATACGCCATTCCTACTCAAGGTTCATCAGCTTGAACTAGTGAAGAGAATGTTGAAATAGCTACTGTCCCTTTCTTTGCAGGATGTATTAGAACAACCAAAAGCAATCCCACTTGGAAAATACACAGGGTATAATATTTTTGAACAGACATTGCTTTACAATTGTGTTTATAGCACTAGATATCATGATGTGAAGCATATATATCACATAAAACAATTGCTATTTCACCGAGACAGGCTTCAAACACAACTTGTATCATGGTCCAGTATTTTGTGATACAGTCTGTACTAGCAGAGGCTTCCCCTTAGAAGACTCTTTCTTCACTTTATAGATATCATCCCATACTCTGCACATGTCCTGGTTTATACTACATTTTACTGTACCTTGTATCCAGAGACAGTTAGCCTTCTATGGCAGGGATATGGATAAATTTATTTGGCACAACTTCCATCACTTAGTGTGCAGTGCCATGTACTCAAAATAGTTCTATATAACGATACAGTGAACCAGTCAAATGCTGTTTCCTAGCAGATGCTAGGTTTGGAAACAATGAACATTTATAAGGGGTAGCATGTGAGGGAGCAATACAACTTATTAATGTGTGCAACTGCTAGATAAATAAGCCTAAAATTAGTTATGCGCTAGCCCTATTAACCTAATAAAGAGGCTGCAATATGCTTTTGTTAACATATTTTAAAACCCACTTGAACATGGAGAAAGCCACAGTTTATTGAAAGGTAAACTGAGCACCCATTTATGCTGATTCAAATATTTGAAAATCTATATATTCTATTGTTAGCTCTGTTATAAATCGTAGCTCTTGCCAGCATTATGTGTTCTCACTTTCTGGATGCATAGCTCAATTACAAGGCTCTCAATACATTGCCTACACTGGGGAAGATTAGTTTAAAATATGAATTAGTGGGAATCTCTAGAAAGCCACCTCAAAACACTGAGGGTGCAGTTGTAGGAAGATACTAGTTTAAGAGAAGGAGAGCCAACATCAACCATCCGCTAAAATGGTTGCTAGTTAACCATAATCTGAAAATCTAGCGTACATATATTCAAGGTCAAATGATTCTAATACAATTCAAGAAAAAACCCTTTCTAACCAGCAAACAGATACAATAAGTAATACAATTCATCTTTTTTTCCTCATAAAAAACAATGCCAAAACCATTTTACTGTTATATGGGTAGCAGTTCAGTTCAATCCAAGGTTTTTTTCCTGCTTTGCCATGATAGTGCTATCAGACCAAAAACCAATAGCAAATTCTTTATTTTAATATAAAATGAGATGAACATTTTGCATTGTTACTCACAACAATGAAAATTTATTGGTGGTTTAACAACCTTTTGGTAGCCAACTTTTTACCAAATAAAGTCATAGGACAGCCTTTAAAAAAAAGTTTCCTTTGTTCAATTTTTTCTTTCCTCAACATTTCCTGTCTCAGTTTTCTTCAGACTAGATTTGTTATATGTTCACTTCAAGTGATGGTTTTGCCAAGCCTATTCTTGATTCCTTTCTTAGTCCAAAATACCTTTTCTGATTCTCTGTCACTTCAGCATCTTCCTTGTCAGCCAGTTTTTCCATTAACCAATCTTTCTATATATACCCACCTGTTTCTTAACTGTTTTTCTTTTCCTTTGTAAAATGCCTCCCTTTTGAGCTAACCTCCCCTAAACATTCTCTTCTCTTAAGCCTTTCTAAAGTCTCTTCTTTCTCCCTGCCCCTCCCTACCTCTAAACCTATGATTGTCCAAAACAAGTTTACATCTGAGATACCTACAGAGTGTATTGGCTGCTGCTAGAACACTCCTCAGACTTTTGTGCCTATTCAGTTATTCTCTGCTGAAAGACAGAAAGAGCACTTTCACTCCCAGAAGAGAACAGCTGAGAAGCTGGAAGCAGTGACTATCTCTGCCGTTGCTTGCAATGCCCAATAGGTATGAAATTCAATGGAGGTAATTTACAATCAGAAGAAAAACAAAGACAAACTTCAACCAATGCATTTAAAATACATATGCATGTTTTGTACAAAAACCTAATCAAATGAATCAAGGTTAAATCAGAGCTATAACATCACCTGATTAAACAAATACATTCACACAGCTCTACATGTGTCATCTTGTAATTAAAGTACTGGTTTATGTGTTCTACCTCTACATGATGGAATATATCAGACATACTCAAATGTTGATCATTTTGACACTGTCTCACTCTCTGACTGAATCCAGGACTGACATGAGGATTACCCCCATCCCGTCACAGCTGTCAGCCAAGGGAAATTCTTCACTCATTCAAGTGGCAGAGTGCTATGCATTAGAGAAGAAGATTGTAAATTCTGTTCCCTCTGTCATAAGACTGGCACCTTTGGTAACTGTATGTTCGTCACCACCATTCATGAATAGAACAAACATGCTGCAGTACTGAAATTCTGTATTGGCCTTCTTGGAACTTGTGTGCATGACATTAAGGATCAATGTGAAAAAATATAGAAACTATCAAAGAATTTATTTGTTGAACAACGTGGTGAACTACTTTGTGGACTATATCCTGCTTCAGCACCGATGGTACAACAGTAAGTGTTTTTACAGACTCCACCATTTTAAAGAGCAATAGACATTTATTATGAAAATGACAACAAGTCTTTTAACTCCACAGAAATGCATTGGACTAGAGAAAAATACATGAAAATAGAGACTACATGTTCATGTGGGAAATAAATTTTCTTTAAAAAAAAAAAAAGTGGGTGGTTGAGGAACGTACTTCTCATCGTGTCAGGGCCCCAGGGGAAGATACAAGTTTGGACAAAAGCTTAAAAAAGACTAGTGCAGCAAGCTCCCTTAACGACGAGGGATTAATCATTTCACCATCATTAACACTTTTAATTTTATTTTCATGATTTTGCATTTGTGATGTAAATAAATTAAAACGAAAAAACACCAATTGTGTGAAAAGGAGATACATTTGACTCTGAGGGATGTCCTTCATCAGGAGAAGATGCGAGGCATTGAGTATAAGGATGTATGGAAACAGCTTTGACCAGTGGGAATCATTATTTGCAGTACCAGCCCAAAATAAATGTCTGAAGTTTATTCATAACATTTAGGAACTTTGCATTACATTGTGCTATACATATCCAAAGTACTGTACAGCCATTACATCCTGATTCCTGCCTGCGCTGTGTAAGGTCAGCGGCTAACTACTTTGATGATGTTTAGCTGGAGGAGCAAATGATCCCAAGTACAAGCATTTTCCCAGTGAATCTCAGGCTGGAGCCACATTTGGAAAAGGGATCCGGCTTTGCAGTGGATTAGGAAAGGGACACAGGGGCTCTGTCGTCTCCCTTGTAATTGGGGAAGGGAGAGTACGTCAGTGTAAATCCACCTCCTTTCGCTCCGTCTGAGTGAGAGTCTCTGCTCAGCTCTGCCTCCCAGCCACCCTCCCACGCCTCCTGCGAGGTGCAGCAGCGCTACATAAACACAGCCCCGCTGCTAGCGCAGGGGACTCGCCTCTCCGCCCGACCCAGGAGGCTCGCCCAGCGCCCAGGACGCGGGAAATAAGCGAGGCGAGGCGGCGGCTCCTTCAGGGCTTGGCGTGAGGCGCGGCGGCAGCTCAGCCCGCGCCCGCAGAGAGGGGAGGGAAGGGGCCAGAGGAGCCGCTGCCCGCGCCCGCACTGAGCGGCTCTGCCAGCGCCGAGCAGAGGACGGCGAAGGGGGCCGAGAGGCGGCGGCTCTTCCCGCGGCCGGCGGGAGGAGAGGCGGCTGCACCCCGCCACCCGCCGGAGTAGGGGCAGGAGGCGGCAGCGGGCTCGCTCCGGGATGGCGCTGGCGGACAGCGCCCGGGGGTTGCCGAACGGGGGCGGCGTGTCCCCGGCGGCGGGGCCGGGCTCGGGGGCCGCGGGCTCGTCCGCCTTCCCGGAGATCGTGGAGCTGAACGTGGGCGGGCAGGTGTATGTGACGCGGCGCGGCACGGTGGTGTCGGTGCGGGACTCGCTGCTCTGGCGCATGTTCTCGCAGCAGCAGCCGGGCGAGCTGCCCCGGGACAGCAAAGGCCGCTTCTTCCTCGACCGCGACGGCTTCCTCTTCCGCTACATCCTGGACTACCTGCGGGACCTGCAGCTGGTGCTGCCCGAGCACTTCCCCGAGCGCAGCCGCCTGCAGCGGGAGGCCGAGTACTTCCAGCTGCCCGAGCTGGCGCGCCGCCTGGCGCAGGGCCGGGGGGCGGCCGGCGGGGGGACGCGCCCCGCTGCCCTCTACCGCGACGGCTCCCTCTGCGCCGACGAGCCCCCGGCCCTGCTCGGCTACCTGGAGGCGGAGCCGCCCGAGGCTGGCGGCGCCGCCTCGGCCCCGTCGCCCAGCTCCAGCCGCAGCCCCTCGGGCGGCCCGCTGCTCACCCCGTCGCAGTCCCTGGACGGCGGGGCGGGGCGGCGCTCGGGCTACATCACCATCGGCTACCGCGGCTCCTACACCATCGGGCGGGAGGCGCAGGCCGACGCCAAGTTCCGGCGCGTGGCGCGCATCACCGTGTGCGGCAAGACGGCGCTGGCCAAGGAGGTGTTCGGCGAGACGCTGAACGAGAGCCGCGACCCCGACCGCCCCCCCGAGCGCTACACCGCCCGCTACTACCTCAAGTTCAACTTCCTGGAGCAGGCCTTCGACCGCCTCTCCGAGGCCGGCTTCCGCATGGCCGCCTGCTCCTCCACCGGCACCTGCGCCTTCGCCCCCGAGCAGGGCGGCCCCGCCGACGACAAGATCTGGACCAGCTACACCGAGTACGTGTTCTGCAGGGACTGAGCCGGCAGACAGGCCGGGGCTGGCCGCCCTGTGCGCCCCCGGCCCCTCACACACAGCGCCCGCCATCAGCCTCTGCCCTACACTCCCCCCATGCCCTCGGCTGTGCGCCAGCCCTTCCTCCCCCACTCCCCGCACAGGAGATGTTTGAAACTGCCTGTCCCCTCCCTACCTCTCAGACCCAGGGGGTGAGCGGAGCTCGGGACTCTCTTCCCAGGAACTGGGCACCATACCCACTGAGAAGGGGGGAGGGACACCACTCCCATGTTTTAACTTCTCCTCCCATCCCATTCCCATGTTTTAACTTCTCCTTCAGCAACCTGGCAGATTTACAACTGCCCACCCAACTATGATGAGTAGGACAGCTGTCTGGGATGATGGGTTACCTCTCTTGCTCATGATTTTCCTCCAGGAAGAGTGTGTGGTTGGGGGCTGCAAATGACTGATCCTCCAGGACCAATTACTTCCTTATTCCTTCCTACTCCATCTCCATCCTTCCCCAAAGCCCTGAACTTAGAAACTCTTGAACTGGATCAAGTGTGTGTGTCTGATGAAGAAGACTGATGGCCAAGGACAAGTATCAAACCAAGTACTCTGGATTACCAACCACTTATCAACTTGGAAGAACAATGTCTATCCTCACTAGATATAAAGCAACAATTTCTTGAAAACTTAGTGCTTGTGAATCATAACTTTCATAGGTGATGTAAAATCCTTAGTGTCACAAAGTTACCATATACGGGAACTACATAAAAATCCATTGCACATTCCTTAAACTCCTTTAAAATGGATTGATATGACATAAACCAGGCTGGTCAGAGAGGAGGTAGAGTGCCTGTTTCCTATGAAAGTGAGATTTTTAGATGTTGAAGTGATACAAGTTTACAAATCCAAGTAAAAACAAGTGAATCCTGCTTGCTACTTTCAGTGTTGTCACTTTAGCACTATATAATTGTTGAAGTTGACCGAAATGCTTCCTCAGATGGCTTTCTTAACAAATTAAATACTGATTTTTAGTTTTTTGTAGCAGTATTATCAGAGAAATCACACTGCTGAGTAACATTTCCTAGGCATAATAAGTACTTTCTCAAAAAAAGGTACAGAACTAAAGGCAGCTCCTACAAAAACAGGAGCAACAATCATTCCTTCAATGGGAGTTAACCCTCCTTACTGTAGTGCTGAACTTGGTCTATATAAGCTAACAAGTTTAGAACTGCTTGTCTTCCAGAGGAAGCAGCCATAGCTTTCTGTGGAAGAACAACATACTATATAAGCACATGCTTTTGTAATAAATGAAGTTTTAGCCTCCCTTTCTAATAAGCAGCTAAGGTTCTGAGTACAAAAGCACTTCACACTTCTTGAATTTTAATACATGAGTACTCTATTCAAGCTTCAACAACAACAACAAAAAATTACACCTTTTTAACCATCCTAAACATTAAAGGACTTTAAAGGTGCATATTAAAGTTTGAAGTTACAAATATAATACTGCAGTTTAATTGATTGTCCTGACTCTTGTATTTAGAGAGATTACTAGCATTTACAATCTAACCAAAGAGTTTCACATTGGGATTTCATTTTTAAATTTTATTTCCTCTTTACAAAGCTATAGCTTCAGATAATATGAAACCTTTTTATTTAAGCAATGTTCATCAAATTGAGTTTCGGTGCTTTCTCTCTTCTCACCACCTAGTCTTTAACTAAAAGCATGCATGAAAGTAATACTGAAAATAATTTGCAGACTTAGTTTTTTATACATTAAGATAGAGTTTATTCATGTGATTAAGCTGAAAATGTACATGAAAGCACCAGGCATTGTCTAGTTGTAGATAATTGTAAAATATTTTTAAAAGTGAAATATAAATTTCAAATTAGATGAGCAATAATAACATAGTAGTGGGAGGCCAGTGCACCAGAAAACAGAATGAAAGCTGGTTGTTCTATGCCTTATTCTAAGATGATTTATTTGTGAATATTTTATCTATACCACAAGTGAAAGGATATTGATCATAGCTACTAAGTATTTACAATGTCATTCTTAAGTCAAGAACTGTCTTTTTCTAGTTTCTGTTAAGTAACTTTCTCTGAAGTATGTTTTTTAAAACTTTGGATAAAATGGGTTTTCGGTAAGTGTTTAAATTAGCTCCAGCTAGGTGTTTTTTTGTTTGTTTGTTTTTTTAAGAACCTTGTACTATGGCTTAATAAATCCATCATAGGAGTTATGAATGGAGGACCGTTACATTGAATTTGAGGTTTAGTGTATATACACTATATAAACATTTTACACGAATCATTTAGTTTTTTATTCATTTTAGTGCTAAAAATTTCATAAAGTATATCTAGCCTGAACACTTGCATATTACTCTGTATATAATATGGTAATGTTTTGATCCATTTCTTATACCTGTTTCTATGGAAAAAACTAAGTATGAATATCAACATAATTGTAGAACTAAGTTTGTCTACACTTATTTGCCTGAATGTGAATTATAACTAAACTTCCTGTTGGCTAGATGCCCCCTTAAAATGAAGATACTTGTATTTTGATCTGGGTCATCAGCTAGCAATTAGACACTGAAGTGCATATGATTATTTTAAAAAAGAATGGGTGTAATAAAATCAACACAAACTAATATTTTTTTCTAATCTTTGTGTTTGTGATATTAAAGACTAGCCAGTGACTAGTAGTGAGATATGGAACCTTTCATTTAAAGGTCACTGGTTCTAATCTGGACACAGGTTGGTGGTGATCTAAAGTAATTAGCTGTTTATAGCTACCATAGTTTTGGGTAGTCTATGTAAAAAATGTTTTGGTAATTGCAGTCAAATTCCTAGTGGGCAATCTTCCACTGGACAAGTTACTGACTCTTGTTGTTTCCCTGACAGCCTAAGGAGTGAGTGCATGTGGTTGCTTTCAGAGGTAGTCCCTCTCCAGGTTAATGTGGAGGTAAGCTAATGGAGCACTGTATACATTTCTGGAATTACTGTTGCTCACCCTTTGCCTGTTCTGTGAATAAATACAAATCTGATACTATTAATGAGCACTAACTTTTTTTTTTTAAGGCAGTCTCTTAATTAGAAATAAGGCACAGGTACCATACTTTTATCAGTCATGTGTGTTATAGATAGTATCTTTACAACAAATGTTTGATAGGATGTTTATATTTTTATACATGTAGATAATTAGCAATATATTCATCCTTTTTTCACATTGTATAGTGTTGGATACAGACATCCTTCTAGGAAGATGTTACAGACCAAATTAAATTCTCGTTCTTTTGATACAAACTTAGTCATGTTATTTATACTGTCCTTGCCTCTAACAGGAGTAAAATCTGCATGATGACATTACCCTTACTTTATATTTAACAGCATTAGGGGGAGATTTCTATGTTGTGTTCCCAAGCAGCACAGCATACAACTCTCATCCAAAGAAGTGGGTGGGCTAAAATAGCATTAAGTTACTTTTACGCTTCCAGGGGACTGGAGAGGCTCCTGGCATACAAAGTCTTTGGGGTCCTGTCTAAGTTACAGTAGTCTCCCCGTGCTGCTCATATCTCTGCTGCGTAGCTCTATATCAGGGCTTATGAGGGGGTCCTTGGAGGGCAACCATTAAACTGTCTGCTACAATGTCTGCAGTGGGGGAATCTATCAAATAGGGGCTTTTAAGACCCTTCTATGCCGCTCTAACCTCTTTTCACCAAGTAAAAGGGCTGGAGTGCAGTTGAGCATCTCATCCAGGTCAGAGTATTTCTGCAGACTGTCCACTAAGCACCAAGCTTTCATTTATCTCTGTGGTTGACTCATCTGTTTTTTTAAGAGCTTCAATTTAGGCCTCAGTTTTCTTGATGCAAATGCTAGTGTTTAACTTCTGCATTTGTACGAGTCAGTTAAGTTTGCAAATACTAGCATTTTAGTTCTGCAAAATTAAAGGATATGTTTATAAATTGGTCCCAACGGGTTTGTCATGCTAGGTGAATACAACTGAGCCTAGATTTCTAGCCTTGAGTTAAAATTATGGTAATTTAAATGTCAATACTACTTTCACATCTAATGTATGGGAACCATGCATATAGTCCATACAGTAAAGTTAATCATATATAAAATTAATCAAATTATCTTCTGTTTGCTCACATAAACAAGAGGCTAGATCCACAAAGGAGTTTAGGCACTTAACTGCCACTTTAGGTGCCCAAGTCCAAAATGTAGATATCTGCTCAGCTGCCACCTGGCCCTATAGTCTCCTAAATCTGCGTTGGTGGGTATGCACACAGCCATCGAAGTCTTAATGCCTGGTGCTTAACCCCATGCCTTAGTCCCAGCTGCCCCTCGAGGGGCAGGGCTTAGGTCACACCTAGTTCCTTCGGACTAGCTTAGGTGGTTCCATGCTTAGCTTGCTGATGTGAATATTGGGGCTGCTCAATAATGGAGTTCAAACCCTTAAGGCAGGGATCTGCAACCTTTGGCACGTGGCTCACCAGGGTAAGCACCTTGGTGTGCCACGCTGGTTTGTTTACCTGCCGCGTTGGCAGTTTCGGCCAACCTTGGCTCGAACTGGCTGCGGTTTGCTGTCCCAGGCCAATGGGGGCAGTGGGGAGCGGCACGGGCAAGGGATGTGCTGGCCGTGGCTTCCCACCACCGCCATTGTCCTGGGATGGCGAACCGCAGCCAGTGGGAGCTGGGTTTGGCCGAACCTGCCGACGCAGCAGGTAAACAAACTGGCCCAGCCCGCCAGGGTGCTTACCCTGGTGAGCTGCATGCCAGAGGTTGCCAACCCCTGTATTATACCTCCGTCTGCTACACCAGAGAGCCCATTATCAAATTTTGCTCCCCATACAGGTATTTATAACCTGCGCTCAAGGCATCCCTTAAGCTTTTTTTTTGTTAAGCTAAATAGATAGACTCAAGGAACACAATCTCTAAGCCACGTTTTCCAAGACTTTAATCATTCTTGTGACTTCTCTGAGCCCTTTCCAATTTCATAGAATCAGATTATTAGGGTTGGAAGGGACCTCAAAAGATCATCTAATTCAACCCCCTGCTCAAAGCAGGACCAATCCCCAAATGGTCCCTTCAAGGAGTGAGCTCACAACCCTGAGTTTAGCAGGTCAATGCTCAAACCACTGAGCTATCCCTTCTTCCAAACAGCTGTCTAGTTATCAACATCTATCTAGTATTGGTGACACCAGAACTCGACACAGTGTTCCAGTAATGGTTACACCACTGCCAAATACAGAGGTAAAATAACCTCTCTGCTCCTACTCAAGATTCTCCTGTTTATACATCCAAAGTTCTCATTAGCCCTTTTGGCCACAATGTCACATTGGGAATTCATGTACAGCTGATTATCCAGCTGATGATCCTCCAAGTCCTTTTTTTTTTTTTTTTTTTAGAGACATTAATTCCCACGACAGAGTCCCTCATCCTGTAAAAAAGGCCTGCATTTTTTGATCCTGGATGTATAGCTTTACATTTAGTTGTATTAAAACACATTGTTTTCTTGCTCCCAGTTTACTATGTAATCCAGATTGGGGAGATAGATCTTTCTCCCAGCTGTGAGAGGGGGTTCAGGGCCTGTTTTCCTGGCCTGCTCCCTATGCAAGTCCTTTTAGTTCAGGGCATGGCCTCACCAGTCCAGTTGCCTGGACTTCTCTATAAGTTCCCTTTGGCTGGGCAAGAGTTACTTGCCTCCAGTGGCTGTGTTGGCAGGCAGGTTGCTGGTCTGTGCCTTTAGGCAGGCATACAGAGAGCTCCTTCCTCTTTGCCAGTCAGTCCCTGACTGAGCCAGGCGCCCTTCTTTTCTTCCCTCTCCAGGCCTGGCATTGGCTGCAGGTATAACAGGGCAGAGTTAGCTGAACCCACAGGTGTTCTTTAATCCCTGCTGTGCCCGGCTGTAGTCTTTCTGCCCCTTCACACTCCCCTGTGAGGTCTGACATTAATCTCAGTGCTTTCCTGACAACGCCTTCCCTGTTCCACCCCTCAGTTTCTTCATGCTGTATTGTACATTGTGATACTGGCACACCAGGCGCAAGGCCCCAGGCCTCACTGAACACTGACAAATAACAACTATAATAGGGTTCAAAAAAGAACTAGCTAAGCTCATGGAGGATAGATCCATCAATTAGTATTAGCCAGGATGGCCAGGGAGGGTGTCCCTAGCCTCTGTTTGCCAGAAGCTGGGACTGGGAGATGGGATGGATCACTTGATGATTTCTTGTTCTGTTCATTCCCTCTGGGGCACCTGGCATTGGCCACTGTTGGAAGACAGGATATTGGACTAGATGGACCTTTGGTCTGATCCAGTGTGGTCATTCTTATTTTCTTAAATGCATAACATTGGCCTGCTAAACCCAGGGTTGTGAGTTCAATCCTTGAGGGTCCCATTTAGGGATCTAGGGCAAAAATCTGTCTGGGGATTGGTCCTGCTTTGAGCAGGGGGTTGAACTAGATGACCTCCCGAGGTCCCTTCCAACCCTGATAATCTATGAACTTGAAACCAGTCAGGCTTACCTGTGGGTTGGTATAGTTAAAATACTTCTTAGTGTTATAAGAATGTGTTTAGTGTTTAGACTTTATGAAATGCTGGTAGGATGCTGCATATATTAATCTCACTTATAATATCAGTATCCTATGCTATAAGGCAATACCTAAGTGTTTGCTCTATAACTGTAAAATGTTTATTCTGAAATTCTGTAGCTCACCAAACAGGAAAAAACCTTCACCTAATGCAAACTACTGAATTCCTGCAGAAGATGTTATCTCCGGCCCATAGGAAGGACTATTGAATCCAAATGGGTCATTGTGGAACAAAGAGTTCGTTGATTGCTTCCCTACCCATCCAGGAAGAGGTTATGTGTAGAAGCACTTGTTCCATTTGCTTAAACTGCAGGAAGTGTGGGTGGGGCAGAATCCATGACCAGAAGGAATTGGAGTCTGTTTATGCTGTTTGGACTCTATTTCTTCTAATTGTGTTTCTATGGGGTCCGGTCAATGGGAGCTGTGGGAAGTGGCGCGGGCTGCAGGGACATGCTGGCCACCACTTCCCGCCACTTCTTGCAGCTCCTGTTGGCCAGAAACAGCAAACTGTGGCCACTGGGAGCTGCAGGTGGCTGTGAAAATGTAAACAAATTGTCTGGCAGCCCGCCAGTGGATTACCCTGATGGGACGCACGTTACCCACCACTGGTGTAAGGCTTTAAGAGGGATGCTTTGTTCAGGAAGGAGTTTAGAGTGAGATTTTCAAAGTCAACTAAGGGATTTGATCTGGATGTCCAATTCCCTCTAAAAGTGCAAGTCCAAATCCTCATGGCAGCTTTGAAAAATCTCATCCTTACTGGACAATATACTAAAGCACCAATGGAAGCATATCATGTGCAATAAAAAAAAAAGTAAGTGGACAAAGCCTAAGACAACATGGTTTGCCACAACCCAGATAACATCAGAAAACTAGATGGATCCATGTTTCTGTTGCTCACAGACATTGCAATGGTCAGAGCAGGATTTCTTCAGTTAGCTGCAGAACAGAAACTCTGCTCTGTTGGAAATGGGGACAGACTGTCACGACCTGTTGCACGCCCAGAAAAGGAAATCGATAATACCTACAAACATGAACCCCCTCATTAGCTCTAAATTTTGAGGAGCTCATCTTAGAACAAAGTGGCTTTTGTAACAAGGTGGCTTGTGTATATTACTTATTTAATAGAACTACCGGTATTTGTAATGTGCAAACAGGACTCAAATACTCCATATTGGGTTAAATAGAAATGATGTGAAAATGAGAATGGAAATAGATACAGAGACCCCAGAAATATGCAAATGAATGTTGATTAATCGTAAACCAAGAGAAATTGATGTAGCTTTAGGAGAAAGGCATTCTAATATTTGTCTGCAGGTCACTGTACATTACAAAGGTAATTTCTCACCATGTCTCTTACCTTTGACTGGAAGAAATTGGCTGAATGAGCTCACTTTGGAACACTGTGATTCCAGAAGGGAAATTAAAAGTGAAATATAAATTTAATACAGACATGTAGTTAATAAGGAGGGTAATGGCAAAGCTGCACATGGTTGAAAGTGCAATTTCTAAAGGCTTATCCTTTAACCTTACAATGGAACAATTTTAGAAGGAAAACGCTTCCTCAAAAGGCTTACTTTGTCTCAGTATGGATTCCCTTTATTATTTTTTGTAACAATGATGACTAATGTAAATATATTTGGAATGAGTTTTCCATACATGTTCGGCATTGCCAAAAATAAATATTTTTGGGTACAGCCACATTTTCAAAACGTATCTTTTTAAGGGTTGCATCTGTGCTAAACCCCAATAAGCCAAACAATTTATTTCTAGAAGAAAGCACACTTAACTTAAACCTTATTTCTGCAATCGTTCAGAACATCTGAGAAAGTATGTGTGTATATATATATATATACACACACACACACACATGATGTCTTCCCTTAATGTTTTGTTTCCATATTTTAAGTGCTCAGATATAGTGTCCATTGGTGTATATTTGTTTCACCTTAATGTTAACTATCAACTTTAACTTAGAGGCAACAAAGTGCTGTTACTTTTCTTTGCTTGCTAGTTTCCCAAGTTGGTTTCATCAACACATTTTGCCTGTTAAAGACAGCTGGTCTGCTAGTTGTGGCCATTTACATATATTAACAGCAGAAGGCCAAGCACTCACTGGGATGCCTTAGAATGCTATCTCTGAGTTAGACAAATGTCTGTTACAAGAAGTTACAGTGAGAAATAGTATCTCATATTTTAAATTACACATATTTCCTTACACTTAATGCCTGTTGCCTCATCCAAAAGCTTAGTCCTTAAACAGGTGCCTGGGGTTTTGAGTTCTGCCAAAATCATCTTGAAATTCAAATTATAACATGCATGGTGGGTGGCAAGACCTTTTAGGTACATGTTATAAGGAGCTTACAAAAGAGCAAATTCTATTTACCCTTTCACAGTCAGCATCAAGTAGAAAAGAAGTTCACATTTATGGCAGGTATTAATGTTAGAGATATCATTACAACAACAGATAGGGAGAGAGGATGGCATGGCAGGTCTGATGCTAGCATGGGACTCTGAAGACAGGTGTTTAATACACAGTTCAGTGACAGACTTCCTATATGACCTTGGACAAATCACTTAGTTGCTCTCTGTGCTTTGGTTCCCAGCTTTAAAATAGAGATAATAGCACTCCCCTACCTCATAGAAGTGTTGTGAGGACAAAAACACTAATGATTGTGATGGTATTCAAATATTATGGTGATGGAGGCCATATAAGTACCAGAGCTAGATACTATAAAGCTGAGGGTCTCTTCATTTAGTCAAAGTGGTTCTGAGACACTCCACAAGGATGAGTGAAAGTGCTATGCTTGGATCTTTCCCAAGAGCAAGTTTGAATGAGTTTGGCATGGAATTACTTTTGTAGAGCACTTTGAGATCTACAGATGGGAAGTGTTATATAAGAGCCAGGTTTCATTATTATCTTCCTCATCAATACAGCGCTCCTAACGGGGAGCTAAGATTCTCATATGAACAAGAATAATATACCAAGTAGTAGTTTGAGGTGCACTGCAAATAAACAGTTGAATTGACCTATGAAATACGGTGAGAGTCCTGCTTTTCTATTGAACAAATCTGTTCAAAATCTATCTGCAGGAACTGTCCATGTGTAAATAAAAATTCAATGGGATAAACTATTGCTCCTGTGTCTGCTGTCCCCTCCTGTTTTCTCATAGAAATAACTCATTGCTTTCTGCCTGACCCTGACTGCAAGTGCTGTTATGTTACAATAGAAGACCGGTGCCTTTAAGAAGTTGGTGGTTGGATTTTTTTTTTTTTTAAAGGTAGTGTTTTGTGGCAGTACAAAAAAGGCAATCTTGCTCTGCTGGCATTATCCACCTTCTCAACAACCCACTCAAAAATGTCAAGTAAAATGTTTTACAAGCTACTCCTCTTTCTCATCCATAATTGTACTGGATTTTTTTTCTAATCTGTAGTGTATACTGTTCTGTTTTGTCCCTCAGCACAGTTCCTTTCCTTTGCATCTTGCACATTACATGGTATGGATATCAAGCTGGTTAGACTGTGGCTTTTGTTAGTTGGGTTTCTCTCTCTCTCTTTTTTTTTTAAATATAACTGCAGTGTCATCCTATACCTAATCTTGTGAAAAGAAATTGAACTACCAGAAATGTATGTGAGTGTTATGTATATGAAACTTCTAGCTTCTAAATTGCTACAACCATTAAACTAAAACTATTAGTTTTGTATCTAATGGAAAGGAGCTGAAATGATTGGTTCTGAGACCCACTACCCATAAAGGAAAGTAAAGAGCTGAGGACCAGCCTGTCATCTGGTGTTAATTGGGGTAGCTCCGTTGGACCCATAGCAGGATTGTGGCCAGAGGACTCTTTTTATATTTTCCCCTTAACGTTCACTTTTGCAGGTGGGACTTGTGTGTGGCCCCAGAGTGCTGAGTCACCTGTTCACAAGAGTATGGTTTTGCAGTAGTAACTCTCAGATAACTTAACCTATATGTTCCAGTATTATATAGTTAATTGTCTAACTTATTAAGAAGTTTTGATATTAAGCCAGTTCTGATGTAATATTTAATACAACTAAACATTCTTACATGGGGATTCCACATTGCTGGTGTCATAAATGATGGCTCTTTGCAGAGGGATGGCCACCACTACCATTAATAGGCTCAGGCATATTAATTATAATGTAAAGTTAATCTTCAAATATAATATATCATGAGAAATGATTTTCATACTCAACTTCTGAGTTTAATAGGAATAATTTTCCTTTAACCTAATGAAATAGGCCATTATCAAAAATGCTAGCTATGGATAACGGCCTATTTACTATTTACTAGCTCAAGTGCTAGTAAAGCTTGGCTTATTCTCATCTTATATATACTTTTGACACTGGTTGTGCTTTCTTTTACTTGGAAACTTATTTAAAACTTATGGAAAACTTAAAGATGTTAAGAAGCACCATATTTTTGTGAGTGGGAGACTCCAGTGAGAGTAAGCAAGCTATGTAACAGCTAAGAACAGCAATGTGCAATAGCTCTATGTAATAATTATACATTAGATCCTGAAATCTAGTTTTTCAGTTGGTCAAATTAAAATAAATATTCGGTCTGTGATTAACATATATGTTCTTTCTTCAAATTAAGCTTCAATACATTTCCGTATTGCATATCTGCAAAGTGTTTACGTTTAGAGGGAAGAAAGAACATGATAAAAGGGAGAGCTGTTTGCCATGCTCTTCCTCTCTCTTCCATGTCCATCTACAGACATCACCACCATGTGACTGAAGCGCTGATCAAAGGGAAGAGTGTTTGGTTTGAAATGTGTCAGAGACTTCTTTTGGAATAACAAGCCTGGAACATATCCATTTCTTTGTTAAATTGACGAACTCATATAAGCTTGCAATGTCCAGTGGGCATAACTGAACACTGCAAAACAGAAGTTCCTAGGATTGTGTCTGGAACTGGAGATATTGGCTAGTGTCATTTGGTTGCACAATTCGAGTAGTTT
This sequence comes from Gopherus flavomarginatus, assembly GCF_025201925.1. Classification (NCBI taxonomy): domain Eukaryota; kingdom Metazoa; phylum Chordata; order Testudines; family Testudinidae; genus Gopherus; species Gopherus flavomarginatus. The sequence goes on from NC_066617.1 coordinate 290,690,204, forward strand.
ACATGCTAGAAGCTGTGTGTGAACAGCCCAGGAGTAGGGGTTCTCACAGCAGAGCAGGGTAAGGCTGGCTCCCAGAGCCAAGGATTGGCTGACCTAGCAGATCACCGGTCCAGATAACACCAGGGGAACGTCACAATGGTGCAGCAAGTAGGGTGTATGTGCAGCTTGTTACTCCAAGTAAAGTTCACACTTTAAGCACTGATATTTGTGATTTTAAGTGAGTCTTAAGTGCAGTAGCTAAGAACACTCAGGAGGAGGTCACAGTTTTGTTATTTTCTGTTTATTGACTTCGGGTGAGGGAAATAAGCACAAGAAAGCAGAAAAATGACTATCAGTGAGGCAGCTACAAAACTAGAGCTGATCAGACTGGAAGTGGCAGAGAAGGAAATGGACCATGAGTTTCAAATGTGGCAGGCAGAAATGAGGCTCAGAGAAGAGAAAGCTGCACACAGAAGGACTATGGAGGCAGAGGCAGCCAGAGAGGAGGCTGCACACAGAAGGGCTATGGGAGAAAGAGAGAGATAGAGAAAACACCAACTGGACTTGCTAGAGAAGCAGAACCAGAGGCCCCTGGCCCATCGCTCTAAAAAATCCACAAGTGGGAACACTTATGTCCTGCATACAGTGAGGAGGATGATATTGCTGAATATCTGACTACCTTTGAAAGGCTGTGTGTAATACATGAAATCCGTGATGATAAGAGAGTTCCTACCCTGATTGCGAAATTAACTGGTAAAGCCTGAAATGTATTCGATGGAATGCCTATTGAAGGTGCTTTAGACTATTGTAAATTTAAAGATACTGTTTTGCGAAGTTTTCAAATTATCCCTGAAACATATAGAGTTAAATTTAGGAATCTTAAAAGGGATATTGGTATTAGTAATGGGGAATATGTAAACAAAATGAAAGATTTGTTGTAATGGGTGAGGGGTAAAGAGCTGGCAAGTTTTGAAGGACTGCTCGATTTTGTTGGTCAAGAGCATTTCCTAGGCATATGTAAGGCTGATGTAAAGCAGTGTCTATGGGACAAAGATGTAAAGTCTGTGGATGAGATGGCTTTTTTAGCTGATTCCTTTGAACAGAATCAGGTGTCTACTGAAGGCAGGCTTCAGAAAGAGGGGTTTAAAACTAGTTGAAAGGGAGGATGCCGTTTTTCCCCTGGGAAGAGAGAGAGGGTCTGGGAGCCTAAATATTCTCTTACCCCAAAACATCCCTCTACTGGTAATGCCTATCCCAAACCTCTCAGCAAAACAGGGGAGCCTAGAAGGTGCTACAACTGTAATTCCACAGAGCACGTGACAAACAGATGCCCCAAGCTGAGGGAAAGTAAGCACCCACCAGCCCATGTTAGTGCAGTTGTCCTTGGTATAGAGGCCCCAGAGGGGAACCAGGCAGGAACTCCGACAACTTGCCTAGCAAGTTTTGTGGGGACTGGCCCCAGTGAACCAGATATGGAGCACATTAAAGCTGTCAAAGTTAATGGCAGGGAATACTCGGGGTGGAAGGATACAGGGTCCCAGATCTCTCTGATTAAGCAAAGTGTGGTCCCAAAGGGTAGTATATTACCTGGACAAATGGCAGAAATTGTGGAAGGTGGGTGAAACCAGCTTCCCTGTACCATTAGCTAAAATACATGTGACATGGGAAGGTTTGGAAAGCAATCTGGTTGTGGGGGTAATGGCAGGCATCCTGATTGACATGTTAGTGGGTAATGATTTCTTCCACAAGGCTAAGACCATTAGTGTGGTGACCCATAGCAAGAAGGAATATTGTATTGGGTCCTCAGAGGGAGGGATTGAAGCCCCAGAAATGGCTGAGGGGAACAGGGAAAGTCTCTTGAATCCCCCGTGGTAGAAAGCAGCATTCTGCTTTCAGATAGGGGAGGGGCTGGGATGTGCCAGACAGCATGCCCTCAGGGCCAGGGGTGGGGGAAATGTTGTCTGTGACTAAGGATGCTGTTACAGTTGCTAGCTGCCAGAATTTTGCAGCTGAGCAAAAGACTGACCCCACTCTAGACACTATAAGGAAGTATGTTCTAGAGGGAATCACAGGAAGGGAGAATGGGGAGAAATTATATAGAGAGGCTCCTGTGGAAAAAAACAAAAGCCCTGGGCAGCCCTTTAAACAGTTCGTTGTACCCAGCCAATGCTGTGGGGACTTAATGCAGCTAGTGCATAACGGTCCCTTTGATGGTCACTTGGGGGTATAAAGAACCTATGATAGGGTGAAGAATTTCTGCTAGCCAGGTATACAAAATGACATAAAAGATTATTGCAGGTCTTCTGTATTTCCCTAGGCAAGGAAAAGGCCAGAAGAACCCCAGAAAGTTCCGCTGCAATGAGTTGACACCAGCTGAAAGATGAGATCAGTGCTGCAAGGATACAGTGAGGTGTTTTCCAACAAGCCAGGAAAAATACACATGCTAACTCACAAAATCCTTACAGTAGGGACACAATCATCCCCTTCCAGGCCTTACAGGGCCACTGGCAAGGTACAAGAACAAATCTATACAAATATACACTATATGTTGGACCTGGGAGTGATTAAGGAGTCTGACAGCTCTTGGGCATCCCCTGTGGTTTTGGTCCCTAAAAAGAACAACACTGTAAGATTTTGTGTTGACTATAGAAGGCTTAGTGCTGTTACAGTACCAGAGGCATACTCTATGCCTAGTATTGATGACATGCTGGACATACTGAGCACAGCCAAATACTTCAGCACCTTTGATCTAACTCAGGGTTACTGGCAAATCCTTCTGGATGTGGCTGCACAGAAAAAATCCACTTTTATCACTGACATAGGTCTCTACGAATTCAGTGTTACCGTTTGGTATGGTCAATGCTGGTGTGACCTTCCAGAGGCTGGTCAACAAAGTGTTAAATGGTTTACAAAATTTTGCAAGGGCATATCTAGATGACATAGCGGTGTTCAGTGACTCATGGGACCATCATAAACACCTGGGAATTGTGCTGTCCGAACGCAAGGAGGATGGTCTAATCATAAAACCCTCTAAGTGCAAAATAGGAGCAGCTAGAGTCCCTTATTTGGGACATTGGGTTGGAGGGGGACAGATATCCCTTGATCCTCTTAAAGTGGAAGCCATTGTAAATTGACCTGTGTCTCAAACTAAAAGACAGGTCCAATCATTCATCGGTCTGGCAAACTACTACAGAAGGTTTGTGTGCAGGTTCAGTGACACTGTATATCCCCAACCACAAAAGTGTGTGAAAAGCACCAACCCAATAAGGTGGTTTGGTCAGAAGTGTGCCAAAAGGGTTTTGATAAAATAAATACAACCTTGTCTGGAAAATCCGTACTAGCCAGTCCTGACTTTGAAAAAACGTTTCAGCTATGTACAGATGCCTTTGACATCTGTGTGGGTGTTGTACTGATGCAAACAGGGGAAGGTAACAAAAAACATGCAACTGCCTTCTTGAGTAAAAAACTGTCACCAACGGAACAAAATTACTCTGTCATTAAAAAAGGATGTTATGCTCTGGTATGGCCAGTTAAACAGCTGAGGCCCTATCTCTTCAATAGAAGGTTTAGGTTTCTGACAGACCATTCATCCTTGGTATGGCTAAACAGAACCAAAGGCACAAACTCCAAACTTCTGCGCTGGAGCCTGATCATGCAGGAGTTTGACATGGAAATTATACACATAAAGGGAAGGGAAAACCTGGTAGCAGACGCCTGTCCAGGAAAGAGGACCCTGGGCACACTGACACTGAGCTAGTCAGTGACTAGCCCTCTTGCAGTAAACTAAGGGGGGAGATGTGATGTTCTGTACCTCGGGGGAATATCCTGCATCCCCATGTTCATCCTTATAATATAATTATGTGGTATCCAATGCAAAGTTTGTCATGTTGGGTGTTTTCAGAAGGCTCATGATGCACTGAGCATTGTTGCTATGATAATGTTCTCACAGGAACAAAGGACACTGGCGTAGGCAGCAACAAAGGATCTGTTGGACTCTCTAGTGAGTCACCCCACTTTCTTTGGTCAGTTTGGGACTGTGATGAGGTAACATTCACCTGATTCGGGGGTGGAGGGCCAGCAAAGCCAAGAGGGAAGAAAGAATATGATTTTGCAAAGATTTATGTACATGAATAACTTCATGCAACAGATGAATTTCAGTGGGACTACATGGGTATGTAAACCTTTGCAGGATTGAGCCTTTAGATTGCTGGTGAGCAACAGACAGATGTAATCTAGCAAATACAATAACCCATACCATAACGTTTGTGCTATATTACATAAGAAAATATGGAAGATACTGGATTGCTCAAAGGCTGTTCATATATCTGTAGTTAAAACTTCAAGTATGGCTTTCTGAAGCTGGTAATATTTGTCTTATTGCCAAAATAATGAACACAATTTTCTTTCCACTGTTATACTGACTTTGTTTACTGACACTGTTTGTCTAACTAAAATGAATTGATAGGATTTTCTTGTCAAACTGGATTTCCATATTATATTAAACAGGTGATCTTGGAACTGAACATTTGCTAGCTAAGAAAATAGACTAATTATAGATAATTTAAAAAATGAATATAAATTACCTTGCAAGAAACAAAGTATTGTTTTTTTTAAAATACATGATCTTTGTCCTTAAATGAACCATCATTAGCAAAAATTTAAAAAGATCCAAGTAAGAAATGGGAAGTATTTAATATCTATTTGCTTATCTTAACATAAGTCATGGTAACAGATAACAGATTCCTGCATGTGACTGGCAGCAACACATAGTGTTTAGTACCATTTATGGTGATGAAGAAACCCAAATGTAGCAATTTACATACCCTCCCACCTCCTGAGGTTATGTCTAAGAACTAGTTTTCTGTTTTCTTTCTTCCAAAAATGCCTGCACATACTAAATTGTGCTTTAATCAAATTCAACGTTCTTCTAAAACAGAGCACAAGAGATCTCATATCTGGTCTGAATACTTTATGACTTTGCTGACAGTTTTTGAATATAATTTATTACATTTTACACCTTTCAGACAAAAACAGATATAATTATGGAAATGGTAAAATGCATACGCTCATATAAAGATAGAGGTAGCTATGAGTAGATATGGTTTTACAACATAAGATCCCAATTCAGGACCACTTAAGCACATACTTAAATCCATTTCTACTTAGGAAACCATTTAAGTGCACTTACTCAATTTTAAGCAAATGTCTTAAAGTCCATTGACATCAATGGCAATTAAGCACATGCTTAAGTATTATCCTAATTTGAGATGGTTTTTTAAATAGAGACCTAAATGACGTAGTGGATTGGAACATCTTCCTTGAATTGTAAACACTTGAAAGTCTACAAGAGCACAAGAATGAACAACACAGATGGTCTGAGCTGCAAAGTTCAATCTGGAGTTGAACTGTGCTTAGATTCAAGTGTGTTTTGATCTGAGATTTTGATTCTGGCCTATCACTAGAGGATGGGAAGCCAGTGCAAGGAGGAGAAAATGATATGAACCAAAGAAGGCTATTAGACTCAATATTGTTACCTGTTCCACATCTGAAACAAGTGTTTCACACTACTAGTAGAGGGTGATTCTGTGTCCCTGTAGTGGTCACTCACTCTCAAGTGGAGAGGGAGGCCACTCTGTCTCACTATGGCAGGCAACAATAGTTGGGCTGAGGCCACTCTGAGTGGAGCAGAGGAACAAGCACTCTATGACCTGCATCCTCCTGGCTGGGGCAGATAACATTTTAACAGTCTATGACAAGGCCTTTTGGCCTCAGGTGAGTAGGCAGCCAGCCCCCAAGTGTGAAGGGATGGTGGCAGGAGGTAGGGGGACCTGGGCCCACCCTACTTCACTGGGTCCCACCCTAGGGCCATAACAGTGGCAGGTGGTCCTGCCACTGGGCCAGCGAGGAAATCACTGGAACACATTGCCTTGCTTCCTGGCAATGCAATCAGATCAATGTCTGGTTCCCCTGGGCTACTTCCTACCCCACTAAGGTGGCATTGCTCCATTGACACTAAGCTCAGTTTGGCTGCTTGATAGTTGGGCAGTATCCCCTTTGGTGCTCCTTGGGGTCTTCCACCTCCTCCTTTAGCAGGGTGCTGCTCTGCTTAGGCTTTGCTCCAGGATCCCGCAGATGGCTCAGCTCTCTGGAAGAGATGTTTGCTCCCTCTCTGGGTTCAGCACTAACTGAGCTCCAAGGCTCTCCTTTTATACTTCTGGTGAGGGGGGCAGTGTAGGTCTGGCTCCATCCACCAGGGGGAATAGGGTGGTCCTTCCCTCTTGAGTCTGAAGGAAGGCCACTCTGCGTCACTAGTCTTATATTACAGACAATATGTGGACTAACACTAAACTGTTTTAAATAGATTTCCTAAGAGTGAATTTCATTATGATGATATGTTTGTGGAAGAGTAGTGGATGCAACATTGCTATGCAAGGGCTGGACTCTGAAAGTCCATCCTTCACATTACCAGAGAATATGAATCCCAGTACTTTCTTTTGATGATGCTAGTGCGTGCACACATGCATGTGTGTATTTTTATTTTTATAATAGTGGTTTAGTGCTAAAAGACTGAGGGCTCAGTCGAGCTCTTTCTAAAGTGGGATAGACTCCCACTGATTGCAATGGAAATTGGATTGGACCCTTAGTTATCAACTTGAGTTCCGTCAACTTAAAATTTGAGATACTACAGCAAACTATGATGGAGGACTAAGTTGAGACAATTGGTGATAGCAGCTATAGTGGTTGGGTAGCAATCTTTCAGTGTTTCTAAAGTTAAAATGAAAACCTATCCATAGTGCTGGACTGAAAATCATAAGGGTGACACACATTGAACTGGTGTCCTGGGTTTAACTAATTTAGAGGAGAAGAACCTGTTATAGTTGTTAATAAGCTTAGGTCAATGGCAGCTGCTGCTGTTAGCTAATGGCTTTTTAGAATTGGAAACCATTAGTTTCTTCAGCTATACATTTACAAAGTGTCACTAGGTGAATAATTAGCTCCTACTGTAAAGCTGCAGATATCTGATATCACATTACTTTTTTTTCTTCATTTTTATGTTTACTTTCCTTATCTACCTAAAACAGTCCAGTGGTTGTCAATGTTAGTTTACTACTTTGTAATACAAATACTTGGCACATTAAGACATTTTATACTTAGCAAAACAGCCTTGATGTTCGTATTTCTTATGGCTGCGTCAAAATTACAGTTGAAACCCTAAAAAGCTTTTGCTTCTTATTCTAATGCAAGTCAGGCCAAATAAAGAATTTTCACGTTTCCTATATGGAAAATTAGAAAGTAGCTATTCAAGCCCTCCGTCTATCAGAGAAAGGAAGTCTGCTAGTAGAGACAACGTCTAGCTTTGACTCTATTTTTTTTTGTTGCAGCTATTTTTCCCCCCCAGCTTCAAAAAACTATACTTCTGTAGATATCTTTGCTTTTCCATATGGTGGATCAGCTTTGGTTAGCAATTGAAAGGGAACTGTAGTTCTCTCTCACAAGTCCATTACTAATGCAAAATTCTTTGTTCCATTCTTTATTAAGGCTTCCTTTAATATTATGTTAAAAAGTTTACCAAAACCCCTTCTATATTGATTTCATTAGGCTGCTAGAATCTTTCTGCTGCTCTGGATGTCTTCGTAAGATCTAACAGAACTTCCTATAGATAAACTGAACCATCTAATATCAAGTCATAAAACCCAAGAATGAAAATTGTGGGGCTGATTTACTTTAAGTACATTCTTTTCAGATTGTTAGATGATGCATTTAAGAGGGATAAATATAGCAGTTTTCTATGTCTAATTTAAGTGACATTAAGATGTGGTTTTAACATTGAAATGATTTTTATTCAGTTAGGGTTAGATCCACAGAGGGATTTAGGAATCTAATTGCCAGTTTAAGTGGCAAAGTCCAAAATTTAGATCAAGACCTCCGCTCAACTTTTGCCTGATTCTATAGATGCCTAGAATCCTTAAGTGCCTAAATGTCTTCCATTACATTCCATTGGGTGCCTAAAAATTTGAGTGAGCATGAACATAGCTGCCTGTCACACCTAAGCCCTGGCATGATTGTTATTTAGGTGCCCCCCCACCTATTTTGTCTGCAGGGCTCAATCCAGTAGGCATTCTCAGAGGCTGCCTAACAGATCTGCTTCACAGAAAACAGCTGGAGAAGGAGATAGTGCTGCCTTTACAACATTTACCCCACTGGTTAAAGCGCTTACCCAGATATGGGAGACCTAGGTTCATATCCCCTGGTTAGGAGCAGGGGATTTGAACCCACATCTCAGGAGAGTGCTCTAACCACTAAGTTATGGGTTATTCTGAGGTGAGGCTTTCAATCTCTCCTGTTGAAGATGATCCACTATGTAAACATTAGAACAGGAACTTGAACTTGGGCACCCTGCATCCTGGATGAGTGCCCTAACCACTGGGAAAGGGCATAAGGGAGGCAGCGGTGGCTCCCCTACTATCTTCTTTTCCTCCATTTTTGCAAGAATTTGAAGAGAGGGCTCCTGGCTGGGAATCTCAGGCAGAGATAGGCACTTCCCTCCTTCAACCCAGACTTAGTCACCTATATCCCTTTGAAAGGGTGGGGTTTTTGGTCAGCTATATTGGAATTTTTCTTCAATATAATTCCACCCTATAATTTACATATTGATTTTTTTTTAAATGAATCATGGCTTAGGTTTGTCAAAAACAACTTTTAAAATATGTCTAACTTACTGAATTATAGTAAAAAAAATGGCTGAATATTCTGATTGATCAGTATGTTCCATTTGTGGAGAAGCAAAAAATGGTTTTCCTATCAAGGCATATTTATTGTACTTAACAAGTAAGTAAAGGATGCAAACCATTAACAAGTACTTGCTATAAGTGTAGGAATGTCTGCAGTAACAAGTAAATATAAAACATGACAGGAAGAAATAAACATAGTAGAGCTTGAACTGAAAGCTAAAAATATCACGTATGCGCTCAGGGCTGATCCTAGAGGTTATGATGCCCAGGCAAAGTCCATCTCCACAAGCTCTCCATCACTCAAACAGTCATTCTCATGACCCAGGAAACTGGTCCTGTATAGGCACAGTGGCTGTCTGGATTAAGTTTTAATGCATTACTTAAAATACAGTTAAGAATGGGTACCTCAGCAGCTATACATAATTTTAAAAGTTAATTGGAAATAATTAGCTTCAGGATAATTTATTGCAGAGGGCTATCTTTCAGCAACATTTTTAGAAATTCATATGAGTTCTTCTAAAGTTTTAATGGGTACACAGCAAGTGTCACATGTAGTGCAACTTGCTTTGCAATCACTGAGTAGAGGTATTGCCTCAGGACCTCATGGATTATGAGGTTTATTATTATTGGCACATTTCTAATAAAACATTCTCATACTTCAAAAACTGTCTCTACTTGATGCCTTTTTTAAAAAAGGTCTTTCCCTCTATGCAGCAGCATATTACAAAACCATAAATTGATTGATGGATGGCTCACAACTTTCTCTTTGAAATCACACAACCATAGGAGGTTAAATGTCCAAGTATGGGCCTTAGTGATTTCCAGCTCACTGTATATGATTCTCTAGACACACTTTTTTCATTTCTGTGTACTGAATAACAGTAATTTGTTGACTCCGTTGAAATTATATTCACTTGTAAATATTTAGTTGCACTGATATCAAATAAAGGCAACTGTTTCACTATGGCTACCAGATAAAAGCTAGAACAGCAGTTGACTCCAAGTGTATCATCAACAGGTGATGGGTCCAACACACTTCTTTATTCTAGGGCTTGAATATCACCAAGTATGTCTGCTGTTTGCAGATCTAGATCAGCAGTTGAGTGGGCAGGTTTTATAAAGTCGAGTACATGCGGCCACACTAAGCACATTATTTCGGCAGTGTGCATCCATGTACCGAGGCTAGCGTCGATTTCCGGAGCGTTGCACTGTGGGTACTATCCCGTAGCTATCCCGTAGTTATCCCATAGTTCCCGCAGTCTCCCCTTCCCATTTCGCGCCCTTTTTCCCTGGCTTGCCCTGGCAGATAAGGCTGTTAAGGCTGGTGACAGACCAAATGACTTAAAGCAAACATCCTGCAATATTCCAGGAGGATAATAAGGCCTACAAGGTCATTTCTGCAAACATGGATAACTCATGTTACATGGGTAACTCACGGATAACAGATATGACCCGTGGGCTGTAGTTTGCCCATCCCTGTTCTATACCATTACTATGGACCTATCTCTGCAAGAAGGTGGTGAAATGATTGGGTATATCTTTTTGCAGGTCCATTAATTTGAGCATTGAGTAAACGTAATCATCAGGGAAAGAGGCTAACAACAACAAAGCAGGAGATACCTTTGAATCCAGCAATTACAGTCTTTCATCAGTCAACGACACACTAGCACAGATTATCACAGTCTAATACAATAGTGTTACACTCATGGTTACTAAGGAACATACTCTCTGCCACCCAGTGGTGCAAGTAGAATTAATTTCTTACCGGTACGCTACACTAATGGGAGGGGCACAAAAGTGGGGGTACCAGCTGGAGGGGCACATGATCTCCCTCTGTGACCCCCCCATGTGACTCTTCCCCGCCCGGCCCCTGCACTTTCCCCATGATCCATCCCATGTTACCTGGGGGGTTGGGACTATGTCCTCTTCCTGCTGTGCTGGAGACTTCTGAACTGCAGGGCTCTCCGGAATCACAGTGGCAAAAGAAGCAGAATGTGGGGCCACTAGCTAGCCTGATGCTGGCAGCTCCTCCTATTCGGCTGTAACGCCCCGAGCCCCACCTCCAGCCCTGTTCTCTGGTGGGGCTACTGTACAGATCTCAGACAGGAGATGCAGCTGTGTGGAAGTGCTGGGGGCAGTACAGCCATGCTGGAGGAGCTACCATCATGGGGCTGCCTGACGGCCTCAATTTTGCTCCTCCTGTGTCTTTCCAGTACAGAGTACCGGCTATAAATATCTTACTGGTATGGCAGACTGGACAGCCTTACTTGCACCACTGCTGCTACCACTGTCCCACTTGTGAAGCATCCCCTGGGTTGCATGAGGATAGATGCTTGTAATTAGTGTTTTCAACTCTGTTGTCAGCACTGAAACCTGATGGGTATTAGTACGTTTTTGTCATGGTTACTGAGTGAGCTGTGCCTTGGACCCCTTTTAGTCCCTTCAGTACATCCTTTGGGGACCAGTTTCATTACCTTCCCCTTCTTTGGATGGAACCACACAGTCCAGCCACACTCAGACTGGATGTCTGGGATGCAGCTCCCCACTCCCCATTTCCCAACTGTGTTAACCTGACAGATCAAGCTGAGTTTGACACCTGTAAGTCTTTTTCTCTGGGAACCTGTGACAGTGGCTAACAGATAACAGATAAGAGGTGCATACAACTCATATGACTCAAAAACAGTTTTTTTTCCAACATAAAGCATTATTTATTCTTTCACTCAAAGGTACATAGCACACAGAACAAAGGGATAAAACAAAAAAGAATTCCATATATGTATTTTTCTTTACCTACCCCTTAATCCCTCCTTGCCAGAATTTGTTAGTCCCTCTCAGCCCAGCTAACCCCCATCTCTGACTGTGAGAAGCAGACTGTTCTGCATGAATCATGCTCTCTATGTGTCTTCATTCTCAGGCTTCTGACAACCTTACTCCTCTCCTTCTCCAGGCCAGCATCTTTAAGGTTAGGATCCACTTTGATCCTAGCTTTCAGTCTTGGGAAGAATAAGCTATTCCAGCCTGCTGGGAGTCAAGCAGGTGCATTCCCCAATTAATAGCTCCCTGCATTGTTGCCTGAAAAAGACTTATTTTTGTCATTTTTTCATCTACTATTTACTGCCTACTTGGATTTAATGCCTGGCAGTCAGGCAGGATAACAGATAAGAGGTGCATATAATACTTGTAAAAATATGCACAACTCCCTCATTCTCCACAGTCTTGACTGACAATTGCTTCCTTGGAAATCACATCCATCTCCAGCAGTCCCTGTTTTCATTTGTGTGTTACTCAAACATACATCAGACAAATGTCTTTATGACAATGGGTGCCAGATGGTTTTACATCCACTGTGGGTGATGTAGTTCTAAGACCACTGATGGCTGGATCACTTTCAGAAAGGCCAGTTTTGTTGACTGCAGTCATTTTTAGTGTTTTCTCACAAATATCTAAAACTGTAAAAATTCGGACTTAACCCAGTGAGGTTAGGCATTGGCATGAGAAATCAATAGCAAAATGACCAAATGAAGTGATTAACATAGCTATTTGTCAAAATGAAACCAAACTTAGTCTAAGCCAGGGAATAATTATAGAGTACTTATAATACAAGCTTCCTTTAGTTGCTCTAATGCACTAGTGTTGCTGCACTTTTATCTGCAGAGTTCCCCAACTTCCTCCTTCTCACAACATACTTTGCTTAAAAGACCATTTCTAATTCTGGCTCTGCTATTAGAAAAAAAGTCCTGAGCAGAGTTTAATTGGAGGGCAGTTGCTGTAATCGCCAATGGATTCCCTAGTTTGGGGTTTGGATTTAAAATGTTGAATAATCTGAAGTTTAAAACGTCTGCTTCTTTTTAAAGTTTGTAGTGTTTCTTTCCATTTATCTACAGGAAGGACCTTGCTGTAACAGGAAGGAGTAACCAGTGTGGTAATGAGATTTCAAAAACAGTTAAAATAATCCACATGGGTGAAGGAGTAAGAAGGGGAAGGATATTAGCAATGGGAAATTGAACAAGAATGTAAGACGTTTACAAGCCTTAACAGCCCCTTCAATGCCATGGGAGTCTTCTTCCTCCCCTCAGGTCCAGACTGCAGCAAGAAGATCAATGTGAGACAGAGGACCTCACAAAACCATAACCATGTTTGATTGTTTCTTTCATGTAATGGCTTCTTTGTCTTGTACAATGGGCAGGAGATCAAAAGAAGCAGGGGTATTGGAACAGTTTGTGTACTGGGGGTGCTGAGAGCTATTGAACCAAACTGTATATAAATCCAGGAAGTGCAGCAGCAACCCCAACACCCCTAGTTCTAGCACCTATGAAAAGAAGTGACCCTCATCTCACAGTGAAAGCTCTTCCTCACGCCACCCTCCTGTGGTGTCACTCTAGAGGAGCAATGTGCTCTTTGCCCCTAACAAGCCAGATGATCTCACCTGTACCACTGTTAGAATCAGGAAATCAGGATTTTCTTCTTAACCTAACCATTGCCTTCTGTTTTGACCTTGAACACTTGATCTTTCTGTCTCAACTTCCCCATCTGTAAAATAGAGAAAAAGGCTGAACTACCTTTATTAAGTACTATGGAGGACATTGCTATATAAATATAATGTATTATTATAGATTTCCTGGGACTTCTTCAAAGAAAGACCAGCCTTATTTTAATATACAGTTGTGGACACTAAGTACAAAGCTAGCTAACTTAATATGGTCACATGACTTTATGTGCAGTTTAACCAAAGGCTCTAAAAATCACTCGCTTCACAACATTTAATCTATGGTGGAGTATTAAATAAATCTGTGGTATCTGTGTCAAATACATAGCTTCTAAATATCATTGTCAAGCAAGTTTTTGCCATTAATGTGACATTCTACTGTCTCTTGAATGTGTGGCCTTTGATAGTCCCCTCTTAGAAACCATGTCTGAACACATAAGAGCTATCCAAAGTTTATAATTCCTAGAAGGTATAAAGTAGTTTAGTGAGTGCCAAGACTTTCCTTTCTTCTGTACTTGCTGATACAGCATACATTATCATATTAATGCTGACATAGATCACAGTCTACAAATGCCAAGATATCTCTTAGGCCCTGAAGATTCCAATTTTTATTTTGTTTAAAATTTCCTGGGAATTTATCACTATTTATTACAATTTTTTTTTAAAAAAAAGGATGAAAATCAGGACAAAAAATTAATTCCAGCTTTCTGAGTAAATATCAGGATTAATATTCGGGGATGGGAGGACAAGAATACTGAAAGTAGAAACAGTTTAATGCTGTGCTTTATTTCATTATCTGTACATTAACAGTATGTACACATATGCAAGTGCATGCATATGTGTACCTTCGACATTGCTTTACTTTAGGAGACAGCCTCGCGTTGATGCTTAGACTAACTTATTAACAGACAGATCTATATGTACTGGATTTTCTTAACATAGATCAGTATTTTCAGGTTCTTGAGTTGTCCAAAATTCAGGTGGAAATTAGTATAAACTGAATGACAGCTTTTGTAAAACCCAGGAAATTTTCAGTAAAAAATTCAGTTAAAAATGGAAAAAAAAGAGCCTTAGTCATCTCTTAATCTTCTCCTGTCTAAAGTAAATAGATTGAACCTCTTTTTTCTGTAAAGGCACATTTTCCAGACCTTAAATCATTCTTGTGGCTCTTCCCTGAGCCATTTCCAGTTTGTCAACATCCTTTATGAAGTATGTACACCAGAACTGGATACGATATTTCCATAAAGGCCTTGCTAATACGACATAAAGAGGTATTACCATCTCCTTACTCTTTCTTGATGTTCCCCTGTTATACATCCAAGAATTGCATTGCTCTTAGCTACTGTATTGCACTGTGACTCACTCAAGTCACATGGGCAGCCTATGGCAGAAATGGGACATGAAGTCAATTTCCTGAGTTGCAGTCCAGTGACTTCCCTTCTATGGATTCTTTGGACACCAAATTAGGGCCTGATCTAAAGCCCATGGAAATAAACAGGAGTCCATTGACTTAGTAGACTTTTGATGGGGCCCAAAGCTACTGCATTTTTGACAGTTCTCCTGTATAAGTGGTTCAGTTCAGACCAAGTGTTTTTGTTTTCCAGTTCATCTGTGTGTGGGGGTGGGGAAATGATGACACTGTTGATTATAAATGCAAGCATTACTTCATGATGATGATCTTTCCTTTTGCATAATATTATTAATATGGGGCTCTCTGAGCTTGTTAGAAATTATTTCTTAAATGAAGTCTAAAGAAGGGAAGATAATAGGTTTTACAATCCCAGTGTCATTTTAATTTTCTTTAATAGGGACCTCATCTATCTTGCTGCCAGTCTGTAGACCCAGAACATCTTGGAGAAGTGACTATCATGGTTACATTAACTTGCACTTTCCTACAATATTATAAATGGCAGAAATGGTTGAAAGTAATATAATGGAATGTTATTTTGTTCCATTGTTACTCTAGGTAGAGTTTTGCTTTCACTCTCTCTTGGCTACTTTTTTCTTAACCCTACTTTCCTGGAACATTGATAGTAAAAGTTTCAAAACAAGGCAGGGGCATTTTTCTTCATTGCTCCCCCCTCTACACACA
The DNA here is from genome assembly GCF_025201925.1 of Gopherus flavomarginatus. Lineage (NCBI taxonomy): Eukaryota > Metazoa > Chordata > Testudines > Testudinidae > Gopherus > Gopherus flavomarginatus. Next base: position 290,705,493 of record NC_066617.1, read on the forward strand.
CTTGAACAAATTATTTTATGCTCAGGCCTCTATTTGAAGCTGTTCAGGGGTTTGGAATGTTACAAGTGTCCTGGTAGAACTGAATAAGTGGTAGGTGAGAGGGGTCAAGGATCACCAGAAATGAAATTTATCAAATGTTTCTGCAGTTTATTTCATAGATATCATAAAAGCACTGGTAAATAGCTATGCAATAATTATGAAGCAATATAATAAGTCATATTTATTATGCACCTTTGACCCTTTCATCTGGAACTAATCCATCTTCACTGATATCAGTTCTAGTTTTCCAAACAACTTAACATCTTCCAAAAGCTTTTGTCTTGTTTTAATTCTGCCTGCTAGAAAAAAGGTTTCTTTCTTTCCCCCTAAATGGGAAGTGAGAGTCTATTCTCTGCACAGGCTGCTCTGGCCCACAGGCCAGCCCAGTTCTGTCCTGGAACAGTGACAGAATAAAGATCAGGTTCCTCTTGCACTATCAAGAGGTAAAAACAGGAACTCCATGCTATTACAATTTGGGGAGAGCGTGAATACATAATAGAATGGTATTAATAAAGGAGTTATTGACAATATTTTTGAATGATCACATTACTCATGAGTAATCATCTGAGAAGATTGCAAATAAAACTCTTATTCCACTCCATCATGTATTACAAGTGTGCCACATGAGTTATAGAATAACAATAGCTGCTTTATAAGTATTTAGAGAATTCAGGACTTTTCAGTGGGACTATAGATTATCTTCTACCTGGAAAAATCTTACTTGCCACAAATCTAACTGTACAGGACTATGAAATATAAGTGCAACCGACAGAATCTTTCCCTTCCTTCGTTAAAGTGAATGAGGGATTTTGATAGAACTCATACCCGGGGAAATACTGTATCCTACACCCTTCTTCTGATCTCCCACTTTTATTTGCATGCATGCTGGCAAATACTGTCTTAGTAGGGAAAACACTCCTACTACTGAGTGATTATATTCCACCCTCCTTTTTGCTGTCTCTCTGTCTGGCCAGAGATGATCACATTCTTCATTCTGTCCTTATTAGAAGAAACTTTCTCTGGGTGTGCTTAAGCCATCAGCCTAACTAGAAAGGTTAGTCAGGCGATCAGGGCCGGCTGTAGGAAGTGCGGGGCCCAATTCGAACAGTTTCGATGGGGCCCCGGCAGGGATGACTAAAAAAAAAAAAAAAAACCCACTTAAAACCCCCCACCTTTCATTTCTTCCATGTATTATTTACATGTATTGTTTACTTTCCATGACTATATACATAATAACAAAATTATATATTACATACATTACATCATATTGTATATGGCTCTTTTCTTACTCCCATTTGGGTACTTTCTACCAATATCTCTTGCCCATATTGATAGAAGTCACCACATTCTAAAAGAATATTAATTATAGATTTTCACTTTCATATTAGGAAAATAATTTATGTTTTGATAGTTGTACAACTGATTTTCTTCAATAATGTTTATTTTATGCCCCTTCATTCCCCCCAGCACTGCCCGGCCCTGTGGAAACACTGCCTCCAACCCCAGCGCTGCCTGCCTTGCAGAAACAAACCCTCCTTCCTCAGCGCCACCCCGTCGAAACAGCTGTGGGCCAAAGAGGAAGGTTTGGAGGGGGAGGAGAAACGGCACACATAGGCAAAAGAAATATTCCATTCTATGCATCCGAAGAAGTGGGCTGTAGCCCATGAAAGCTTATGTTGATATAAATTTGTTAGTCTCTAAGGTGCCACAAGTACTCCTGTTCTTTTTGCAGATACAGACTAACACGGCTGCTACTCTGAAACCTGGCACAAATAGGGCGACCAGATCACAGCAGTAAAATAGGACCCACCCCCTCTCTGCTCGGCCCCACCATCACACTCTCTTCACCCCCTAGTCCTCCACTGACTTGCTGCGTCCCTCCTAGACAGTCCCCCACCCACCACTCGCTTCCTTTCACTTTCTCCCTCCCCTGCCAGAAACCCCTATGCCTGCCCCTAGAAGCGCTGCTGGCTCACTGCTTGCCTCTTTGTCCACCTGCCGCTTGCCCACCCACTCGCCCCCGACTCGCCACTGCACTGCACCGCCCCCCCCAAGTATATAGCTCATTGAGAGACCCAGGGGTCACTATATTACTGCACACAGCAGTCAATGCAGTTGTAGATAAATCTCTGCATTATGCATTTTTGTATAACTTTTACATTACTTTGTATTGAACCTTGGCAATATGTTATAGTGGGCCCCAAGGTAGTATAATTAAGGTAAAAGAAAAATATCTTTTTGCTAGAAGTAGAATGAGATCTTTCCTCCACTTTGTAATCAATTGCCCTATTGAATGAATGAGGTGTGAATGAGGAAGGTGTGGAAGGCAGGCACCTCCAGACAGCTGCAACCCTTGGAGAGGGGCTGGGAGCCAGACCAAGGAGCTTTGCCCAGGGCTGAGTGGGACGGAGTTTGGGTGCTGGATGCAGTCTCTGGGCTGGGTCACAGGGTGGGGTGCAGGAAGGGTGGAGGGGTGCAGGCTCTGGGAGGGAGTGTGGAGGGGTGGGTGCAGGCTTTGGGACAGAGTTTGGGGGCTGGAGGGAGGTGCTGGGGGGAAGGGACTGCCATGTGGCTTCCTTCCTCCCCTGATGCCCCTCACCATAGCCTCAGTGGGGGATGGAGCTGCCCCTTCCCCAGTGTTTGTAGGATTGGTGGCTGGGGGGAAACCCAGTCAAACTCTGGTTTTACTCTTTCGCTGATGGGCCACTTAAACCCCTTACAAACTCCTTCCCGCTTCTCTCACTCTCCTTTTCTACTGGGCTTGTTTGATCTTTTCGGTGGAGCCAGATGAAAACCACAAACCCCAGTGAGAACAGCAGGCTGGAAGACTAGACTGAACCCACCACCCAGCCTAGTCCATCCCAGAGCCCAGGACTGAGGGCAAATGTCCCCTCACCCCCAGGCCACCTGCTTCCACTCCTGGCCTCTCCCAGCGCTGCCAGTTATTCTGTGTGGCTGCATCGGGTGGGATTTCAAGCGGACCCCTCAACTCCCTGCTAAATTCACCCCTGTTTTGCGACCACTCTGCACCAAGAGCACCTTCCTTCCCTGCCCTAGAGCTGCTGGATGGCTAGAAAGCTGAGCTGGGCATTTGATTGATCTAGAATATTATCATGTCCCCCCCCCAAACCTTAATATCCATACAGCTTTGGGGGGGCTATTCACACCCCCCCCCCAGCTGGTCTATTTTATTGTTGCAGGGCAAATGAAGGAGCCATAGTTTAATGGAAATATTCAGCCCCTACAGCAGTCTTGCAGCAGAGAAAACAGAGTTGATGGGAAGGGAACTGGTTTGGATAGGAGCCCCAGTCCCCTTCCTTTGCAAAATAATTTGGAGAGGGAATCAGATCACGCTGTGCCTCAGTTTCCCCTTCTGCAGGGAGATGGGGGGGAGATAAAAGTCTCAGCCTGCCGTGCCATGTTGCAGACCTTTCGCATTCTCCTCTCTTGCTGTATTTGATTTCCTCCTCCAAACCTCCCTCTCTCTCTCACCTGGAGTTCACAGCACTAAGTACCGGCTGGGGTTTTTTTTCCTGGGTTACATTACATGATCCCAACTTTAGTTTCGAAACAGACACAGGCAGGCACAAACTCACCCTCGAACAGCAACACCACGAAAACCACAACACCAACCCAATATTACAAACCTAGGGGGAATCACAGGGTCAAACACTCACCGGAACTTTGCTTCCGGGAGACAGCCGGCCAGCACGGGGCCCCTTCAGGTGCGGGGCCCAATTCGGGGGAATCGGGCAAATCGGCCTAAAGCCGGCCTTGCAGGCGATGAGGACTCAGTGGGGAGACAAGAGTAGTTACCATCAGAGCAAATCATACACACTAGCAGCTGAATAGAACATACTCTCAAGAGGCAAGAAGTGTGGCCAGCTGTAGACGCTTGGACCCCAATCCATAAAAAAGATTTAAGTACTTAAATTTCAGATTTAGGCACTACTGCAGTCCACAAACCCCCACTTGGCTGCTGCCTAACCCTTTATTCACATAGACTTGCTTGGTGCCTCAATTTCCCCAGGTGCCTGTCTCTCTCTCTGGACATGCACACTGATATCTTAGGCAGGATGCCTCTTTCTGGCCTAAGCCACAGCATGATCCTCAAACCAGGTGGAGATAGATGGGCAGAGGCATTGGGAGCCCTAAGCAGGAATATTTTTCAGCCCCCCAATGCACAATAAAAAGTGAATGGGGGGCCCCTTGAGCTGCTCAGGACCTAAGTAATTGCTTAGTCTGCTTATGCCTAATGCCAGCTCTGTAGATAGGTGTTGCCCTATCTCAGCTGTAGGGGGGCCAATCTCATGGCTGTGCTCAGAGACCCAGGGTTGTGAGTTCAATCCTTGAGGGAACCATTTAGGGAAGTGGGGTAAAAATCTGTCTAGGAATTGGTCCTGCTTTGAGCAGAGAGTTGGACTAGATGACCTCCTGAGGACCCTTCCAACCCTGGTATTCTATGAAACATGCCCAACTCCCATAAAATGGGCAGCAGTGGAAAGGAGGCCTCCCTTATATCCTTTAGCCTGATGGTTTGGGTACTCACTCAAGATGAAGGAAACTTAGGTTCAGTTCCCACCGCTGTCTGATGATGGGAAGCAGGAAACTCCTATCTCACAGGGGAGTGCTCTAACCACTTGACCACTTTCTCTTTGGCCCAATTAATATATTAATTATTTAATACAAAGTGGAACAGCTTCAAAAAGAGAGATTAAGAGAGGCCCACATCAGAATATCCCCATAGCCCAGTGTTTAGGACACTCAGCTGAGAGGCAAGGGAATTAACAAATAGCTAGTTACCTGAAATAGATGCCTCATATGGCAAGTTCTGCTGATGACACCAATCCTTGGCACTGGTTAGAAGGCACTTTAAGTATAGGTCAGAAGAGTGGAATACCCTGTTCTTATGATTGAAAGTGGCCTTAAAAAGAAGCCTAAAAGGCTCTGATGAATAAATAAGAGGTCTTATGAGCTAGAGCTATAGGGCCCGGCAGTGAAATGCTAAGAAACCCACAAATTTATTTAGGCTGGATGTCTAGGTAATAAGAAAGTATTCCTAGCATCTTGCTTGAAATGCACTGATCAGAGTTTACAGCTGCAATAGCTGAAACTAGAGAGAGTCAACATTTTTCAAACGAAAATTATTTCATTTAGAAATAGCCTTTTTTTACAAAAAAATTCTGTAGAAAAATGTCATGCCTTTTCAAAATACTTTTCCTCCAAAATTTTAATCCAAAGCATTATCCAAATGGGTATCAAACGTTTTAAGTTACTGAGAACTCAGTTTTTGATAAATGAAAAATTTCCCCCAATGTTTTCAATAACAACCCCCTGCTCCCAAAACTTTGAAACAAACCAACACTTTCAAGAAGTGTTGTGAAACTACTTTTGGATTTTTCAGCCAGCTCAAGCTGGGGCCATGGAGGTCAGAAAAGCATGGTCTGGAATGCGCTGGGCCTCTGTAGATCTGACAAGATCAGCACAGCAGAATCTTCAAGCTAATCTACAGGTACCTTAGAGAATTTAAAAAAAAAGGACACTCAGAAGAATTTCACCACAAGACCAAAGCTGAAGTCACAAGACTCAAGGGTGGGAATTCTTTGTGTATAGTATCTTTAAAGAAATAAATGTATCACATGGCTCTGCAATTTATGGCCTGGATGTAACTCTGAGCCAGATTAAGGCAATCCAGGAGGACCCCAGGCACAACATGATATCCCTACCCCACTACTATTCCCACAGCTTGCAGTCCCTTGCTCTCCCCCTCCCTGGCCCTCAGAGTAGCAGCAGGGGTTTCCTCACCCACTCTGGAGAGGCAGGAAGGGCAGTACTTACCCTAGAAGTTGTGGTGTAGGTGTCACAGGAGCAGGGCCGGCTCCAGGTTTTTTGCTGCCCCTTAAAACCGCCACCCCAAGCACATGCTTGCAACGCTGGTGCCTAGAGCCGGCCCTGCACAGGATATTGGTAAACTGCTCCTGCTGCACTCTTCTCTCCCTGGCACACATAGAGTACTCTACAGGGATAGTGTTTGCAGGTCACTCACCAAGAGCAGTTGTTCAAGGAGCAAACATCCCTCTGAGGTATGTGGGGCAGTTTCCTCCTCTCAGAGCTATTGATGAAGGGTGTTTGGAGATGCGGGCAGAAATCACTGCATTGGTTACACTCAGTGCTTAATTTGTAATGAAAGAGGTGCCAGAGCTCAAGCAATTAGGTGCCAAGTCTCAAGCAACAACTGATGCAGCAAGCCCAGAGGTGCCTGGGCTATGAATTGCCAAGCCTAGAGGTGCCAGTGCTTAGTCCTGGCAAGCTGTGGCACAAATTAAGCACTGGTTAAACTTGAGTCACATTTCCAAGCTTTTCTTCACAACCATGAAGGCTAGAAACTTGTTTTTAAAATGACAGCTGAGATTCTGATGTACTCTTATGACTCCAGGAACTGGGGCCTTAGTAGGTTGTCAGGTGTCCAGTTTTCGACCATTAGAAGTCCAGTTGGCGGCACAGGCAGGCTTCCTACCTCGCTCCATGTGGCTCCCTGGAAGTGGCAGCATGTCCCTTAGCTCCTAATCATAGGAGCAGCCACAGGGGCTCCTCACGCTGCCCCTGCCCCAAGTGCTGACTCCACAGTTCCCATTGGCCAGGAACTCCAGCAAATAAGAGCTGCAGAGATGGCTCCTGCAGGTGGGACAGCGCACAGAGCTGCCTAGGTGTGCCTCCGCCTAGGAGTCAGAGGGAGATGTTGCCACTTCTGGAAGACACCTGAGGTAAGCACTGCCTGCACCCTGCACCTCCTACCCCAGCCCTGAGCCACCTTCTGCACTCTGCACCCTGTCCCGGAGCCCACACCCCTTTCTACACACCAACCTCCTGCCCCAGCTTTGAGCACTCTCCTGTACCCAGACTCCTTCCCAGAGCCTGCACCCCGTACCCCCTCTTGCACCCCAACCCCCTGCCCTAGCCCTGAGCCCCCTCCCACACCCAAACTCCCTCCTGGAGCCTGCATCTTTAACTCCCTCTCATGCCCCAACTCTCTGCTCCAGCTTGGAACCTCTTCCTGCATCCCAAACCTCTCATCCTCAGCCCCAATCCAGAGCCCACAACCCCAGCTGGAGCCATCAGCCTCTTCCTCACCACAACCCTGTCCCAGCCCAGTGTGAATGAGTGATGGTGGGGGAGAGCGAGTGACAGAAGGAGGGAAGATGGAGTGAGTGGGAGGCAGGGCCTCAGAGAAGGGATGGGGCAGGGGGTGGGGTAAGCTGTTTGGTTCTGTGCAATTAGAAAGTTGGCAACCTTAGGCCCTAGGCATGGACCTACAGCACCTAGGTCCTAATCTGGCCTTGATTATCACCTCCACATGTGGCACATACTAATGTATAATGTAGGAATAAATGGTCAGTTTTCAGAATGGAGAGAGGTAAATAGTGGTGTCCCCCAGGTATCTGTACTGAGACCAGTCCTATTCAAAGAAGACTGAGGAGAGCTACAAAAGGATCTCTCAAAACTGGGTGACGAGGCAACAAAATGGCAGATGAAATGCAATGTTGATAAATGCAAAGTAATGCACATTGGAAAACATAATCCCAACTATACATATAAAACGATGGGGTCTAAATTAGCTGTTATCACTCAAGAAAGAAATCCTGGAGTTATTGCGGATAGTTCTCTGAAAACATCCATTCAATGTGCAGTGGCAGTCAAAAAACAAACAAAATTTGGGAATCATTAAAATGAGATAGGTAATAAGATAGAAAATATAATATTGCCCGTATATAAAGCCCATATCTTGAATACTGCGCCTCATCTCAAAACAGATACATTGGAATTGGAAAAGATTCAGAAAAGGGCAACAAAAATGATTAGGAGTATGGAACTGCTGCCATATGAGGAGAGATTAATAAGACTGGGACTTTTCAGCTTGGAAAAGAGATGACTAAGGAGGGATATGATAGAGGTCTACAAAATCATGACTAGTATGGAGAAAGTAAACAAGGAAGTGTTATTTACTCCTCATAACATAAGAACTAGAGGTCACCAAATGAAATTAATAGGCAGCAGGTTTAAAACAAACAAAAGCAAGTATTTCTTCATACAACGCACAGTCAACCTGTGGAACTCTTTGTCAGAGGATCTTATGAAGGCCAAGTCTATAACAGGGTTCAAAAAAGAACTAGATAAATTCAGGGAGGATAGGTCCATCAATTGCTATTAGCCAAGATGGGCAGGGATGGTGTCCCTAGCCTCTGTTTGCCAGAAGCTGGGAATGGGCGACAAGGAATGGATCTTTGATGATTACCTGTTCTGGTCATTCCCTCTGGGGCACCTGGCATTGGCCACTGTCGGAAGACAGGATACTGGGCTAGATGAACCTTTGGTCTGATCCAATATGGCCGTTCTTATGTTCTTAATGATTATACCTGTCATGTAATAGCAGCATATAGAGCAAAATACCTATGAAAGGAATTGATGCTGACATTCTAGTTTTAATGTGTTTTTTTTTGTATAAGAGAAAGAATACATGACACTGTGTTGTTGTGGCATAAAGATTTTAATGCATTCATTCAGAATAATGTTGTACTTGCACCTCTGTGATGTGTGTAATATAACCATTTCAAATTCATGCTGTTAAAACCTTTATACAACAAAACCCTATGCCCCATCATGCATACTCTCTCTCTCTGCGTTTGCAAAATCTCCTTTCAAAATCTGACATTAGCTTGCAGACATTTTGCATTGTGTTTGATCAGTACTTGTTTGACTTAAACTTAGAATATCAGGATCCGTTCCTTTCATGGGCATTTTGCCATATATGCTAATACATGGCAGGTATAATCCTTCCATGAACAGCATTGTATTCCTATGTTGAATTTCTACCTACAATGAAACAAAGACGTTGTTTTAACAGGGTAGAGAGGTTGTGCCTTAGAACCATCTTGTTTTTATCTAGTGTGTTTATCTTTTTCTCTCATTTTTGTTGCATGCTCTTCTACTCTGTATAGCTCAAGACAGAATAATTAAATAGATTTAGATTTTGGAATTCTTATATTTAAGAAGTATATTTTTCTGCTGGAGAAGTTTCAAATGTGTTCAGAGAGGTGTTTTACTCACCTTGATCTCTTTGATATTCTCAGTTCTCTAAGATTCGGTGACTCAGTCACTGAGCACTAGACATCATCTGTATCTTTTTCTTATTTCCAAGATCAAATGGTATAAAGGGCAGAATAGAGAAAAATAAAAAGGTGTGGATGGTAACATGGCAAATGAATATTAGGGAAACTGATAGATGTCACACTCATCTTTATTTTTTTAGTGATGCAGCACAAGGTAAATTGAACGAGTTAGTTCATTCCATTTTTCACTTTGTCCTTATGAGATGTTTGGAGCAATGAGGTCAGCTGAGAGATGGACATAAATCTTACCAGAGCTGGCCCAAAACAACACTTATCTTTATATTGTTTTTATGCCTCTAAACATTCACTTCATTTGTTTGCAGTGATGGGCTGCCAGTATGTTAACAAAGGATTCCAAACAAAAGATTTCCCTCTTAGCCAGTGACAAACTGTGTGTGTGTGTGTGTAAACATATTAAACGGCACTGTTCTAAAAATGCTTTTACTCTCTTCCTGCAAAAATATGTGGAGTTTATTAACAGTATATTATAGTGTTCAATTTGTATAATATGAATAGGCTGCAGACTTTATAAGTGTGCCAAGTAGAATCCTCTCCTGGATTTTTTTCTTCAAAGTAATTGTAATCAAAGAGGCTTTTAAAGGAGGTGCTGGTTGTCATCATGAACAGGTCTTACTACCAAAAGGAGGCCGCCAGACAACTCTCCAACACCAAATTCTACAGGCCACTTCCCTCAGATCCCACTGAGGAATACACTAAGAAACTGCAACATCTACTCAGGATACTCCCTACACTAACACCGGAACAAATCAACATACCCTTAGAGCCCCGACCAGGGTTATTCTATCTACTACCCAAGATCCACAAACCCGGAAATCCTGGACGCCCCATCATCTCGGGCATTGGCACTGTCACTGAAGGCCTGGCTGGATATGTGGACTCTCTACTCAGACCCTATGCCATCAGCACTCCCAGCTATCTCCGTGACACCACTGATTTCCTGAGGAAACTACAATGCATTGGTGACATTCCAGAAAATACCATCCTAGCCACCATGGACGTAGAGGCTCTCTACATGAACATCCCACACACAGATGGAATACAAGCTGTCAGGAACAGTATCCCTGATGATGCCACAGGACAACTGGCTGCTGAGCTCTGTGCCTTTATCCTCACACACAACTATTTCAAATTTGATGACAATATATATCTCCAGATCAGTGGCACTGCTATGGGCACCCGCATGGTCCCACAACATGCCAACATTTTTATGGCTGACCTGGAACAACGCTTCCTCAGCTCTCGTCCACTCACGCCCCTTCTCTACCTATGCTACATTGATGACATCTTCATCATCTGGACCCATGGGAAGGAGACTCCGGAAAAATTCCACCACGATTTCAACAGCTTCCACTCCACCATCAACCTCAGCCTGGACCAATCTACATGGGAGGTCCACTTCCTAGACACCACGGTGCAAATAAGTGATGGTCACATTACCACCACCCTATACCAAAAACCTACCGACCTCTATGCCTACCTTCATGCCTCCAGCTTCCATCCCGGGCACATCACACGATCCATTGTCTACAGCCAAGCACTGAGGTACAATCGCATCTGCTCTAAGCCCTCAGACAGAGACCAACACCTACAAAATCTCCACCAAGTATTCTCAAAACTACAATACCCGCACGAGGATATAAGGAAACAGATCAACAGAGCCAGACGTGTACCCAGAAGCCTCCTACTGCAAGACAAACCCAAGAAAGAAGCCAAGTGGACTCCACTGGCCATCACATACAGTCCCCAGCTAAAACCCCTCCAACGCATCATCAGGGATCTACAACCCATCCTGGACAACGATCCCACACTTTCACAGGCCTTGGGTGGCAGGGCAGTCCTCGCCCACAGGCAACCTGCCAACCTGAAACATATTCTCACCAGTAACTGCACACCGCACCATAGTAACTCTAGCTCAGGAACCAATCCATGCAACAAACCTCGATGCCCACTCTGCCCACATATCTACACCAGCGACACCATCACAGGACCTAACCAGATCAGCCATACCATCACCGGTTCATTCACCTGCACGTCCACCAATGTAATATATGCCATCATATGCCAGCAATGCCCCTCTGCTATGTACATCGGCCAAACTGGACAGTCGCTACGGAAAAGGATAAATGGACACAAATCAGATATTAGGAATGGCAATATACAAAAACCTGTAGGAGAACACTTCAACCTCCCTGCCCACACTATAGCAGACCTTAAGGTGGCCATCCTGCAGCAAAAAAACTTCAGGACCAGACTTCAAAGAGAAACTGCTGAGCTTCAGTTCATCTGCAAATTTGACACCATCAGCTCAGGATTAAACAAAGACTGTGAATGGCTTTCCAACTACAAAACCAGTTTCTTCTCCCTTGGTTTTCACACCTCAACTGCTAGAACAGGGCCTCATCCTCCCTGATTGAACTAACCTCATTATCTCTAGCATGCCTGCATATATATGCCTGCCCCTAGGAGTTTCCACTACATGCATCTGACGAAGTGGGTATTCACCCACGAAAGCTCATGCTCCAAAAGGTCTGTTAGTCTATAAGGTGCCACAGGATTCTTTGCTGCTTTTACAGATCCAGACTAACATGGCTACCCTTCTGATACTATTTCTAGCTTACTTTTTATAACAATGAATCTATGTAGGATGGTGTTGAGAAAGAAAAAAATAGAAACAGCTGGATTTTAAAATCTTGACTGGCATAATTTGAGAGACACTTCTTACAAAGGTATTGCTAACATAAATTCTATATATGGCTATGATTAGAAAGTTGAACCTCATGCCTGCAGGCATGTCTTGATTTCAAATGTGATGAACTGTTTAGGTTGCACTGAGCTAGGGACAAAACCATAGGTTGGTGTGTAATGGACACCATCTTATGATTGAAGTCATTTTATAACATTGTACTGTCATAGCACTGCCAATTCCTTCAGATCCACTAGTCTGAAGAAAGCCAGTTTGAGTATTAGAAAAGGTAGCGAAATTTACCATTCACTGGGCTATAATCCAGTTATAAATACCAGAGGTATTAGGGAAATACAAATATGAGGATATAAACCAAGGTAAACAAAACTTAAATTCCAATTAAAAACAAATCAAAGAAAACCAGGTAAGAACTTAGTTGATTGTAGGTGTTTGGTTTTTGGTAATAAATGCTATTTATCATAGCTGTAGTTCTATTACACTGTAGAACAGACAGACATTCTGGTTTATTTACATTAAAATAAAGAGACATTAATTTGTTGAGTGGAATCACTCACACATAGTTTGAAGAATTAAGTCTTCAATGTTTTTACCAATTGTGCTCAAATAATAAAGACTTTGGGCCTTTGGGTCCGATTCTCTTCTCACACCAGTTTTACATGGGTGTAACTCTATTGACTTTAATAGAGTTATTCCTGATATATATTGATATAAGAATAAGTCCTCAATTAAGGTGATGATGGACACAGTTAAAAACCTAAATAGAAGATTTAGATGGAAGGTTAGTATTTTACTAAGAAACCAATGCTCGTCACAAGAAATATCCTTTGATTTTATACAGAAGTGATGGTCTTGGAAATATTTTTATTTAAATATACCACATTGCTTTAAATCTTCTGGATTTATTTGTCTTGACAGGATTTGTTTCCTCCGTATGTTTGCCATCAGCTAAAGGATCAGAGTTGATGAACTGCATGGAAACATGTTGTCATGTTGTATATACATTTCTTACTTTCTCACAATTGTTTTTTACATTTAAATTGCACTCCTTTGGAGAGGAGATGATTATTTACTGTTACACTTACATACTACTTGCCCATCAAAAATGCTTTGCAGATGAACCTTTCTTCCAAACATTTCATTGTTGAAGTTTGCACTGGCAACTCACCAGTGTCTGTGGGCTGCCCTTAATATGCATAGCCATTTTCATTGGTTCTGATTTTGGACAGACAGTGTTCCTTCTTGATCTAAGCAAAATTGTCTGGATTGTCTGGAACAGTGCATCCCAGGGCACAGAGGTGCAGTGTAAGGAGACTACATGTTAAGTAGGAGGATGGCTGAGGACCTCATTTCAGATCGATACTGGCCTAATTTTTAATTGTATTTGTTGATTTATTCACATTTATAAAAGCACCAATGCAAAGCTCCAGTTTCATAGCAATAGTTATATACACATTCATACAAATATTTGACTGTCAGGCTATAGCGCCTATGACTAGCCAACTCCCTTTCTCTCTAGGGAGTGACTGCAGACCACCTTCTTGCTCTCACTTCCTTGTTTATAATCCTATCACAGCTCCACTCCAAGATGGACTTCATCTGCCATGAGGTTTTATCTATCCCTGGTTTCCTTCCAGGTGCAGCATAAGATTAATTGGCCCCTTTTGGCCCACATTAACCCACTCAGCACTTGTGTGGGGTGGATACCTCAGCGCAATATTCCTTCCACAATAATTGTTACGTTTAATTATAATTTTGGATTGTCCTTATCAATATAAATGTCCAAATCCTTTTTTAATCTGATTAAGTTCTTGACCTCAGCAACTTCCTGGTGCAGTTTTTCCCCACCATTTAACTACATGTTGTGGTTAAAAGTATTTTCTTTTATTGTTTTTGAATTTCCCATCCTTTAATTTAATGGAATATCCCATGTTCTGCTGTTATGAGAAGGGAAGAATAGAAGTTTTTGATCTACCTTTAATCAGGTCTCTTCTTATTCATTTTCTGTCTAAGGTAAATGATCCCAGTCTCTTCAATTTCTTTTCACATGAGAAATTTTCAGTGCTCTTGTTCATTCTTATCACCTTTCTCTGAACCAACTCCAGTTCTGCAATCCTCTTTTTGAAATGAGATGACCAGTAATGCACATGGTATTCTGGATGAGGATGCACTATTGCTTTATATAAAGGCATTATGATATTCTCTGTATTATTCACCATCCCATTCCTTATGCAAAAGTAAATTGTTTGCTTTTTACAATTCAGCTGCACCTTGAGCGAAAGTCTTCATTGAGCAGTCTACAATGGTACCTCTTCTTGAGTTGATGCAGTTAATTTGGAACCCAGTAAGGTCTACGAATAGTTTAAATGTTTCCCTCCAATATGCATTACTTTGCATTTATTTGCATTGAATCTGCAATATAATGTATATTTGAGGTTAAAGTTTAAGCTACTCGTGCACCTTATGAGGTTCTAAATTAACTGTATCAGCTCAAGAAAGGGACCTAGGCATCATGAAATTACTATCTGATGACTATTCAATGTCCAATGCGTAATGCGTTTGAAGGTCTCAGTCCAGTTCCTGAGGTCATGTGTCCACATAGCAAGAAACCCCCACATTTGGCACTAATCTGTGCATTTGGTGGCAGTTTCAGCTGAAAGGCCACAAACTGAATGGATATGAAGACTGAACAACCCTCTCATTTGTAAAGGTCATACCTTCAGGTCAGGCTTTAGGCACATTGGCAGGAAAATGTGGGGAAGCTGCCATTGTCCCTGCATGTGCTGTACCCGTTCTGTGGAAATAGGAATTTTATCTTCCTTCTCTTACTCTGATCTTTGTGTGATCGTAAGACAAAGATCACCTAAGACAGTTTTCTACAGGTCTGTTAGTTGGCAACATTCAAATGCCTCCTGAAGAGAGTTTTTCCCTGATGCCTTTCACAGACAATCTACTAGAGAAAGATATTTAAATGATGGGGTGGAATTTTCAAAAACACCTAAGGGATTTAGGAGCATAACTCCCATTTATTTTCAATGACCTCCTAACTCCTATGTGTTTTTCAAAATCTCTCCCTATACAGCTATTTAAAAAAAGTGAAGAAAATCAACACAAATTTTGGTAAATAATCTATGTACAAAGTTAGATTTCTGTGGGCAAACTACTCTCACTGAGCTGCATTCTCCTCTTATGGCTTTCCACTGTCACTCCATTTCCCTATTTCTTTCTCACCATGAGCTGTCATATTTGTTGTGCCCTTGATTTCATGCTGAATGTAATTTCCTCTAAGTTGGAACTTTGCCTTTTTAAATTTTATTTTACGTATTAAGTGCATGCACAGTTCTGCATCATATATATCAGTGCTGTGTCATGTGTGTTCCAGGCCTGGTTTGAATATTCAAATCTGGACCCCATCCCTTACAACATTTCCCCTCCCCCACCCAACAAACTCTGAAATCACCACAAAGTAATTTTACAAAGGGATCTAGTTTCAGAGAAGGCTAGGAATCTCATTAATTAGCTCATCCCAATCTGACATGTTTCTGAGTTCTCTATAGAAATAACAGCCAGATTGCTTAACCTCTATTGCCCCATAAACATTCTTAGATAGGCCTTGATTCATTTATCTTTTCAGTAACAGCCACAGTTACAGGAAGACAGCAAAAAGTTTGCAGTACTCTTTCTGTATATGGAAACTTAAATCTAAAAGCCCTTTTGTGAATGAGGCTAAGGAGATCAATGGATGACTTTATTTCCAAGTCATCCTTACAGATTTCTTACCAAAAAAACTGTCAAAGAACTGTCAATGTCATTCTCAAAGCTCTAGTCTAGTCTAAAGCATCAAAAACACTCTTAACCTGATTTTGTAGTAGACAGATGGTTAGCCAGGGTAGAGGTAATCTTGGCATGCTTTTGCATTTTAATGTAATGCTAATATACTTTTTCAGCCAATCCCAATGAAAGTGGAAAACAGGATATACAATCTTTGAACAAGTCCAAAAAAATAGAACAACTTGGGGAACAACCATTGCAGCAGTTTGCCAATTAGATTCAGCAAGTGGACAGTACATGGGATGAAAGACACATAGTGATTTATGTCAGAAACCATGATGGGGATAATCATGCCTAGTGATCGCAGGTGACCTAGGAATGGTGGCAGTTGTATCTAGTTGTAGGAGCCAGGGGTCAGAGCTGGAATCAGGAGTCCAGAGCAGGGTTGGAACAAGGTTAGAGCAGGACTAGGGTTGGAGAAGGAATCAGTTACCACTATCAGACAGAGGAGAGGTCCAATCAATGAAACACTGTTGGGTGAGATTGAGCAGCTGATTCTCCTGAGTCTGAAATACCTGAATTGAGAGTCAACAGACCAGCTCTGGCTTGTGGATTGGCTGGAGCCTAGCACAGAAATGACTCATTACTGCATGTGACTTAATCAGTGTCTACTTCAGAGATGACTCATCATCTTGCAATTTGATTTTGAACATCTATTGTAGCCATATTAATTCCATTGTCATAGCTTTGTCCTCTGCAATCAGCAATATCTAAACCATCTTTTTTCAGCTTCTCTAAAATAATCTCCATAACACCCTCCCTGTTTTGGTGTGGATATCTATGAAGTCTACAAAGCATTAAATGGAATACTGAATGGTCTATCTGGGGGCTGAAAACGGAGAAGACTAGGGCCCCCACAATGGAAGAAAAAAAAGAGAAGTTAAAAAACAAAACAACTCCTGTCACCAAACCAGGGCCCTTTATGGACGCCTAACTTGCTCAGTTCCACTGGAATCATTTGAATCCCCCTTCCAACAGCCGTGAGATATATAATGAATAAAGAAAAATAAACGGTTAGTCTAGTACCTTTCATTAGTTCACACACACAAAACCCAGAAGAGTAGAATAAAAGCACTTTTTAATGAAGCCCTGTAGTTGCCAAGTGGAAGAGTGAAAAAATTTCAAAATGTTAAGGAATTTGAGATTGGTGTATGATATTAAAGATATTAAATACATTACATTTCAGTATTAAAATGTTTGGGATGCTCTGTTTAAGGATGCAAAAAAATAGCTCTCTACAAAGATGCCCTTAATGCTGCTCACTTCTGAGACCTTATTAATCTTTTTAAAATTATTTGTAGGAGACTGAGAATTTCTAATATATTTCACAACCAATGAGAAAAGTCTTTTACTGAGGCTTAGGATATAGGACTAATATGCATACCAGTTTTAATACACAATCTCTCCATACATTTCTGTGTTTCTGATGCATTGAAAAACAGTTTGTGCTCCATTGGGAATTCAGTTTTACTGAACATATTGCTGTGTTCAATTCAGCCACTGAGCAAACTGTTTAGAGGCCCAGGCTTCTCCAACATGAGTACATTTAAAGTGACCTAGACAGAGCTGTTAATGAGGGATGCCACTTTTACATTTGTCTAGTCATGGCAGTATATATTGATATGTTAATCAGGTTAGCCATGTTCCAGATAGAAGCATTATTGCATATTGGCAGATTGTTGGTATCTGGATCCTTCAGATAATTCACTCTGCAAACATATAGGCTATATACCCTGTGAATGGGTTGAGTCTCCATTCTACTCCAGCTAAGGTCTGTGTGTGCTACATAAAGTCAAAAGCGACAAAGAGTCCTGTGGCACCTTATAGACTAACAGATGTATTGGAGCATGAGCTTTCATGGGTGAATACCCACTTCATCAGACACATGCTCCAATACTTCTGTTAGCCTATAAGGTGCCACAGGACTCTGTGTTGCTTTTTACAGATCCAGACTAACACGGCTACCCCTCTGATACATAAGATCACATTTACCTCCTTTCTGGGATCTGGTTTACTAGTAACTCAAATAATACATAACATATGCCTGCGTCTCTAAGCCTGGCTGCTTATGGGGATTTCTACAGGATCTTTTGTCTCTGCCCTGAATAACACTGTGCAAATGAACTTTCAGAAGCCCCTCATATTTTTGCTGTTGTGAATGGTGGAATAATGTTTCAAAGCTATATTAAAAACTTAGTAGTTCAGCTGATTCAAAGAAAATTTAAAATTGTAAGCGATTTTCATGTTGGAATGAATAATATAATTATATCAGATTTACATCTGTTTTCATTTTGCTGACTCTTTTTCTTCTCTTGTTTAAAACATATGTGACCTTAGAGAACAAAATGCTTCATTTCCCAGCTCTGCCTCTCAATATTTTCTCTCCATTTCCCTCAGCAACTGAACGTTACTCCTACATACAAGAGGATGTGTCACTTTTTGGCCCAACATTTTCAGTTTTCATTTTTTTCCATGTAAAAGTCACAATTTTCCATGGGAATCCCTCTTCCCATTTTCCATCCAAATGTGTTCTACACACAAAGCACCAGACTGTTCATAGGTATAGTGGGCAAGTTGAAAATTTAGGTGACTGATGATGTCCCCATAACTTTAAATTTTAAGGGGACTAAAGGGAACATTCAGCCTTAGCATAAGCAGGTGCAACTCCATTGACTCCACTGGATTAGAACTCTGTCTGCTTATACCCTGAATATGGCCCTACATTGGGCAAAGTCCTACCTTATGAATGAAGTTATCACTCTGAATTTTGAGAACTTTTCTGTTTCCCTAACGGTTGAACTCCAGTAGCAATTTGGCTAATTGCCTGGTCACAGTAAAGATAAATAATTCATCAGTAATATTACTCATGGATTCAACTTAATACATAATATTATAAGAAAACCAGTTCTAAAATTGTAAAAATTGAAATATTTTCAAACTTCCATGTATGGTTCTGATCACATTCAGTTTGCATTTTGAATCCAAGTTTGGGTAGATAGGTATTTTCTCAAGTTTTTTGTTATTAATTTCACCTGTTAATAACTGGTTGACCTGGGAATTACATCTTTCTCCCTTAAATGATTTTAAAGATTGCTTTTGGTATCAGACACTGTAGCACCTTTGGTGAAACATTATAAACATCCTATCTGCAAGAAAGACTAGAGTATTTTCAAAGTGTCTTGATAAGGATAATAAAGTAAGAATGCCTTTTACTGATGTGTGTTACAACCATTCTTCTGTTTGTCATTTCTACTCAGAGTGCATACCTCTGCTCTTTGGCTGGTTAACATCTTTCTCTTTAGATAAGGTTTTGTGGTAAGCAGAAGAATTTGGTTTTGTAAGGTTTATTGTAACTTAATATGCTGTAGCAATAGTATAAATTTATCTACAAAAACACTAGCATAATTGCAGCAGAAAATGAAGACATAGCAAAAAATAAAGTGCATGTTAGATTTTCAAAGCAGTAAATTAGACTTCACACTGAGCTGATGCTTTGACTCTGTATAAGCTCTTTACCACCAGAAGCCACTGTAACCTTACATTACTTTTGTTTCTTTTTCCTTAAGAGATTTAAAATTTGCTTGATTTCTAAACCTTGCACACTGAATATTCTGCATAGTAATTAATGTTTAGCTTCTTCTAAAACTGTGTGTGTAGAAGGGCATACACAAAAGTAATCTGCCAGCCAGGTTTTCTGTATGCTTCTCCCAGGCATTTGAAATGTTTAATATTATATGGTAAAGACCTTTACTGTAGCATTGCAATTATATGTCATTGCAGATCTCATTTTCATTATCTTTGTTGCAGTCTATTTCAAAACAGAGTGGAAACCTATTATCGGGAACTAGAATTCTTTTTCAGACACTCAAAACAATAGTCTAGTCATCTGTGGTTTCAGTCACAACGGGCCACAGGACTAATTTTAGTTGTTTAGGTATACTCTAAAGTGAAGTAGTCACTTTCAAGTGATTATCACATGGTGATTTGTTGAAGCAACTGAAGCACATTTAAATAAAAGTTGTTTTTACAACAGGAAAAGATAAGTTATTTGTATAGTATCTTTCTTGAATGATTATATTTAAATATGGCTGCTACCAAGGTATCTTCATGGAGATTTACACATGAGGCTCCCATTAGTGCCAATGGGAGTTATGCATACAATTATTCAGACTCATTGACTCATAGCTCTCTACCAGTCCTTTCAAGCTCTTTGTGGTAAGCATTAATCCTGATTTTGCAATTTAGCATTGGGCGGCTTCAAGCTTTTGTTCTAGGTCTGTTTTCTTTATATTTACAGTCTACTGCTGCTTTAAATCATGTAATAGTTCTAGTACTGTTTCTATGCTGATGACGTTTGTGTGTGTATATATCAGGGGTTGGCAACCTTTCAGAAGTGGTGTGCCAAGTCTTCATTTATTCACTTTAATTTAAGGTTTCGCGCGCCAGTAATAACATTTTAACGTTTTTAGAAGGTCTCTTTCTATAAGTCTATAATATATAACTAAACTATTGTTGTATGTAAAGTAAATAAGGTTTTTAAAATGTTTAAGAAGCTTCATTTAAAGTTAAATTAAAATGCAGAGCCCCCCGGACCGGTGGCCAGGACACAGGGAGTGTGAGTGCCACTGAAAATCAGCTCGCATGCTGCCTTTGGCACGCGTGCCATAGGCTGCCTACCCCTGGTGTGTATATATGTGTACACACACACACACACACACACACACACACACACACACACACACACAGTGGTTTCCCCAGGAACTGAAATTGGGGGCGTGTTCAAATTTACAGGGGGGGTGTCAGGACCAATGAGATATATAAAAGAGATATGAATAAAGTAAATGTTTTATTAGGATGATGCAAATTTAACATAAGAATAATGCAGGTTACACCAAAACGCATAACAGGTCTAGATTTCTAAAAAAAATATAAATTAAAAAAAATTAATTTAAATTGATTTTTGAAAAGTAAGCCATCATGAGATAAGAGGGAAGTCTTCTCATGGATCAGTATCTGCTTAAAAAGATTGGAACAAAGCGTAGGAATGAATTATAAGTTTTCAGAATAGAGAGAGATAAATAGTGGTATCCTTGAGGGGTCAGTACTGGGACCAGTACTGTTCAACATATTCATCTGGAAAAATGGGTAAACAGTGAGGTGGCAAAATTTGCAGATGATACAAAACTATTCAAGATAGTTAAGTCCCAGGCAGACTGTGAAGAGTTACAAAGAGATCTCACAAAACTGGGTGACTGGGCAACAAAATGGCACATGAAATTCAATGTTGATAAATGCAAAGTAATGCACATTGGAAAACAATCACAACTATACATACAAAATCATGGCATCTGAATTAGCTGTTACCACTCAAGAAAGAGATCTTGGAGTCATTGTGGATAGTTCTCTGAAAACATCCACTCAATGTGTAGCGGCAGTCAAAAAAGCTAACAGAATGTTGGGAATCATTAAGAAAGGGATAGATAATAAGGCAGAAAATATCATATTGCCTCTATATAAATCCATGGTATATGTACACCTTGAATACTGTGTGCAGATCTGGTCATCCCATCCCAAAAGAGATATATTGGAATTGGAAAAGGTACAGAGATGGGCAACTAAAATGATCAGGGGTATGAAACAGGAGGAGAGATTAAAATGGGAATTTTCAGTTTAGAAAAGAGATGACTAAGGGGGATGTGATAGAGGTCTATAAAATCTTGACTGGTGCGAAGAAAGTGAATAAGGAAATGTTATTTAATCCTTCACATAACACAAGAACTAGCAGTCACCCAATGAAATTAATAGGCAGCAGGTTTTAAAAAAACAAAAGAAAGTACTTCTTCACACAATATAAAGTCAACCCAGGGAACTCTTTGCCAGGGGATGGTGTGAAGACCAGAAGTATAACAGGATTAAAAAAAGAAATAGATAAATTCCTGGAGAATAGGTCCATCAGTGGCTATCAGCCAGGATGGGAGGGATGCAACACCATGCTCTGAGTGTCCCTAGCCTGTTTGCCAGAAGCTGGGAATGGGCAACAGGGGATGGTCACTTGATGATTACTTGTTCTGTTCATTCCCTCTGAAGCACCTGGCCTTGACCACTGTCGGAAGACAGGATACTGGGCTATATGGACCATTGGTCAGACCATTCTTATGTAAAAATTAATTATAATAATAAAAATGTTTAGTACAGAAACTCCCCAACATAATGACCTCTCAAGATAGCAACAATGTGAGATAACAACCTTGGCAAATAATGCTTTTTAAAAATCTTGGTCTACTAGGAAACATATTTATATAAAAGTTTCCATTCCCAGTCACAAATCTAGCATTCTGGAGCAAAGTGACTAAAATATAGTCCAACAAACAAATGTTTATTTAATGTGCCCCTCACTTTTCCCTCCACTGCACCCCGCTCACCGTGTCGTCTTTGGTCAGTGGAGACTCAGAGTTCAGAGGTGCTTTCAAGTGAGTACACCTTCCAGGTGCAGGACAAGAAGGCACCTTACTTGTTCCTCCAGTTGCTCACTGTTCGCCCTGGCCACGGCTGTTCATTGTGCCACCATTCACTCCACCGCTCTGTTGCCAATGGCCCTGTGCAGTCACCTTCTGCTGCCACCTGCCACTGTGACCTCTGCAAGTTGGTCTCTTGAGGTTTCACTAGTTCTACTGCCCTTCGCTCATACAATAAGAACAACATTTCATCCCCCATTTCCCCCACATTCAAGTGGTTTGTAACCCAACCCCAGCCAAAATCTATCACTTGGACAACACAGCTCTGTTTGCTGGATACCTAGGTAGATTAGGTGTGAATGTAAATATAATCTGGCCCTTAAGCCTTTCCCCACAGCCCCAGCTCATCACTAGCTGTCAGGGAGAGCTCATTTAGACTTTGCTTACAAATCATCATTTGAAATTATTAGGTTGGCCAACATCACCGAAATGAATGCACTGACATCATAAAAAACAACAGCTGTATAAGAAAGCAAGAAAGCTAGTCTCTTTTCATACTTTTCAAATCTATTATACTTTTTCAGATACACATATTTTATCACACACTGTATAAGCTTTTAAAGTGTGTATTAATGTTTCAGTTTAAATTCAGATTTCCAAACAGTCACTAAATTGGTATGTAACTGGCTCACAAAACTGGGGGTGGGCATGTTGGGGAAATTCGGGGGTGTGTGTGTGTAGGGAAATCACTGCACACACACACCGCTACCTGAGAGCCAAGGCAAGTGCAATCACTAGGCGAACTAGGTGGTCGCCTAGGGCATCAAGTGGTTGGGGACGTCTGGGATTTTTCCTCCCTCCCCTCCCCTCCCTTCCCCTCATGCAGAGTACGGTGCGGCTGATTGGGCACTTGGGCTTGATTTAGCCACTCCCATTGGCCTCCAGCAGGCAGAGTCCCTCCCCCGCTACCCTCTCCCCCTGTCTCAGCATCGTATCGCCAGCACTCTGCGCGGGAGGGGCTGTGTGCTCAACAGCCTATTTAGTTTGGCTCCATGTGGAGCCAGCAGCTTGAGCAGCGTGGTGATAAGGGGAGTCCCGGGGATCAGTCGGGGAGCAGGGGGAAGGTTGGATGGATCGAGGGGGCTGTCAGGGGGCAGGGGTATGGAGAGGGATTGGAGCAGTCAGGGGACAGGGAGGGCTAGATGGGTTGGAAGTTCGGGGGCAGGTCTGTCAGGGGCGGGGAGTGGTTGGATGGGGCATGGGAGTCCTGGGGGTCCGTGTGGGGGTGGGGATGTGGATAAGGGTTGTGGCAGCCAGGGGACAGGTAGGGGATAGGCTCCTAGGGGGGCAGTTAGGGTGGGGGGTCTCAGGAGGTGGCAGTCAGGGGACAAGGAGCAGGGAGGCATCTTATTCATGACGTTTCAGGGCACATTCCAGATTAATGAGGGGCTATGGTACTCCTGACTTGCAACCTTGGGCAACTTCCAATGCCTTGTTGCTGTAGCTTCCACATCGGCCACTCACAAACAGCCTCCAGGAAACTGCAGCTGTTCAACCCCCATTGCTACTGACTGTGACTAAATGCCACAACTTAACCCCAAAATGTTTGGTCATCAAGTTATATCTGCAAAGGGGACTTAGGCATTGCAGTGATGAGACTAAATTCACCCAATGGAGTCCAAAGCTCTGAGATAGGTACCCGGGCTCCCTATACAATGAATGGGGAGAGTTGGATGTCTAAGAAGAGGATTTACAGAAGGCAGCAAGCTGAGCAGCCAGTGCTTAAATTAGCCAGTAGGAAGTACACAGGCAAAGGGTGTGGCCTAAGCCCCAACCATGGCGGGAGTTGGGGGCTAGATTCACAAAATGACTTAGGCACCTAACTGATACTTTAGGTGCCTAAATCTTAGAATCAAGCCCTACTGGGATTCCCAAAGTCCTGGCTCAGCTGACCCCAAGCCCCGTATGTGCCTAAAGTTGCCCCGTGCCTACATTTTTTCATTAATCATTCCCTAAGTGCCTATATTATTGTCTCTGAGAGTGCGCACTGATGCCCCATGCCAGGCATCCAACCCCTAAGCCCCAAAGCAATGCACAAACTAGGAGAAGATAGGTGTTCTTCTGCCTAACTTGTGTGTGGGGCCTGAGCCAGTAAGTGTGCTCAGAACTCGCCTACCAGATTGGCCCTTATACATGAGCTTACACAAAACAGATGCGGGGAGGGAAGAACCTCCCTCATAACCTTTAGCCCAGTGGTTAGGGTTGAGGGTTGGATGAGGGGAGACCTCCAGGTTTTGAAGGGATTTGAAGAGAGCCCTGCCCATTTCTAGAGTGGATGCTTTAATCCCTGAACTATATGATATAGTCTGAGGTGGGGCTGCTCAATTTCTCCTGTTGAAGCTGGTCCCCTGTGAATAAATAATTTTTTAAAAGAAGTCACCAGAGCAGGGCACTGAATCCAGTTTTAACAGGAGAGACCAAGATACCCACCAGGCTATCCAATAACTCAGTACTTAGGGTACTCACCTGGAGGTTGGAGACACAAGTTCAAGTCCCTCTTTGTACTCAGGAAGAGGGCGAGTTTGAACCTGAATCTCCTATGTTATAGTTGACCACTGGGTTATTGGGTATGGGAGGGGGGCACCTCCTCAGCTTTCTGAGAAACAGCTGACCAGGCTTAGGTGACTAATTCCAGGAGAGGAGTCATGGCTATGAATGCCAAGTGAAGGGAGGCACTTCCCTCTGCCCTGGAGTGCACCTAGGGCCAGATTCACAAATAAACTCTTAGGTGCCTAGAAAAAAAATTCACTGGAGTCACAAAGCCTGAATTTGACACCTAGGCTCCTCATACAATGAATGGGGAGAGACAGGTGCCTCAGAATGGGATTCACAAAAGCCAGCATGCTAGTCAGCTTGTTGCCTAAAATAGGTGATATCAAGCTGAGAGGTGTGTACTAAGCCCTGCTCTTCTCTTGCAGATAAGTGCCTAAATTCTGGCTGCGGGGAGGCATCTATGCCATTTTAGCAAGAAGTCAGTGGGGGAAGGGGAAGGAGCGCCCTCATAACTTTTAGCTCTATGGCTCGGGTACTCACCTGGATGTGGTTAACCTCTGGCTCAAGTCCTCCCTCTGCCTGAGGAAGAGAAGAGATTTGTATAAATTCATTGGGCCAGAGAAAAAAAAATTACGACTCATTAGCCCATTGGTGAGGGCACTCACTTGCAAGGTTGGATACCCAAGTCCCTCTTCTAATAAATGTGTTTATTTATACAAAGTTGCACAGCTTCAACTGGAGAGATTGCAAAAGAGTGCCTTAGAGCTTGATTGGACAACACAGGAGAGGTGGGGGAACATAGTTTGTGAATCCTGCTGGGGCTTAGGCACCAGGCAGCTCAGCAGTGTCAGGATTTATGTAGTGGTGCACATGTGCACCACCAGAAATGTAGGCACTAAGGGAATCTTAGCTATCTATGGACTTTAGGTGTGTACAGGATTAGGTGGCTGCTAAGCAGCAGTTTTGAGGATCTAAATTTTGGACATAGGTACCTAAAATGGCAGTTAGAGGTCAAAATCTTTGTGGATTTAGCTTATTGTTTTTTCCCCAGTTGTCTATCTTTAAAGTTCTAGTCTTCCTACATGACATCATCCAATTTGTGACAATGTTGGTATACTATTTATGCTGACCTAGCATTTACCACTCATGCTAGTAACAATTGCCAGATTTTGTATCCTCCATGAGTCTAACATTTCAAATATTACCTGTTTGTTTCTCACTGCAGTTTTTTCCTCACCTTTATTATTATAATGATCATCTTGCTGGCCTTTCAGACTTTTCTATTCTGCCCAGGATCCACTAAAAATGTTGCTGCTCATTTAATTTGTTACACGCTCCCCAATTCCCATAGTAGTCTTCCATTCAGGAGTTTACATGGTTACCTCTGAAGCTGACAATTAAGTTCAAAACATTATTCATATTTAAGGCTCTTAAAACCTCACATGCTTTGATACTTATGGAATCTGATTCATGTTTAAGTTCCCTTTTGAAGTTTGCATTCAGTTTCTGATTTATCTCAACTTCCTCCCTTGCCATTTGTTTTGATGAGATATCTTACCATTGCTAGCACTACCCTGGTTTGGTGGACATCTCTCCCTTTATTCGACCTCTGCTCTTTTTTTAGTATGTTTTATGTGAGTTTAGGTGACAGATTAATAAACCTTTTTTAATCCATAGAACTGATACAGTACAGATGGAAGCAGTGTGCTTCTCTCCTGACCTGGAGGAACCAGCACAACAGGCAAGAGGAAAATTCTCTGCCCATATTCATTCAGTTCCTGGAGTATCTGCTGCAATTGTCAGAAAGGGTGTGAGTTGTGATGGAGACTTTTTGTGGACTCACGTCTGCTGGAACCACCAACTCATTTCCAGTGGACTCCAAAACAGGTTTGCCACATACTCACAAAGCGAGCTTGCCTTAATTTTACAGTAATAAACTGATACTTAATTTGAGATGGGCCCCTCAGCTTTAAATTCCATAACACTAAATCACAATCCTTCACTGATATAATCAAAACGTGCAGTCAGCATTAAGCCCTGGTTGGGTCAGGCATCTTGGATTAAGAGAGGGAAGATCCTTTCTTCATGTCCCACTTCCACCTAGAACTGGCCCTTGGAAGAAGCACGTGTGACGATGCAGTTCTGGCAGGACCCAACTGAGTGCCAATTCAGGACCAATTGCTTAAACAGGGCAGTTACAGCCCAAGGCTGGGTTTTTTCCACCTCTAAGGCAAAACAAACCAGCCAGACAAAGAGGACTTTGGTTTCACCCCACTGGCTAACCACAAGTCACACAAACAATTTCCTTAGACACTCTAGTTTCCCAGTATCACCACCAGTGCCACTTGTCCTGGGGATGAATGGTTATGAAAACCAACACCACAATAAAAGAAAAAGGTTCTCTCGATCCTAAAGAATCAAGCACCAGACCCAGGTCAATATACAAATCAGATCTTACCCACAAATCACCCTATTGCCAATCCTTTAGAATCTAAAATCTAAAGGTTTATTCATAAAAGGAAAAAGATGTAGATGAGAGCTATAATTGGTTAAATGGAATCAATTACATACAGTAATGGCAAAGTTCTTAGGTCAGGCTTGTGGCAGTGATGGAGTAAACTGCAGGTTCAAATCAAGTCTCTGGAGTACATCCCCCGCTGGGATGGGTCATCAATCCTTTGTTCAGAGCTTCAGTTTGTAGCAAAGTCCCTCCAGAGGTAAGAAGCAGGATTGAAGACAAGATGGAGATGAGGCATCAGCCTTTTATAGTATTTTCCAGGTGTAAGAACTTCTTTGTCCTTACTGTGGAAAATTACAGAAAAATGGAGTCTGGAGTTACATGGGCAAGTTCCTGCATACTTTGCTGAGTTACAAGGTGTATTTGCCTCCTCTCAATGGGTCAATTGTATAGCTGATGGTCCTTAATGGCCATCAAGCAGGCTAGGCAGAGCTAACACCAACTGGTCTGGAATGTTTCCCAGGCCTTGGCTACACTGGCGCTTTACAGCGCTGCAACTTTCTCACTCGAGGGTGTGAAAAAACACCACCCTGAGTGCAGCAAGTTACAGCGCTGTAAAGCGCCAGTGTAAACAGCGCTGTAAGCTAATCCCCTTGGGGAGGTGGAGCACCTGCAGCGCTGGGAGAGCTCTCTTCCAGCGCTAGTGCCGTGACCACACTCGCACTTCAAAGCGCTCCCGCAGCAGCACTTTGGAGTTTCGAGTGGAGCCAAGCCCCCAGAAGCATAGCATAAGTTTGAAATACAGACAGTATGGAGCCAATATTCATAACTTCAACTACAAAATGACACATGCATACAGACAACCTAATCAGAACCAGCAACCCATAACCTCGTCTTAGACATCTTATATGACCTCCTTTACATAAGATTTGGTGCCACTACAGGACCGTGGTTGCAACCATGTTCTATATGGTCCCAGATTATATCAATAACGTCACAGCAGCCAGCCCTTTTAATTTCACTTGCTGGGCCCAGGTAGCCCCTCCAGCAGGGGCAGCATAAGCCTGGTATACCCTGTCACAAGCTAACAGACTTCCATTCATGCTGTCAAATGGATCAAAATTGAAATGGGAGATATAGAGTTTAAAAATAGTTTAACCCATTCTTGAACTCTCCTATTTTCAATAGGATTAGACATCCCGTCTGACTGAAATAAGAACTAACTAGACCAGGGGTCAGCAACCTCTGGCATGCGGCTCACCAGGGTAAGCACCCTGGCGGGCTAGGCCAGTTTGTTTACCTGCTGTGTCAGCAGGTTCGGCTGATCACGGTTCCCATTGGCCATGGTTCGCTGTCCCAGGCCAGTGGGGGCTGTGGGAAGTGGTGCGGGCGAGGGATGTGCTGGCCGCGGCTTCCTGCTGCCCCATTTGGCCTGGGACGGCGAACCGCGGCCAGTGGGAGACGTGATCAGCTGAACCTGCTGACGCAGCAGGTAAACAAACTGGCCTAGCCCACCAGGGTGCTTACCCTGGCGAGCTACGTGCCAGAGGTTGCCGACCCCTGATCTAGACCCTCTACCCATTACCTGAAATGAACATTTTGTACAGGTTTTAGCAGTCCCCCCAAACTTCTGTCACTTAAAGTGTAACAGGCAGGCAGTTTTCTGTTTAAAAGGAGAGGTACAGCAGCTCTTATACAGGGCCACTTCAAGGATACTTTGCGCCCTAGGCGAAACTTCCACCTTGTTCCCCTCCCCTCCCCCCAGAGCATCGATTATAAACTTTCAAATAAGAATACTGCATAATAGGGCATTGTTCATTAGAATAATACACGTTCGGCTTGAAAATTTATTAATTTCTTTATTTAGTCTACATATTTAATGAAAATAAATGAATAACCTGACAGGTTGTGGGGCTGGCTGGCCTTAGTCAGAGGGGTGCAGCAGGGGCTGGCTGGAGGCAAGGGGGTGCGGGGCTTGCTGGAGACAGGGGGTGCACGGCTGCCTGCAGGCAGGGCAGGGGGGTGCAGCAGGGGTTGGCTAGAGACAGGGGGTGTGGGGCTGTCTGCGTGCAGGGCAGGGACTGTGGGGTTGGTTGGAGACGGAGTGCAAGGCTGGCTGTGGACAGGGCAAGGGTGTGGGGTTGGCTGGAGACGGGGGTGCGAGGCTGGCTGCGGGCAGGGCAGGGGGTGTGGGGTTGGTTGGAGACAGGGGGTGCGGGGCTGGCTGCGGGCAGGGCAGGGGGTATGACAGGGCTGGGCTGGAGACGGGGTGTGGGGCTGGCTGCTGGCAGGGCAGGGGCTGTGGGGTTGGCTGCGGGCAGGGCAGAGGGTGCAGCAGGGGCTGGCTGGAGATGGGGTGTGGGGCTGGCTGGAGGCAGGGCAGGGGGTGCATCAGGGACTGGCTATGGGCAGGGTGGTGGGTACCGGGGCCATCCCTAGATATTCTGGGGTCCTACGCTGCCTCCTCGCGGAGGGGAGGTGGTGCCCCTGGCCTCTGCAGGGGAAGGGTCCTCAGGGGGATCGGGGTGCCCCAGGTTTCTGGGGGGGCAGGCCTCTGGGGGGGCGGGGCTGGCTTGGAGGGCAGGGGGGAACCACCCCCAGCACTCACCAGCGGCGTGGCTGGGGCCGGGTCTCTGCACTTCCCCCTGCTGGTGAGTGCAGGCCCCGCCCTGCTGCAGAGCTCAGGGGAGTGGGGGCGGGGCAGGGCTGAGCAGGGGCGGGGGCCCTGGGGAAGAGCCAGAGCAGCAGGGAGCAGCGCAGCACCCCTGGCGGCCAGAGGAGGAATAACATCACTTCCTAGGTGGCTGGAGCTGATCAAAGCCGCAGCGCTGGGTGAGCATCCCAGACATTTTGGGCACCGCTTTTTGGTGCCCTCAAATCTTGGCGGCCTAGGCAGCCGCCTAGTTTGCCTAATGGTTGCACTGGCCCTGCTCTTATACCCAATTCAGTAATGGTATGAACAAGGTCCCCCATGCTAAACTAGACCACTTTTTTTTCAAATTAAAGCTGCAGTCTGGTGCTTCCTGGGAACAAGCATCTCAGATTGCATCATGGCTTCTGAAAATGCAGAACCATTTAAACATGTACTATAGAGTTTCATCAGCTGTGGTGTGCTTTGAGTTATGGGAAACAATACATCTAAATTTAGAAAACTGTTCAAAGGGGCCCTGCAGGAGGAGATACTGGGGCCCTCCACTGGGTGGACAGCAAGAAGGACATCTTCCTCCTCCCTGCACAAATTAAACCTGCCCAACCATTCATTTGACAATGGTAATGAATCCCAGTCTCATAGTACTAAGTATGAAACATCATAATGTTATCCCTGAAATTTACACTCTACACCTCTACTTCAGTATAACACTGTCCTCGGGAGCCAAAAAATCTTACAGTGTTATAGGTGAAACTGTGTTATATTGAACTTGCTTTGATCCACCGGAGTGCACAGCCCTGCCCCCCTGGAGCACTGCTTTACTGTGTTATATCCGAATTAATGTTATATCGGGTCGCATTATATCGGGTAGAGGTGTACTTCATAATATACAAGAACTTTGCCAGGCCCCTTATGCTTGGATAATCACTACAGATTTAACCTCTGCCCCTCTCCTCTTTTTTCCTGCATAAACAAAATTACTATTTAACAATACGTATAAGTAAGGCTGTGATTTAGTCACGGAGGCCATGGAAGTAATGGATTCTGCGAGTTCCAGAGACCTCTGTGACTTCAGTCAGTGCTGTCTGGGAGCTGCAGGGTTCTCTGCTACCTGCAGAGGCAGGGAGCTGCGGGGTACCTCCATGGCCCCCGCAGCTCAGAGCTGCCAATGGAAGGGGGCCCTGGAGTTCTGAGCCCCCATGGGTGGTGGGGGCCTTTGGAGCTCCCAGCCCACCTGCAGCTGCCCAGGATCCTCATTTAGTCATGGATATTTTTAGTAAAAGTCAGGGACAAGTCATGGGCTTCTGGGAATTTTTCATTATTGTCCATGACCTGTCTGTGACTTTTGCTAAAAATATCCATGACAAAATCTTACTTTTAGTTGTAGGTCAAGATGAGTCATTGGTTTCATCACCTGTCCACATTTATTTAGATTTAACATTAAACAAAACTGTGACAGGTGCCACTCACCTCTTGAGCGCCTCCCACTGCTGCAGGCCTTTTCCTGCTCCTGATGCTGCCCCATAGGCTGTCGGTCTCATTAGGCAGGTTTTCAGTGGCTCGGCCCTCTGGCGAAGTTGCACAGTCAACACGAATGAATGAATGAACGAACGAACCCACCCCTTCCGGGGTTACAAAGGTCCAGTAAGGACAATTGGTGTGCCCTTGTTAGTGTCTTCAGCCCTGTATCTGGGCCCTTTGGAGTCTAGCCTTTTTCTTGGGCTTTTTGTAAAGTCGAGCCAGAACTGGTGGTTTGCTCTCACCAGGGTCTTCAGCCTGTCTCTGGTCCCTTATATCTAGCTCCTTTTCTTGGGCTTTTAAGCTAGCCATGTCCCCTTTCCAGGGCTTTGGCCACTCCAGCACTGTCTGGCAGGGGGACCCAGGCCTGCCCACTACTTTGGGTACTAACCTAGGGACCCTATACACTGCAGCCACATATTTCTCCCTCCAGTTTGCTGCTGCTGCTATTTCTTGGGCCTTTTCCTACATATCCCCCTTCTCTTCATCTTTCCCTTGGGGCTGAAGTTCTCAGAGTCTTTCTCCTCACTGAATGCCAAAAATGCCACCAGAACCCTTTTTCTGGTTCTTTCTCAAGCTCCTGCGACCTGCAGAGCACACTCTTCATAGATCCTCTAGTCCCAGCCAGGGACTGACTTGCTCAGGCCCTGCAGCGCCTTTTATCTGAGCCTGCTGGGCTCTGATTGGTTGCTTCCATATAGTCTTTCTAGGCAGGCCTGGAGGACTTACTTTCACTGCTCTTTTTATGGGGTGTGGTAGGACTACAGGGACTCCAGCAAGGGTGTGGTGTTTAGATGTTGCTTGTAATTATTAGAATTGGGAGCACTGGCTGTTGGGAGTTTGAAAGGATGGGAAACAGGAAGGATGGGGAGGAGCTGAGGAGTCAGAGTGAGAGTTACAGAGGGTGCAGCAGCAGCTTGGTAAAGAGGTTTCCACTTTAAAAATAAAGTCCTGTTGAAGTTTGTTAGTACCTTGCCTGGTTGTTACAACATTTTGGTGATGAGGGTGGGATCTTCTGCCTCTGAACCCACCTGCACCCTTTTCTGCAAAGCCCAGGTGAGCCTCCAATTGCTTTTACTTCATGAATCCATATGTTTGAGACTTATCTGCTTGCAATCAGTGCTACAGAGATTTCTGAAGTAAGAAAGCGTGCTCTGCTAATCCACTGCCTTGGAGCAGAAGGGCAGCATATATTTTACACTTTTCCCCTTGCAGACGATAAATATGAGACTGCACTCACTGTATTAAAGAACTTTTTTGTGCCAAAAGTGAATGTAGCAGCTAATTGCTAGAGATTTTGCTAGTGTGAGCAGAAACCAGGGGAGACTATAATGCAATATATTGCTTCCCTGAGGAGTCTGATTGTAACTTGTGACTTTGGGAATATGGCAGATGAGATGATTAGAGACCATCTCATTGAGAAAAACACCACGATTCGTGTAAGAGAACTCTTACTTTTAGAACCACAACTTACACTAGAAAAAGCAATAACCATTGCTACTCAGATTGAGTCAACTACAGCTGAAGCCAAAGTAATGAGCAGGGATACAGGAGGCACAGTCCAGGCTGTGACTCCTTTGCAGAAAAGTTCACTATCGCTGCAGACAAACAATTGCAAGAGGAAAACTAATGGAAAGCCACTGAATCAGCAAATTCAAAATACAGTAAAAGCATGCTTTCGCTGCGGATCCCCACAACATCTTGCAAGCTACACAGGATGTCCAGCAAAAGTAGCTCAGTGCAATCATTGCAAAAAGATTGGGCATTTTGCTAAAGTATGTCGCAGTAGCCAGTTCAATCAACAGGTGCATGCAGTTACAGTACCAGATGTTACTGTGTTGAGCGCGGACAAAAATCACTACAGCACATATTCTGGAACAGATAAAGTGCAGATAAAGTCCGCCATACCCTCAGGCAAATCACACTCTATTCAGCTAATGTTGATCACTGGCTCAGCAGTATCTGTACTACCTGATTCCATCTATTTGCATTACTTTAAAGATGTGCTTCTTACTGAACCCAAACTTCAGTTGGTGTGCTATTTGAAAAACCATATTCTAGTACGTGGCTGCCTGCCAGCAATAGTTACTTTTGGTGATTGTGTGTAACTGTAGAGTTCTACATTGTCCACAAAGGCACTCCTATCCTTGGCAGAGATTTATTGGCTGCTTTAAATTTCAGGGTAGTTAATGGACAAATTGATCTTCCTCAGCAAAGCACTCTTGCGGTGGACACACCAGTTTCAGCTGGGACCCAACACCAGGTTGAGGAAAAACTCAGCTGTGCTTATGGGTTTCTGCATAAAGTTAAAATGCAGAATAATGTGATGCCTGTATGACAGAAATTACGGCGCTTACCATTTTAATTCATGGAAGCTGTTTCAGAGAAACTTAGAAAACTTGTTCAAAAGGACATTATTGAAGAGATTAACTCCTTGGAATGGGTTTCACCTATGGTAGTGATGCAGAAGGGTGGAGGCATTTGCCTTTGTGTGGACTTAAGGGAGCCAAGTATTGTGATTGACAGCCATCCTCTTCCTCACATAGAAGAAGTATTTGCAGAACTCTGTGGAGCAAAAATGTTTTATACTCTTGATTTGCAGAGCGCATACCACCAGATTATGTTGCATGAAGATAGCAGAGACTTCACAACATTTATTACACATGAGAGACTATTTCGTTTTAAACATGTTCCATACTGTCTCACATCAGCCCCAAGTGCCTTCCAAAAATGATGTAATTGATTCTGAAGAATCAACATAGAGTTCAGTGCTATTTGGATGATATTATCATGTTTGGAAATACTACTGAGGAACATGACAATAACCTGCAATCTGTACTAAACTGCATCAGCAAAGCAGGCCCCAAGCTCAATAGGTCCAAATGCAAATTTAGACAAACTGAACTTTCCTTTCTGGAGCATACAGTTTCACAGGCTGGACTAAAACCTGATCCAGATCATATCCTGGCAATTTCAAATGCTCCTTCTCCAACAGATTTGCAAACCTTACATTCCTTCTTGGGTGTTACCTCCTGGTATGCAAAATTCATTCCCAATTATGCTTCTGTCATTGAACCATTATGAGAATTACTACGGAGAAGTTCAACCTTAGTGTGGACAACGGATGCACAAGCTAGTTTCGAAATGGTGAAAGACTTGATTGTACATACTCCAGTACTTGCAGTATTCAGTCCTGCATTGCCCACAATTGTAACTACTGATGCTTCTGATTATGGACTTGGCGCTGTCCTCACACAACTTCATGAGGACAACACAGAGAGGACTGTTGCATTTGCTTCAAGGGCACTAAATAATGCTGAGAGAAAATATTCTACAGTCGAAAAAGAAGCACTTGCTTGTGTCTAGGCTACTGAAAAATGGAGGACTTATCTGTGGGGCCGCACGTTCAAGTTGCACACAGACCACAGCCCTTTGACGACATTGCTCACCACGAAAGGACTAGGAAGAGCAAGATACCATATTGCCAGATGGTCTGCAAGACGACTCTCTTTCAATTATGAACTGGAATATAAGCCTGGAAACAAAAATGTGGTAGCTGATTGTCTTTCTCGCCTGCCTTTGCCTTCATCAGATGGTCCACCAGAGGATGAGGATGTAGTAGTTGCGCTTATTACAAGCACTCTTACTGCAGTTACAAGAGAATAACTTCAAGCTGCTTGTTCAGCGTGTCCAATTCAACAAAAACTACTGGAATTTCTGGAAAAGAGATGGCCCAGTAACCCTAGAAACCTTGACCCAGTTTTGCTGCCTTATTTTAGAGTTTGGGATGAACTTTCTTTGCTCGATGGCTGTGTGCTATGAGGTACACACCGGCTACTTGTGCCCCAAGAATTACAGTCAAAACTCATACACCTGGCACACAATACTCATCAAGGAATGGTCAGAATCAAACGATGACTACGGGATCTGTATTGGTGGCCAGGGATGGACTCTCAAACTGAAGCACTCATAAAATCCTGTGTCACTTGCCAAATGGGTCTTGTGACATGTACCCCTCTATTACAGCCTGTTCCTCTTCCTGAATCTGCATGGGAAAAAGTGGCTACTGACATTCTAGGACCCTTTGATACTGCTCCAATTGACTGTTATTATGCCATCACTTTAATAGACTATTTCAGTAAATGGCCTGAGGTAGCATTTACATCGCAAATCTCTTCTGCTACAGTAATTAAGTTCCTCTCTTCAGTTTTTAGCAGGGAAGCTAACCTCAAAGAACTGGTTTCAGATAATGGTAGTCAATTTACTTCTCTGGAGTTTGAAACTTTTCTAGCAGAGAGGAACATTTGACAGAGAAGGTAATCCCTACATTACCCTCAAGCCAATGGGGAAATCAAATGGTTCAAAAGAAGTTTGAAAGAGAGTTTGCAAACAGCTCAACTGGAAGGGCAATTGTGGATAACCTTCACTACTGATTTCTTGCAAGCATATTGGGCTACACGACATGCCACAACGCAAAGATCACCCACAGAGTTACTGCATGGGAAACAGATGAATACTAAACTGAACATTGCTGGATTGTTAAAGGCACGACCTGAGGCCCCAACTGAGGATGATGTGAGAAAAACAGTTGAACAGAACCAAGCAAAGTATAAGGCTTTCACAGACAAGCGGCGGGGTGCTAAGGAACCAAAGTTTGAGTGTGATTCTTTTGTTAGAGTACAAAAACTTGGAATTTTACACAAAGGGGACCATAAATTCACAGCTCCTCTTAAAATCAGAGAAGAAGGGACCTTACATCTATTGACTTTCTGATGAGTGGGTATGGAATGCTTCTTATCTTGCACCTGCCTATGCACGAAGAGGAGATGATGCCAACACCCAGTCGGCATTGGATGACTTCACCGTAGTATCAACACAACAAGACATTGCACTGGAACTGGGGCTTGAGAGATGGCCTGTCAGACCCAGATGACCACCTGTCTGGACTAGAGACTAGGTTATGTAGTATTTACAGTGTTTTCAGTGTAATATTTCTGCCAATAATATAGTGTCTTGTTTCCTATTTGTTCCTGTGGTTAGAACAATGTTTATTTTAATTGGGAGAGTTTCTTAAGAGAGGAGGGAATGTGGTGTTTAGATGTTGCTTGTAATTATTAGAACTGGGAGCACTAGCTGTTGGAAGTCTGAAAGGACAGGAAACAGTACGGAGGAGGGTGGAGTTGAGGCAGAGTGAGAGTTACAGAGGGTGCAGCAGCAGCTTGGTAAAGAGGTTTCCACTTTAAAAATAAAGTCCTGTTGAAGTTTATTAGTACCTTGCCTGGTTGTTACAACAAAGGGGTTGCGACAGCCTGGTATACCCCATCACAACAAACACATATAGTCATAATGCAAAGGCGCTGAGAACCCCACCTACTGACTTACAACAACAATAACTATCCAGCAGAATATATATTAATATAAAATAAATTAACTCTGCCAGACAACATAGAATAATCACATGGTGATAACAGATTATCTCAGCACCAGCTGACAAATAATACTTGAAAAACTCCAGAAAATCCTCTCACCCCAAATCATACCAAGTAACATATCCTCATCTCCTTCTCTATCAACAAATGGTTATCTTATGAAATCCTAAAGGTTTAAACTCTTGTTCAGTAGGTTTAGGATTTTCCTGAACAGTCTTTCACCTTCCACTAATGCTGTGGTGAGTATCATTTTTTCTAGGGTCACATGGCTATTCAGTTAGGTTTAGGACCAGCTGAAGCTGTTGCCTGTTTCTTGTGAATACCTTAATCAGTCTCACCCATGAAGGGTTTCAAGATGCTGCTAAGTCCAGTGATAACAGTTTGTGTTTAATATTTTTCCTCAACCAATTTTGTCAGGAGTGTGTCTTTTGACTAAATTTTCTAGTAAGTTTTTTGCTGCATTCTGATAGTTAAATAAGTTAAATAAGTTAGAAAAAGACCTTTCATAGTATGAACAGCCACACTGAATCAGACCAGAGATCAGTCCCAGTATCCAGTCTTCTGATAGTGGCCTGTGCCAGATGCTTCAGAGGAATCCATACCTCTAATCATTTTTGTTGCCCTTCTCTGTACTCCCCTGCCTCCACTGCCAATTCTAATATATACATATTAAGGCCACATCCTTAAAGCAGGCTATTTATGACAAAGTTTCACCTCTGAGGTTGGCAGTGTTATTCTGATCTGTTGAACTATAAGCAGCTGAATTGGTGAATTCTCTGGTGACTCATAGTTCCTCAGCAATAATATGGTGTTTTTTTTGCTGTACAATTTTCTTAGAAATATCTGTTTCTCTCTCTGCCATTCCCATATCTTATGTGTGATGGGGTCTGGAAGAAACAGGTTTGAAATCATACAATATCCCAAAAGTTTGGAAATCAGAGTTAGAAAGCAATGACTCATTGGCAGTGTGTATTTCTTAGAATCCTAGAATCATAGGGTTAGAAGGGACTGCAAGAATCATTTGGTCTCCCCCCCTGCCAAGATGCAGGATTTGTTGTGTCTAAACCATGGGTCAGCAACCTCTGGCACGCGGCTCGCCAGGGTAAGCACCCTGGCGGGCCGGGCCAGTTTGTTCACCTGCCGCATCTGCAGGTTTGGCCGATCGCGGCTCCCACTGGCCGCAGTTCGCCGCTCCCGGCCAATGAGGGTGGCGGGAAGCCGTGGCCAGCACATCGCTCGAACCGTGCTGCTTTCCGCCACCTTCATTGGCTGGTAGCGGTGAACTGCAGCCAGTGGGAGCCGCAATCGGTCAAACCTGTGGATGCAGCAGGTAAAGAAACTGGCCCGGCCCACCAGGGTGCTTACCCTGGTTAGCCGCGTGCCAGAGGTTGCCGACCCTGGTCTAAACCATCCAAGACAGATGACTATCAGACTCCTTTTGAAAACCTCCAGTGAAGAAGCTTCCACAACCTCCCTAGCAGTTTGTTCCATTGTCCTACTGTTCTCAGTTAGCAAGTTTTTCCTGAGATTTAATCTAATCTGCTATGCTGTAGTTTGAACCCATTGCCTCTTGCCCTGTCCTCTGTGGCAAAAGAGAACAACTTTTCTCCATTTTTTTTCAAGTATCTGAAAGTATCATATTCCTCCCCCTTAATCTCCACTTTTCCAAACTAAACATGCTCAGTTCCTTCAGCCTTTGCTCATATGACTTGCATTCCACCCCTTTGATCACCTTTGTTGCTCGCCTCTGGATCCTTTCCAGTTTCTCTACATCCTTTCTATACATTGGTGACCAAAATTTGGACATGGTACTCCAGCTGAGGCCTGACCAGTGCCAAGTAGAGAAATACTATCACTTCCCGTGACTTGCATGCTATGCCTCTGTTAATGCAACCTAAAATTGCATTTGCCTTTTTTTGCAACAACATCTCATGCTGACTCATGTTGAGGCTGTGATCCACCAGAACTCTCAGATCCTTCTCAACAATGCTGCTGCCAAACTAGTTTTCCACATTCTGTATTTATGATTTGGTTTTTCTTCCTTAAGTGTAGCACCTCACATTTATTTTTGTTGAATTTCATTTTGTTTTTTATAGCACAGTTCTCCAATTTATCGAGATCCCTCTGAATTGTAGCTCAATCCTACAACCTACGGGCAACCTCCCCACCAGCCCTGTGTCATCTGCAAACTTGATCAGTATGCTGTCTATACTTACATTCAGGTCATTAATTAAGATGTTATACAACACTGGACCCAGAACAGATCCCTGTGAAACCCCACTTCAGATCTTCATCCAATCCAACATCATTCCATTAATAGTTACTCTTTGTTAGCGGTTGTTTAACCAATTATGTAACCACTTAATGGTAGTTCCTCCAAGCCTACATTTCTGCAGCTTATTTATCAGAATGGCCTGTGGGACTTTGTCAAAAGCCTTGCTGAAGTCCAGTATATGTCTATTGTATTTCTCTTATCCACCAAATTAGTTACCTTATGAAAAAAGGACATCAAGCTGGTTTGCAAATTGAATGCTTTATACGTTGCTCTAGTAGCTTTCCAGGTATCTAAGTCAAGCTGACCAGTCTATAGTTCCCAAGCTCCTCCTTTTTCCTCTTCTTAAAGATGGGCAGTGTATTACAGTCTTATGTGACTTCTCTTGTCATCCATGAGTTTGTAAATATTATTGCCAGTGGCTCTGAGATTTCTTCAGCTAATTCTTCAGCACCCTGGGGTGAATAGCATCTGGCCCCACTGATTTGAATTCATTCAAATTGGTCAGATAATCTCTGACATGTTCTTTACTTATCCTGATCTGCATCCCTTCCCCTTTATTGTCTATAGCAACTACTCTAGTCATCCGGTCACATGTTTTTTTTTTTTTTTTTTTTGCAAGAAGACTAAAGCAAAGTAGGCATTTGTCATAAACAGATAGCTAAGGGTTAATGTCTCTTACACCTGGAAAGAAGTAACCTGAAACACCTGACCAGAGGACCAATCAGGAAACAAGACTTTTTAAATCTGGGTGGAGGGAAGTTTGTGTGTGGGTCCTTTGTTCTTGGTCTTGTGTCTGTCTCTCCCTCGGCTATGGGAAGATTTCTGTTTCCTGCCTTTCTAATCTCCTGTTTCCCAGTTGTAAGTACCAAAAAGATAGGTTTGTTTTTTTGTATTTACCTGTGTGTAGTTGCTGGAGTGCTTTGAATTGTATTCTTTTTGAATAAGGCTGTTTATTCATATTTCTTTTAAGCAATTGACCCTGTATTTGTCACCTTAATACAGAGAGACCATTTTTATGTA
Organism: Gopherus flavomarginatus; assembly: GCF_025201925.1. NCBI lineage: Eukaryota > Metazoa > Chordata > Testudines > Testudinidae > Gopherus > Gopherus flavomarginatus. The sequence goes on from NC_066617.1 coordinate 290,745,610, forward strand.
TTTTTCTTTCTTTTTATATAAAGCTTTCTTTTTAAGACCTGTTGGAGTTTTTCTTTAGTGGGGAACTCCAGGGAATTGAGTCTGTGCTCACCAGGGAATTGGTGGGAGGAAGAAGTCAGAGGGAGATCTGTGTGTGTTAGATTTACTAGACTGACTTTGCATACCCTCTGGGTGAAGAGGGAAGTACTTCTGTTTCCAGGACTGGAAATAGAGAGGGTGGAATCCCTCTGTTTAGATTCACGGAGGTTGCTTCTGTGTATCTCTCCAGGAGCACCTGGAGGGGGGAAGGGAAAAGGTTTATTTTCCTTTGTTGTGAGACTCAAGGGATTTGGGTCTTGGGGTCCCCAGGGAAGGTTTTTTGGGGGGACCAGAGTGCCCCAAAACACTCTAATTTTTTGGGTGGTGGCAGCTTTACCAGGTCCAAGCTGGTAACTAAGCTTGGAGGTTTTCATGCTAACCCCCATATTTTGGACGCTAAGGTCCAAATCTGGGACTAGGTTATGACAGCATTGAGGCAGCTCTGCCTTCCTATCCTCTTCTGTTACCAATTCACCTTCCCCACTGAGCAGTGGACCAACACCGTCCTTTGATCTTTCTTTTTGCCTGACATATTTGAAGAACTCTTTCTTGTTGTCTAACATTTCTTGCCAGCTGTAACTCATTCTTTGTCTTGGCTCTCTTGATTTTGTCCCTACATACCCATGCTATTCCCATGTATACTTCCTTGGTGACACTCTCCTCCTTCCATTTCCTGTATGTATCCCTTTTGCTTTCTAGATAGATAAGAAGAGTCACAAAAGGCCAATGTGGCTGCACAAGAAGCTTTTTAGCTATCTTCTGCATCGGAAATGCTTGATGTTGAACTTCTAGTATTGCATCTTTTAAGAACTTCCAGCCCCCTTCCACTCCTATTCTTCCTGATTGGTCTTTCCAGGAGACCTTGCCTACTATTTCTCTGAGTCAGTTGAAATCCTCCTTTTTGAAGTCCAGTGTCCTCCTTTTGCTGTTCTCATGTCCTCCTTTCCAAAGGATCTTGAATTCTATCAGGTCATGATCACTTCCTCCCAAGTTCCTGACCACCTTCACATATGCAACTAATTCATCCCAACTACCTCGTGTGTGTTTCTTCTGGAATGTCAAATAAAAAAAGAGATGCCTTGAAACTGTGATGACCTTTTGTGGATCTAGTGAAAAACAGAATTTTGACAAATCCAGAAATATATTTCAATAACCATCAGATATTTATGTCTTTTCTCCATACCAGTTTCTAAGAAAAGTATACACAGCCATTCCCACCCACTCTCTCAAGATACCCAGTTCTTTTAATCAAAACAACAATTCTTTAAAACAACAATTCTTTAAATTTAACTCAAAATTTTAAAATTAAATCTGTATCTTATTTTGTGAATCATATCATAAAAATGTAGTGCTAGAAGGAACCTCAAGAATTTATTTAGTCCATCCCCTTGCAATGAGGCAGGATTAAGTGTACCTAAATCAACCCTGACAGATGTTTGTCTACTTGTTCTTTAAAACCTCCCATGATTGTGATTCCACAACCTCCCTTGATAATCTGTTCCATTATTTAACTGTCCTTATAGTTAGAAAGTTTTCCCTAATATCTAACCTAAATTTCCCTTGCAGCAGATTAAGCTGATTACTTTTTGTGCCACCCTTGTTGGACAGGGAGAACAACTGATCACCATTCTCTTTATAATAGCCCTTTACGTATTTGAAGACTGTTGTCAGGGCTTATCTCAGTGCTCTTTTTTCAAGGCTAAGCATACCCACTTTTAAAAACTTTTCCTCATAATATTTTTACTAATGCAAAAATGTCTTGCTTTAAAATTATACTTATTTAGGGATCTTTATTATATATAGACTTTGTATGTGAAAGGTGATATAGAAACTGATATATAATCACTAATAATAAAATGCTCTGAAACTTCATGTTTATTGAGATGACACTGTATCCCTGACTAAAACATTGTGTCTTATGCTCAGACCAGTGCCAGCCTACCTGTACATGCTGAGTGAAAAAGCTTTTGAGAGTCTCCACTACTGTATGTCTCCAGTGAATACCGCACCTTATATTATACTTTGTAACATGACTATCAACTATTTTCTTTGGACTGATCATGCATGAAAGACTGAAATCTTTTACATCAGCAAGTATGTTCTCTTCAGAATTTTCATGTTGTGGCACTGCCTCTTTCTCAAGCATAAATGTGAACTTCCTGTCTCCCTCATAAACAGACTCACTTGAATGAAGAGGAGGAAGGGAGAAAAAAAATGCCTTGTGATTTCCTATTTTGGAGTGGGGAGGGGTTATGCTGCTTTTTTCCTCTTGTGCAACCAGCCAATGCCCTATTAGAGACTGCAGTTCCCTCTCCATCTTTAGTGCTGATTTCTGTAGCTAGTTTTTGTTTTGTTTATGATACATTCTGACAAGGTCAGCATATTAAATTACTAAGCTTCTTGTTAACAGTATGTAGCAAAACAAGGAAAAAAGAGGGCAGTTACTTCCCTAGTAAATACAGAGGCTCAGGGTTGTCTGGAGATCTGTTATTTGAGTAATCCAGGGAACAAAGGCTAGGGGCACTAATCTAATTTCTGCAATGATACTGGTAAATCATTTTAAAGTCTTCAAGTATAGTTGTTTTTGCTCAGGAACATATATATGAAAGAATGTAACCCAGTTTTGTTTTGCTGCTATATATAATTGTTTGCAGTTCAGCTGCAGAACATTTTATATCCAAAGAGAACACAGAATCTAAAAACACTGTAACCATTATTGCTCCATGTAATCCTGATGCAAATGACAGAACAAAGAATGTACTGTGTATTTTAACTTATTTCCGCTTTTTGTTTCCTTTATCATTTGCCTATGAAAATATATTACAGATCTCCACTTTCAGACAGCTTCTCTAACTATGGCCATAATAGGAAGAAAGACCAATACTTTAATTTTATTTTTATTTTCTTGTAGAACTTTTTCAAACAGTGTTACACAGATAGTTTCTAAACTGCATCAAATCTGACCTGACAAAGTATTTACAAAACTGCACAAACTATTTTGTTCCATTTGAACAGAGCAAGCAGAATGAAAAGCCAGTGTTTGGCACCTCCCGGGTCTTCAACAAAGGCTCAAATACTGGCTTTTTGTTCTCTATTGCTGTTCTATAGCAACAGAATAAAATATCAATCATGCATTTATATAAATATAACTTGATTGAGCTCTTTTAACATTTCAGCTTTGCTGAATGGTGGCCTGAGTTTTCATTTTCCTCTATAGCTTAAATTATGTAACTTTTCATGGGCCCCTCACTTAAGAATCTTTGAAGGATTTTGAGCTTTCTGAAGATCTTATTTTTTAATATTGTGAAAAAACCCACAGGTATTTCTGAAGACTCCATAGACAATAGTTGCTTGTGTGCTGGCAGGCCATATGGGGCCCTATTTAGACTGGGGAAAATCATGGTTTAAAACTCTTGTGTTAGCTAATCGCATTTGAAATATCACTTAAGTCCTGGTGTAGCTGCAGTTTAATACCTTGAAACCCATATTTGCTGGTCAGGTTTGAACCTAGTAGGGAGCCAAGTGTCAATGCTGACTAGCTAAACCAGGTTTAAACATGTTAAATTGATCTCAACGCTGAGTCCTCAGTGGTCAGTTGGTGCCACTTAATAGCAGACCTGATATTAACAGTTTATGGTTAATAGCAACATTTTGCTGTGAACCAATCCTGTCCCATTGACTTTAATGTTAATGGAATTTGGAAACTGGCAACAGAAATGCTGATTATTGACAGTGTTTTGATGTGCCTTCTTTGGCTGCAGCCCTGCAGCCTGGCCTGCGACTGGGAGGGGAGGTTGCAGGCCAGGCAACAGCGGGGAGGAAGGCTGCAGCCTGGATGCCAGGGCTTCCCACTGGGATCTGGATGCAGGGGGCCAGTTGGACTTCACAGTACCTCTCTATGATCTCCAGGTTGTTCACTGTCTTGGCACTGGAGGCTAGGCTTGGCACATCCCAGTGCTCCATTCCTTGACTACAGCCCTGCAAACCTGCCAGAGGCTCTGCAGCCAGGAAGGAGGAACTGAGATGTGCTGAGTACCACCTACAGGCAGGTTTGCTGGCCCGAAATCATGGAAGGAAATGCTGGGCCATGGCAAGCACCAGCTGCTGGCATGTCTAGCACCAGCCACAGGCAGGTTTGCCGGGCTGTAGCCAGGGAAGGAAGTGCTGTGAGCTGGCTTCCCTGGCTGAAGCATTATAAATCTCCCTGCTCGTACCCTGCCTGTGGCCTCCCCCTCAACCTCTTCTCCCAGCCACAGGCAGGTTTGCAGAATTGTAGGGAGAGATATCGTGCATGTCCCAGCACTTCCTTCCCTGGCTGCAGCCTGGAAACTTGCGTTCTGCTTATTGGGAACCTGCGGATAATAAACAACTTCTGGCACTTGTGGGTGCTGAGTACTTTTGAAAATCTGGACCTTAAGTGTAAACAGCATGAGTACCCTTGTATTATAGGTTAGTTATTGGCTTTGTAGCTCTGAAGAAAGTGGATATTTTCTAGAGCCTTCCTCCCCCATCATGGATAGTTCAAAAAGACACCCTCACAAAAATCTGTTTTGTTTTGGAAAACAGACCACATATTCTTTCAAGCTTGTTTATCCCTTTTAGTTAAGTGGCTCCACTGTATCCATGACACAAATGCCTGAAAAAGGAAAACATCTTAAAGTTACATTTGAAGCCGATCAAACTCTTAAATGTGACTAGCAAGTTTATCCCTTAAGACTATGTTTTACTGTGCTGCTATTCACTATGTCATATAAAATAGAACATACTGGAGGCAAAGTGTAGAAAAACGAGAAGTCAGATTTAAGTGCAAATCTCTAAATATCTTCATTAAAGCTCACACTTAAGCTGTAGCAGAATCACAAGCTACAATGTAACCTGAGAGTGTAAAAATTAGATTGGTGTTTGTTGCAGATTTTTGTGCACACAGCTTCATGCTTAGGCCTAACTTGCCTGCATCTGATTTTCATGAAAAACTTCTCACTTTAGTTCCAAATTCTCTTCTATTTTCTGTCGCTAACAGCAGCAATTCAGAAAAGGAATCAAATACCATCTCTTTACTTACTTTAAAAATTCCTAATAAAGCAAACTACATTTTGTTCAAAATTAAATTCAGTGGTGCTTGAGTTGAGATCTTTCCTTATATTTTTGGCCTCATCCAAGCTTTCCCCTTCCAGATGAAAAGTACATATAGTACTATGTATACAAGGAAGCACAAAATAAATATGAAATAGAGCTTAGCTCTTTGTTCAAAATCATCCCCAGTGAGACATTGGAATCTGGAAAACTCCCAGCAGAGATGACCGACTGAAACAGATTTATATATTTTTATCGAGATGGATAACACTTTCTGCTTGGCTAGGAAGCCAGAACAATTGTACATAGTCCAGCTGCCCTTTCTAAATGCTAGCATTATATCTCTGTTTGTGACAGGATGCAATTCTATTCTTTCTTCTAATCTGGTTTACATGTATCTTTTACTTCGGTAATATTTCTGTGCCACCCAGGGCAGCAATAGTAATTTAGTGCGGTTTTAATTTGCCTTCACAGATAATGGCCATGATGACAAGGATTCGTGGTGCTTATTGTGACCCAGCCCCACTCTCCGGCCATTCTTGATACACTTTCATTGCAATGGGTGGGGTACATACGGTCCGATTTAGGGCTAGTTAAGTTACCACCTCAAGGAGCAGAGCAAAGGAGACTTAAGAGGGGCTAAGGATCTGGCCCTCATTCTTTATAATTATTATCTAATATCCTTTATTACGTAAGAAAACACTGGAGTTTTCCTTTTGAGTCTAGAATAATAATTTCTTCCAAGTAACTCAAATTACTGCAGATGATTCAAAGTCAATTACTTAAATCAAAGACAAAGTCGCCAATGTTTTAAGGTGACAAAAGTCAAATTTTCAGTACATTTTGCAATTGCAAAAAAATTGAAAAGATAGGCTTTTACTCAAGATTGTGGAGATTCTTATGCATAAGGGACTAAAGTCGGAGGCAAATTAAATGATCAAGTAAGTTACACAATGTAGAGTCACTTCAAGTTGGTATAATTTACACATTGAAAGGACAGAAAGGAGGGGTAAAACAGTTAATGGTGATGGTACATTACAGAGATACAGAACCTGATTCTGTCAGCTGCACTTGCATCTCGCTTTGTGAGTAATCATGATGCAGTCCACATGTATAAGACTGGAAAAATTAGGTACATTATAATAGTAGCTAGAAAAGCAACAACCAGGGTAGTGTCAGATGGTGTAAGGTAAAGAAATACGATGGGTGACCTTATGAAAACCTAGATAGATAGACAACAGCGCCCCTACATTATCTTACACCTTTTTACTCTCTTGCTTTCTTTTCTTGCTCAAGCCTTGTACTTTTACCCATTAGGGATGTAAGTTACACCATCACTTTTTATGTTTACTTCGGATGTGAATTTGATCCCAAGTTTTGTATTTGCCTATATCAGTATACAAATTAGTTAAAGTTTTCTGATGAAAACCTTGAACTATCTGACGGTGGCTTTGCCGGTCTTTTTAAATCATCAGCCCTTGACCAATGCAAATTACCCCATACCTCTGAAAAATTGTGTACATTTATTGGACTGTGGATGTGGAGGAGAAAGAAGTTGGATGTGTGCTGCTGCTGACCTTTTGGTTCTTTTCTTCTCTTTACTTGCAGGTGTTGTTGATTCAGGAAAAGGAGCTTTTCTAATGGCTTTGCCAAAACTCAGAATGAAATATTGTTCATTTTTCACCCTGCTTTTCCAGTTTACCAAATGATTCCCTAGGGCATAGCTATATAATAATATTTGCCCATAAAACTCACAGCACTTTACATTATGGCATTATACCCATTTTACAGATGGGGAAATTGAGAAATTGAGGTCTTAAACACTTGGTCAGTGGCCTCTAAGGTACCAATATATGTTCCACACCAAAAAATTAGTAAGCTTAGATTGTTGGGGCCAGATCTTTGGCTATGTCTGAAAAACATGCAATGCAGGTCAAGGTAAGGAATGGAACAATGACATAAGTCTAACCTTTACAATTCACTGACCTTAGACCTGTTATGTGCCAGCACTGTCCCTAGGTGTCAGTTGCTGCTCTTTTTCCAACAATTCCAGAATGGTAGCCAGAGATCTGTGGAGTATAGGGAAGTCCTGGCGATGCCCATTTTGTTCTGACCACATCCCTACACTAACAGGAGAGTGAGGGATGGTGTAGGAGACCTCCACTGCTTGTACACCAACAGAGCATCCCCCTACATTAGGCAGTACCACATTAGAGTATCTGGGCCATGCTGCTACATTGTGCATCCCACCAACACAAACTATAAAAACCAAAGAAATAAGTAGTTAAGTCACTGGACACTCCAGCAGGTTTAAATAGGAATAACTCCATTGATTTCATCACTAGCTGAGAATCTGTTTCTCATACTCCCTCCCTCCCCCGGCCCATTGACACTGCACTCATCAATTCTCCTTCTCGAGGTCAGCTATTTTTTCTTCCACCACCCATAGCCTTCATATTTCCACCTTCATTCTGAGGAACTAATGGGCACCCTTGAACAACAACCATGCCTATTTGTTTTGGTGACTAACATAGGGTTGCTGTTGCTTTCAGAAGTTACATTGTATTTAGTTCTGTACATGGTCTTGTACTGATGTGTGTAAGTAAATGAAGTATGGTGACCACTGCTCAGAATGCTCCCCCTATATTCCTGATTTCTAATTATGCCCCCCCTTTCTTTCCTGAGCTCAATTTCTGGGTCAAACACAGACTTCCTATGTGAACTTGGATAAGTCATTTTATTTAAACCATATCTCAAGTTCTCATCTGTAAAATCGGAAGGATTCTTCTGTAACTCACAGTAGTGTTAGGATAAAATCCCAGTTGTGTGGCATTCTGAGGTGATACGGGCAACTCAGACTCAGCATTACAATGCCTATCGTTGAGGTGCCCTGCCATCTAGTGGAATCCATCACCCTGAGTTAGGCACCCAGGCTCCCTAGACAATCCATGGGGAGAGTTAGGCCCCTAAAAATGGGATTCACAAAAGACAGCAAGCTGAGTGGGGAGCTGTCTAAGCTAGCCAAGAGGAAATGCTGAAGAGAGGGGTGGGACCTAAGCCTTGCCCCTCAAAGGGAATCAGGCACCTAATGGGAAGCATCTCGCTCTATTTGGGATTCATACTTGTGAATCCTCTACCAGACTTAGGTGCCTAACCTAGGTCAGTCCTTTTTTGCACAAAACCAAGGAAAAGGAAGTACCCTGCTTCTACCCAATAGCTCAGTGGTTAGAATTCCCTCCTTTTCCTGATGTGCCCTAATGACAAGGCCCTAATGACAGGGAAATAGCATATCCTGGGGTGGTTTGCTCTCAATCTCTCCTGTTGAAGCTGTTCCACTTTGTATTAAAATAGTCATGGGAGTAGGAACTTGAATCCAGGCCTCTCCTCAGTGCCCTAACCACCAGGCTATAGAGCATAGGCGGAGGGTGAACCCTGGGCTCGGGGAGAGTGGCCTGCCTCACGCCTTCTGTGAGGCCCTGCCCCTCCTGTGCCCTTCTCCTGCCAGAGCCCCTCACCTCCACCCCCAGCCCCTGAACACTGGGTGAGCAGTGCAAGCACCGGCTCCAGTTGCCTGGAGTCCCTGGCCGCAGGCTGGCCCCAGCCCCAGCCCCAGCCTAGGGCTCCTGCCATGGGGGAAGAGCCGCAGAGTGCCAGTGGGAAGCAGGTGGAGATTTGTGGGTGGAGTGTGGGCAGGACCACACAGGGCTGTTTGGGGAGCCTCAGCATCCCCTGGCCTTTGATACCTGCCACCCATGCCATAGAGTAATTCTTGCTTTCTCTGGCTCAATGACAATTTAAGTGGTTATACAAAATGGAACAAATTCAACATGAGACACTGAGAAGCACTCACACCACATTGCCCTTTATCTCAGTGACTAAGTCACTTTGCTGGGATATGGGAGATCTGGGTTCAAATCCCACTCCAAATCAGGCAAAGGAGGGATTTGAACCTAGGCTTCCCAAATCATGGGTATGTGCACCAACTGCTGGGCTATGGGATAAAATGGTAGGCTACCACTCTCATTTCCTATGGAGTCGGGTTCAGGAAGTGGCCTGTGAAATTGTCTACTGGATCAGGTCCAGCAAATGAGAAAGGCAGGGGAACACCTAGCTTGTGAATTCTGTTGAGGCTTAATTGTGAGCTGGGAGGTGGCTTTGTGCATGCCCACCAACAGGGGTAGGCCTCAGCTGGGTGGGATTTTGAGAATCTATATTTTGGATTCAGGCACCTAAATCCCATCTTGGGTCTAGCTCTAGGAGCTTGTATCTCTGTTAGTAGACAGCTGCTCCCTGTAACATTGGGAAAGGGAAATAGATGACAGATCTGAAGAGTAAGTTGATTTTTCTTGGCAGACGTTAGTTCAGTTATTATTATTAAGAGGAATAGCCTCCTTTTGTATTTAATTTAAAAAGTAGTCTGTGTCTGAGATGTTATTAGAAAGGGTGCATGTGGTTCTGAACATTGTTTTCCTAAACAACCACCTCAAACACCAAAGTGTGAGCCTGTCAGGGCAAAAGGGAATATTTAAAAATGTGTCCGCTACAAAAATTAATACATATTATTCTTAAGAAAATGTGGAAAACTCAATCATTCTCTCAGGTTATTCTGCCAGATTTGGAGATTTGGAGATTAAATTCAAGAGGGACATTATTTCTATTTTAAATTCAAGTTTCCCTGCAACCTGAACTGTGGCATTGCTATGTTGCCTATGTAGTTCAATGTGAATATAAATTCTGGTCATTTTCATCATTCCTCCACTCAATTTTTCTGTTGTTTACTATGTTAAATAACTTGTAACATATATTATCATTTGCTGTTTCACTTTCCACTTAGAATAGAGAGATAATGATGGATATTTCAGACACTTGTAGACACAAACCACTTCTGAAATTAATGGGCACACATAATGGAAAGAAGAGAACTATCACTGTGTTTGTGCAGTTAAACATGAAAAATAAGTAATCCAAATACCCTCTGAATGTGCAACCTGTGACCTAAGCAAATCGCTTAGATACACAAACCAACGTTGATTATATTTGAACAAATTGTAGATTCAAAGACTTGCTGCTCCCCTTTACCCAGCCCCCCCAACACCTTGTCTTCCCCAGCAAAAATACTCTTAAGCTCAAAGTTGACTGTTTTACCAACTGTGCGCTGGTTAATAACCAGAATTCCTTTTTAATTAAGCTAAACTATCTCTCTGTTAAAGCAACTATTTACAGAGCTGCTCCAGCAGCAGCTTAGCTTTCCTAGCCATATGCACACAGACTGACTTCCTGATGCCTCCTCCAGACTCTACCCCCCTGCAATCAGTGCTCTTCCCTCTCAAGTGCCAGGCCAGTTCCTATACTGGCCACTTCTAGAAAGAGCTGCAAGATGTACCTTTTAACCCAGGCCTTTCCAATGAATTAAATTATTAATTCCAAGGCTCCTAGCTGAATGGTCCAATCAAAAGCTATGCTGGCATGCAGGCATGCTGTTTTACTTCCCTTTTTTGGATCCCGGATCCAACTCATGATTTCATCACAAGTAATGTGATGTTGATCTTGGCTGGAGCCAATCTCACCATGACAGAAAAGCACGAGCTGTTAGTAAATGGGAGAATGCCTTTGATTAGCTGCCTTCCTCACTTACTCTGGTGAAGAGGAGCAAATCAGAGGCAGGTCTCTCACAACTCCAGTGGGGCTGGGCAGAAAGCCCCTCCCTCCTTCCCCTTCCTTTCTTCCCCCTTTTCAATCCTCCCTGCTACTCTGAACAAACCTGATAGGCTGGGGGGGAGTGCCACTCAGAAAGGACATACAATGAACTCTGACCCTCTGGGAGGGTTTGAGTGAATGAATACACCAGGCAGAGTAGGACAGTACACCCACTGCCCTGGAAAGATTCTGTGAAGGAACAAAGAAACAGCAAGGCAGCAAGCAGCAGCTTGAGTTGGGGCAGTGAAAGAAGCAGAACTGGGAACTGCTTGGAGAGCCAGCTGCTCGCAAAAAGAGGATCTTATAAATCAAGGGTCGGTAACCTCTGGCACGTGGCTTGCTGGGAGCGGCAGGAAGCGGTGCGGGTGAGGGATGTGCTGGCTGCACCTTCCTGCCACCCCCATTGACCTGAGACAGTGAACTGTGGCCAGTGGGAACCGCGACTGGCCGAATCTGCCGATGCAGAGGTAAACAAACTGGCCCAGCCTGCCAGGGTGCTTACCCTGGCGAGTCACATGCCAGAGGTTGCTGACCCCTGTTATAAATGCACAACCTAGAGCAGACAGGAGAACTGAGACCATACTAGGGTTACCACCTGGCCGGTATTTGACTGGCCTGGACTTTTTTGGCCAGAAAAATAATTGAATCTGCCATTTTTTTGCATGGGTATAGAGATTTGCATTAGTATCACAATACATTGGAATACCCACTGTTAAAACTTTGTGTCTAGCTAAAGATTCTGCAGTGTTCTCACTTCCACAATCTAAGCGATAACAGATCAAAACTGTTGAAAATACAGCAGCTGTCTGCCCACCAACACATAAACACACTGTGCATGTGTGTGAGAGAGGGTACTCTCTAGAACAGGGGTGGGGAAACCTATGGCCCTTGCTCATTTTCATCTGGCCTGTGGGCCACATCTCACCCACTGGAGGAGGGAGGGGCAGAGTCTCGGTGCTCCCTTGTAGGGCTGGAGCCACGAGCACTGGCTTGCCCCACTGCAGGGAGGAAGCCCCGAGCCTCTGGGCCCCCCGGGGCAGGTGAGTTGAATGTGTATGTCCCACCTTTGATTTTTTTAGTAAATCAGTGGCCTCTGATACAAAAAAGGTTCTCCACCCCTGCTCTAGATACTGTAAATGGCTGAAGAGGGGGAGGGTGGCTTGCAGATTTGCCTTGTGGTTGGGGTTGTAGCAGTGTGCATGTGGGGTGCTGTTTTTTTTGCATTTCAAATGTGGTAACCCTAAATAGGGACCCACCATTCTGAGCTCACGTCAAACACCAGCATCAGCATGCACAGACAGGTTGGACTGATCCAAAGTGGGAGAATTGCATAGGGGTGGGGCAGAGAGTCTGTGTCGACTAGCTGGGTCGGGGTAGGGGGAGGGCTGTGTGCTGTATCAGGGGTAAGGGAGTCACCCGTGTCAATAACCTAGTCCCAGATTTGGACCTTAGCGTCCAAAATATGGGGGTTAGCATGAAAACCTCCAAGCTTAGTTATCAGCTTGGACCTGGTAAGCTGCCACCACCCAAAAAATTAGAGTGTTTTGGGGCACTCTGGTCCCCCCAAAAACCTTCCCTGGGGACCCCCAGACCCAAATCCCTTGAGTCGCACAACAAAGGGAAATAAACCTTTTCCCTTCCCCCCTCCAGGTGCTCCTGGAGAGATACACAGAAGCAACCTCCGTGAATCTAAGCAGAGGGAGTCCACCCTCTCTAATTCCAGTTCTGGAAACAAAAGCACTTCCCTCTTCACCCAGAGGGAATGCAAAGTCAGGCTAGTAAATCTAACACACACAGATCTCCCCCTGACTTCTTCCTCCCACCAATTCCCTGGTGAGCTGCAGACTCAATTCCCTGGAGTTCCTCACTAAAGAAAAACTCCAACAGGTCTTAAAAGAAAGCTTTATATAAAAAAGAAAGAAAAATACATAAAAATGGTCTCTCTGTATTAAGGTGACAAATATAGGGTCAATTGCTTAAAAGAATATTGAATAAACAGCCTTATTCAAAAAGAATACAATTTAAAGCACTCCAGCAACTATAGACATGTAAATACAAAACAACAAACCAACTTTGTCCTCACAACTTGGAAACAGAAGATTAGAAAGCAGGAAATAGAAAAATCCTTCTCATAGCTGAGAGAGAGTCAGGCAGAAGACCAAGAACAACGGACTCACACACAAACTTCCCTCCACCCAGAGTTGAAAAAATCCTGTTTCCTGATTGGTCCTCTGGTCAGGTGCTTCAGGTTACTTTTTTTTTTCAGGTGAAAGAGACATTAAACCTTAGCTATCTGTTTATGACACCCGTGTAATCCCTGCTAGAGATCCTGACCTTGGTCTACTCCTAGGATGACCAGGCAGCAAATGTGAAAAATTGGGATGTGGGTGGGGGATAATAGGAGCCTATATAAGAAAAAGACCCAAAAATTGAGACTGTCGCTATAAAATCGGGACATCTGGTCACCCTATCTACTCCTAGCTTTATGTGGGTTAGATAAAAGTGTTCTCTTGTTAACTGTAGTGCTTGTTCCAGGGGTTTAATTCTGACCCCCTGTAGGAGGGAGGGGATGGTGTTTGTGCAGAGCTGCATGGCTGGGGCCTGGGATCCCATTTCTCAACTCAGCAACCCCCACCCCCCAGTACTGATGGTAATTGGTTTATGCCTTGTTTTATGTATGGTGAGGATTCTGATTGGGCAGATCGCCCTTTGAAGATGTGGAAGGTACCTCTTTGGGTTATCTCACTGAGTTCTGGAGGTTAACTTTACACTGGAAACCAATCCATTTAATCTATTTTAAATTTGCTGCATTTAATTTGAGTGCACTCTTCTTCTTGAGTTATGTGAAAGAGTAAAACAGGAGAAAGAAAGTTGATTTCTTTATATCAGGCATTGATTTATATACAACTATTGTATCTCCTCTTGCTTTTCTCCTTTTAAAATGTAATACTCTTAATCTTTTAACTCTCTCCTCATTTAGAAGTCCCCATCCTGCACTGCTACACCTATAACCAATGATTCTAATAATTTTCCATTTCCCTTTTCTATTTCAGTCTTTTTTTAAACGAGGCGACTAAGCTGACTGAAATATTCAAAGGGTACTATATTTTGAATATATCCTAGCCATGTATTTGCTTATTAAATTTTTGGCTGAAGTTGCAAGGCATTATGATCAGTTTGATAGCATTTCTCTGTTTATGGGTAGTGTGATAATTCTGAATGCTTCAAAAAGTGGAAACATGGACGAATTGCTAAGAGTATAAAAGAATAACAAGCCTATAGAGACAAAATCAGAAAGGTTCAGGCACAAAATGAGTTACATCAAGCAAGGGACATAAAACGCAACAAGAAGAAGTTCTTTCAATATGTTAGGAGGAAGAGAAAGAAAAAGGAAGTGTAGATTCTCTATTTAGTGGGGAAGAAGAACTATTAATAATAAGGCTGAGATGTTTAATGTGCTATTTTGCTTCAGATTTCACTAAAAGGGTTAATGGTGACCAGATACTCAAACACAATTAATATTAACAAGAGGAAAGACATGCAAGCTATAGTAAGGAAAGAACAGGTTAAAGAATATTTAGATTAGTTAAATATATTCATATTGACAAGGCCTGATGAAATTCATCCTACGGTAATTAAGGAACTATCTGAAACAATCTCAGCACCATTAGCAATTATCTTTGAGACCTGATGGAAGATGGGTAGGGTCCCAGAGGGTTAGAGAAAGGCAAACATAGTACCTTTCTTTAAAAAGGGGAACAAAGAGGACCTGGGGAATTATAGACCAGTCAGCCTAACTAGGATGCCTAGAAAGATACTGAAACAAATTACTAAACAATTGTTAGTAAGCACCTAGAAAATTAAAGGGTTATACAGAATAGCCAAAATGGATTTGTCAAGAACAAATCATACCAAACCAATCTAATTTCCTTCTTTAACATGGTTACTGACCTAGTGGATAGGGGAGAAGCAGTAGATAATATATCTTGTGTTTAGTGAAGCTTTTGATCCAGTTCCACATGACACTCTCATAGGCAAACTAGGGAAATGTGTTCTAGATGTAATTACTATAAGGTGGTGCCCAACTGATTAAAAGACTGTACTGAAAGAGCAGTGATCAACGGTGCCTGTCTCATAGAACTGGAAGGGACCTTGAAAGGTCATGGAGTCCATTCCCCTGCCTTCACTAACAGGACCAAGTGCTGCCCCTGACAGTTTTTTGTTTTGTTTTTTGCCCCAGATCCTTAAATGGCCCCCTCAAGGATTGAGCTCACAACTGTGGGTTTAAGCAAGCCAGTACTCAAACCACTGAGCTATCCCTTCCCATTCATTATCAAATAGGGAGAATGGGTCTAGTGGGGTCCCACAATGGGCAGTCCTGGGTCCAGTTCTATTCAATATTTTTGTTAATGACTTGGATAATGGAATAGAGAGTATATTTATAAAATTTGTGGATGACACTGAGCTGGGAAGGGTTGCAAGAACTTTGGAGGACAGGATTAGAATTCAAAATGAGCTTGAAAAAATTGGAGAATTGGTCTGAATTCAATAAAGATAAATGCAAAGTACTTCACTTAGGAAGGAAAAAAATCAAATGCACAACTTACAAAAAAGAGAATAATTGGCTTGGTGGGCATACTGCTAAAAAGGGTCTGGAGGTTATAGTCCATCACAAACTGAATATGAGTCAGGAATGTAAAGCAGTTGCTAAAAAGACCAATATTATTCGGGGTCATATTAACAGGAGTGTCATTTTTAAGACATGGGAAGTCGACTTGGTGCTGGTTAGGCCTCAGCTGGAGTACTTTGCCCAGTTCTGGAAGCTATGTGGGCAAATTGGAGAAGATCCAAAAAAGTGCAACAAAAATGATAGATGGTTTAGAAAATGTGACCTGTGAGGAAAAGTTAAAAAAAAACAGGCATGTTTAGTCTTGAGATAAGGAGGCTAAGGGGGGACTTGATAACAGTCTATAAAAAGGACGGTGATCAATTGTTTTCCATGTTCATTGAAAGTAGGACAAGAAGTAATGGACTTAACCTGAAGCAAGGGAAATTTAGGTAAGATATTAGGAGAAACTTTCTAACTATAAGGGTAGTTAAGCTCTGGAATAGGCTTCCAAGGGAAGTTGTGGAAATTTTTAATGCAAGTTAGACAAATACCTATCAGGGACGGACCAAGTTTACTTGATTCTACCTGCCTCAGCACAAGGGGCTGTGTCAGGGTGTGCCAGTGTGCTCCAAGCCAGCACTATCACCTAGTGGCCAAGTGTTCAGGGCTACTTTGCCTAGAGGCTGCAGTTCCAGCAATGTCACCCAATGTTGAGAGTCAAAGTTACTCTGCCTAGAAACTACAATTCCAATGAGGATACGTAGGGGAACCCAGGCCCATCCTACTCTACTGGGTTCCAACCATTTACATGGCCTACTGTCTGGTACTCTCACTCACACCTCCTGGGTCACTTCCTACCCCTGTTTCTTGTACCTCCATTGGTGTCATGTCTGTGTCTTGGCATCTGTCCTGGCTTCCTCCCAGGTTCGTCTCTGGAACTCCTTCCTCTGGCAAGAGCAAGTTGTTACCCTTGACTCCCACAAGGGCTTCTGGTGGCTTGGCTATGAGGCTCGGTCCCAGTGGCTTCTCAGCAGGAGGCTACTGGATCCAACTGGTCTTCTCCTCAGGTAGCTTAGATTGAGCTGACCAGCTTCCTTTTGAATGCTTTCATCACTGGAAGCATGCCCAACAGAGATGAGGGGGCGTGGCTTCCTGTGTCTGGAGCAGCTCCTTAACCCTTGTGTCACCAATGTGGGGTTGATACACTCTCTCACAGGCTGGACTTGATGACTTCTCAAGGTCCCTTCCAACCCTACATTTCTATGATTCTATGCGTTCAAAAATATAAGGGAATATTCTAAGCATCAATGGGCAGAACCATAGTGATTTTGGTAAAAATTTGAAAAACTGAAAGGGAGAAATGGGGGACACCTGGAAACCTTGTCATCTGGTTAGCAAATTTACCAGCTTCACCCAAGTGTGTAATTGTCTATAGATCAAAGAACCAGTTGATGGCAGCCATTAACACCTTCCAGCATAACAATATCCCTCATTTTAGCTGTTCCCATTCTCCCAATACAAATTTAAAATGTCCTGAAAGAGAAAGAAAAGAAGAAACAAAGAATATAAGAATGGTTTTAGGGAAGGGGGTGCACACAGAGCCCTTGGCATAGAGGAAAAACAGGGGAACCTGGCATGGGAGGAATGAATGGGCATACAGAGCTCCTGGCATGGCAGGGAGGAGGGCACATAGCTCCTGACTTGGGGAGAGAATGGGAAATCATGGAATGGGGTTTCAGGGGTCACACATGTGGGGAGAAAGGGGGACTCTGATATGGAATGGAAGGGGGAGATGGAGGGCCTGTGGGGAGGAAAGTGAGGAATAGATGCATATCCAGGCCCTGGCATTGAGAAGGAGAAGGGGGGACCCTGGGTCCCTGGTATGTGGGGGAAGAAGGGCATGGAGGACACACAGAACCCCTGGTGGGGGGTAGAATGGGGAACCCTGGTGTGGGGGTAGGGGACAATAAGGAGCATACAGAGCTCCTGGAATGGGGTAGGAGATATGAGAGATTGGATGAAGGGGTTGGAGGGAGTCCCTGAAATTGAGGGGGATGGAAGGGTGGCACACAGGGAGCTTGTGAGGGAGAATGAAGGGATGGAAGGAAACCCTGGTGAGCAAAGAGCTCAGCCTACCAAAGCAACAAAGTATGTGACACCCTAGGCATTGCTGCTATAATTTTAGAATATAAAACTGAGTTCCCTCCTCTGCATTCTGACAGCTCTGTAGTGTTTGGCAATCATTTGGTGGATCAGCCTTTTTTAATCTCATCGTGCAATACCTACAGTTTTGCAACACAACACACATATATTTGTGAATTGTGTCAGTTCTGAAATTTGCCTTCATCCATCTTAAGAACAACTGTGCTACTTTAAATTACGGAGTACGGGGTGAGAGAACATTCTGGGAAAACAGAATCCTCCATTTATGAGTGCGGTCTGTTGAAAAAGGCTGAATTTGAAATATCACAGTTACATGTTCTGGGTCTCTTTGTTGGTGAAAATACCATGTGTGTGGTTGTTCCTGCAGTATTTTCAATGAATATCATGGGAACAATCTGTGCCTGTGACATTTTTGGTTTGGCCATCTGGTAGGAAAAATAGGATAAAGGAAGAGAGGAAAGAGAAATAGCAAGAGGATTGTCTCTGTGTGTGTGTGTGTGTGAGAGAGAGAGAGAGAGAGAGAGAGAGGTAGGAAGACAATTAATCAGGGAAGAAGAAATGAGAAGGGTATAGAAGGTGGGAGGGAAAGAAGAACAGAGAATAAAGGCAGAATAGAAACAGATTGTAGCTCTGGAAAAAGAAAGAAACAAAGAACTTGCCAGGAAGAGTTTCAGAAGCAGAAAAACAAAGCAGAAAGGCAAAGAAATAAAATTAGAAATTGTTGGATCAATTTCAGTTTTGTCAGCAATTGAGTTTAGAACCTCCCCCTGCCAGTATGTTTCATCGTCTGAACCTGAACTCTGCTATTCACAAGACAGAGCCCACTGAACTTCTGGCAAAGTATCTTTGTGGCAAAGGATATCTACGCTGCATGCCACAGCTCTTAGAAACCTTGATGGAGATTCATGAATTTTGCTTTTGTACTTAAGTGAATATTTATTAAGGCTTTGCACTATTTTCGATTGTTTTTATAAATACTGGTGCTATCCCATTCTATATAATTATGACAATAATAGCTGCAGTTTAGTGCACCCAAAGAGCACTAAAAGAGCCTGCTGATAGCAGAGACCTTCTCTGTCTCCTCAACATTGGTTCACATCTTACTTCATTTATCATTTTGAACTATAGTGAACAGAGCTTGCCTTTAAATGATGCTGTTTCAAACAATGATGATTCTCGGTGGGAACTGAGACTCAGTGGGATTACATTGATTTTTATTGATTTCCTTGCTTTTCTTTAGAGCCATGAGTGTGAGTGTGTGTGTGTGTGTGTGTGTGTGTGTGTGTAGTGAATGGGAATGTGCAGGCCAGATCCAGTGCTTTCAGCACTGAAGGGAGTGTGTGTATGGTGCTCCTTACATCTCTCTTTTTAAAAAAAAGGCATCAGATTGTAATATGTATGCAAGGTGGCAGACTCTTGGCGACATCCCCGGCCATGCTGGGCATGCCTGTTTAGGGGAATGGAGCACAAACAGGTAGGCTAGCTGGTTCTAAAGTCTAGTGCCCTGAGCAGAGTTACAGGCTGTGATGGTGAAAACACCCTGTGCTCTGAGTACAGTACATCTTCCACCATTGCTATCACATGTAAAGCTGTCCCTAATGGAGAATTATGCATCTGATTTTTTCTAATGAAGATGCATTTTAGGAAGCTGACTCATTGCTGACAATGACTGTGTCAACAAAGGTCCCCGAACTGGTGCTAAAAATGGGCTTATCTGCAATCACAGGTAGGACATAACCACTCACAGCAATGTTATAGGAAGTCTTATCGAGACTTTTGGGACTTAGAATCCCAGGTTACAGAGACGCTCATTTAGCTAAGATCCTGAGTACTGTTGTGGAAGAAAACGCAGTCTTCACTCTTAGATTGTTTGCAGCAAGTCAGAGGCAGTGTTTATTCTCAAGCAATTGCAAGGGGGAGAGTGCACACGGATAGGGATTCCCCCTTCCTAGGCAGGTCTCCGCCAGATAAACAATTAGGGCAAGCGTTTATACATTTTGTTGCATACAGTAATGATCAACAGCTGCATCTTGTTTATACATATTCCTTCCTGATATTTTACTTTTCTAATAATTCCTGCTACAGTCTGCGTTCCATTCTCGTTTAACACAAGGTCAAACAGCATCTCTTACCGTTTTCCCACTTGCGTCCCACTCGCTCAGGCCCTGCCTTAAAGTCTTGTGTTATTAGAGTTAGAGTTAGTTTGACTCTTGCTCTATTCTGTTAAAAATAGATGTCTGCGTCCAAATTCCCTTTATCCCTTTTTGTGCTTCCAGCACAACTATCAATCTTAAACCTCCATGGTAATCTAACCTTGTATTTCTGATTCTAGATCAAATGGTTCAGCCTCATGGTTTTGGTTGGATGCAACGACAATGCATGGTTAGTATGAACAAAGAAGGTGTTATTATTATTACATCCTTTACAACAACAACAATAAAAGCATTAACATTCCCATTGTAATAATATGATGCGGTTGTTGTATAGCCTTAGTTACAAAACACAATACATCATAATTAGTACAGGCTAATGAAAGGCATACTTACAACTATACTCTGTATGAAAGGCATACTTTTCAATTTGATATATGTTTTGGAGCATATGAATTTGTCCTTGTAATTCAGAGACTTTCTGGACCTCTGGTAGAAGTGAAAGCAAAATTTTGGAACCAGTCAGGTTCTAAGGCAGTCCAATTAAAGGATATCTGAAACCTAAGGGCTAATTGTAAAATTCTATCCGCAGGCCAATAAATAATATAATTGCCTGCAGCAGCGGTCAGATTAAAATGTATGTCTTGTAAAATGGTGGCCTTAACATACACACAGCTGTCATTAGCTTGAAAAAGCAGATGTCCTGTCAAGGTAGTTCCATGTCCCATAGCTTCCCAACAGATGTTGTCATAAACAGTGACAACTTCTCTTAGCTTCAGCTTTTGTACCCACTGAAACTGCAGAGACTTTAAAAGCCAAAATGTCCACTAGCTTCCTATTCCTATCCAAACATCGGGCGTTATTCCAGGAGCACTCACTATAAATCAGCTAGGCATACCAGGTGGTTTAATTTACCAGATATCCTGGTGAATTATCCAATCCCACATGGATCCTCCCCACGGACCCAGCAGGATTCGGTATGTGGGAGCCCACACCCCTCCAAGCAGCTTGTATGCTTGGAAAGAGCTCTGTGAGCCTCTGCACTTCCACCCTGAAAATATCCAAGTATGTCCCCATGGCCACAGATCAGATGGCATTCCTGAAGCACCGGTAAGGGCAGAGGGCCAAGCCTGATGCTCAAGATCACTCCGAATGGCCATGAGCTGGTCATTCAGGAAATCCTGAATTTCTGACCATGCCAGATCCTACTGCAATTCCTTTTTTGCCTCAGTGATATTTAATACCATTTCTGTCAACAGCTTCTGGATCATTGAACTAAGGGCAGAAATAACATGTAATTCACCAACCTCAGCCTATACCTGGGTTAACTGTGCTCCAATAATAAGACCAGTGGCCTTTTCCAGTTGCTCTAATTTATCATCATGTTGTTGGCCTGTTCGTTGCTTTATTCTGTTAAAAATTAAGATGTCTGTGTCCAAATTCCCTTTGTCCCTTTATCCACTTCCACACTGTAGTTGTATAGTTGGATGAGACTTTGTCTCAGGAATCTTTTGTGTAAGGGTGCTGAAAATGGTTTTGTCGAGCCTACACAGGCACCTGAACCATCTTCAGCACCCATTGTTGACAACTATTGTCAACAATAAGCCATTTTCTTGCATAGGCAGGGCTTTTTGGTTTCACTTTCCATACTGAGTTCACATTTCATTTGTTATCTCTTTCTCAGCTCATTCCTTTGATTTTTTATGTCAGAGTTATTAATGCGTTTAATTTGGCTCAGTGCTTAGGAGCCAATATCTTTCTCTCATGCCAGCTCTGTCTGACAAACGTAGTATGTCTACATTTCAAGATTTATTAAAATGAGAGAATGTAAAGAAAATGTAGGGACAATAACTGGATAGTCATGATTTAAAATGGCATTAATTCTCCAAAAACTTGTTAGTACAGGTTGGTTCAAATGCTGGATCTGAATATCTCCAAATGTTCTCAGATGAAAGTCCTCTTAACTCCACTGATTGTCAGATCAGATCCATGGTGATCAAAATTGAATATAAGTTAAATAAAATCATATACCATGCTCGTCTTTGGAGGCAGTGTTGCCCAGTGGATAGATCATTGGGCTAGGACTTGCAAGATCTGGCTTCAGTTCTCAGCTCTTCCACAGAATTGCTGTGTAACCTTGTGTAAGTCATGTCATTACTCTGTGTCTCAGTTTCCCAATCTGTAAAACAGGCATAATGGTGCTTTGTGATTTATAGCACTTTTAATCTATACAAAGCCAGTATTTTCGCTTCACCCAGATTAATCTATTTATCAACTAAACAGTCAGTTTCACAACCTGAGACAGAAGTGTTATGGGCACCTAAATAAAAATAACCAAAAATGTAATGTAGAAAAACTACAGCAATTTACCCAAATCATTGTATAAGCAGGAAATAATACCAGTCTGACATATATTAGGCAAAATCTTCAGCAATTAACACCACCAATTAAAATGGACACAAAAAAGTTGCTGGTCTTTTCTTGAAGAATGGTCTAGATCTACAGTAATCTGATGAGTCTCAAAGGGAAAGGCCTTCTAGAATGTATGGAAAAGACCCTACCTGCTGCTCATGCCAGTTTTCATGGTCAGCACCTTCATTCTCACTTATCTCAGTTCTCATGGCATTATCTTAATTTTATTATTTTGTTTGTTCAGTATTGGCAAAGTTTCTGATTTCTTCAGAACTAATTGACCTAAGCCTGGAGCACAGATACAACAGTTGAACCTATCTGGGTTCTTTGAATCTGTTTTTCAGTCACTCTCACAGTACTTCTACAGCCACTTTAAAAGTACAATAAAAATAGAAATACTTGACTTGAGTATGAACCTAATTTCCTTGTTATCATGTGATTTGTGGTGTTATAGCCAATGAGAGAGACTCAGAAATTGCTAAACTATTGTTTATTGTGTATTTTTGTTCAAGTGCTAGATTGATGGACTGTACTTTCAGTGGAATTAAGGTAAGAAAAATATCCTTTTCCTTTTGCTGCCTAAATGCCTCACTGAAAGAAAATAGGAAAAATATAGAAACCAAGTAGTATAATAGTATAAATAGTATAAAAAAAAAAGGGGGGGGGGAACGAAGAAGAAAAGAGAAGAGGTTTATGTCAAAGCATTTGACCCTAAGAGTTGAGGAAGAAAAACAGCCTCATGTAAAGACCACAAAGTACAACTAGCTTATATATTATATCAGTGAGAGATACAATTTCAAAATAATGATCCAAACAGCAGGGCCGGCTCCAGCTTTTCTGCCGCCCCAAGCGGAAAAAAAAAAAGATGAGCGGTGGTACTTCGGCGGCAGCTAAATTGTGCCGCTTCTTCAGCAGCAGTTTTGTGGTGGGTCCTCCCTCTCTTCCTCTTCTGCGGCAATTTGGCAGCAGCTCAAAGAGGAAGAGAGGGAACGAGGGACCCGCTGCCGAATTGCCGCTGAAGACCTGGACGTGCCGCCCTGATACTGGATGAAGTGCCACACCTTTGAATAGGCCTGTCATAACTCTCCTACTCAGATCTGAACCTTAGAGTTTAGAACATGAGAAGCTAGCATGAGACCTCCAAAGCTTAATTACCAGCTTAGATCTGATGTCGCTGCCACCAGCCAGAAGATTAGAGTGTCTGGCTCACTCTGGTCTCCCCAAAACCTTCCCTGGGGGACCCCAAGGCTCAGATTCCTTGAGTCTCACAACAAAGGGGAATAAACCATTTCCCTTCCCCCTCCTCCCCTCCAGGTGTTCCCTCCCTGGGTTCCTGGAGAGATATACAGATTCCAGCTCCGTGAATCTACACAAAGGGATTCCACCCTCTTTACCTCCTCCCAGATTTCCCCACCCTGGGGACCCTAGGATACTCCCTGCTTCAAGTCCTTGAAACACAAGTACCGAGAGATCTAATCTCTCTCCCCCCTCACCCAGAGGGTATGCAACGTCAGGCTTAGTAAATCTAACACAAAGAGATTTTCACCCTGGATGAAGTGCTGCCCTTTGAATAGGCCTCCCCAGGCATTTGCTTCCTACAGTGGTGCCTGGAGCTGGCCCTGCCAAAGAGATAGTGATTGTAGGCTATACCATGTATTTCCAGCACTAAAGGAGTTGCTCTTAAATAGCTTTCAGAATCTGATAAATGTTGTGATATTTTCACTCTTTCAAGGGCGGGAGGTAGCTTTGGACGAAAGAAGAAAATTGAAAGAAGAAAAATGAAAATTCAAAAGGAATGTTGAGAACTTTCTCATGAAGTTTACACTACTCTGTGCAGCAATTGCCTTTGGAAGGGAGAATTTAGCCCTTGAAGTAAATGGGAATTCTGCCTGAACAATGACCTAGTAAAAATGACTAAAACAGGGGTCGGCAACCTCTGGCATGCGGCTCGCCAGGGTAAGCACCCTGGTGGGCTGGGCCGGTTTCTTCACCTGCCGTGTCAGCAGGTTCGGCCGATTGCGGCTCCCACTGGCCGCAGTTCACCATTCCACGCCAATGGGGGTGGCAGGAAGCTGCAGACAGCACATCCTTCGGCCCGCAGTGCTTCTCACCGCCCCCATTGGCCTGGGATGGCGAACTGTGGCCAGTGGGAGCCACGATCGGCCGAACCTGCTGATGCGGCAAGTAAACAATCTGGCCCAGCCAGCCAGGGTGCTTACCCTGGCGAGCTGCGTCCAGAGGTTGCTGACCCCTGGACTAAAGGATGGGTTTTAATCTTGGTTCATGGTAAGAGTGGATTTTGAGTAAAATAAGGGAAAAAACAGCTGCATTTGTGAAAAAGAATGTATGTTACAAACAGCAGGCTAAGATTTCCTTTTGAAAAGTTTTTCTCCACTGGTGCTGAGATTGGGATGGTGTATTCTGCAAAACTCTGGGTAGTGTATTGTGTCTTTTTAATATTTGTGTTATAGTTTTCCACGACTTGAAAAATCCACTAGCCCCCCTGCCAAGAATAAAGTGTAAGTTTTCCTTGGAGGGTGTGGGGACATAAAACATTTTTTTCTTCAGAATTTAAAATTTCATTTAAGGAAAACAAAGTTTTTAGTCCTTATGGTGGCAGAACTAACCATCTGAATGTCAACTCAATGTAAACTAATGAAAGGTGGTCTTAATGGACAGATAGCCAACACCACTGCTCCTACCAGTACTTATAAAATCATAGAAGTGTAGAGTTGGAAGCAGGGTCATTCCTAGGGGGGTGCAGGGGCTGGGACAACCCTCCTCTCTGCCCCAGGCCTGCCCCTGCTCCACACCTTCCCTCAAGCCCCTGCCCCTGCCTTGCCTCTTCCTGCCCCTGCTCCACCCCTGCCCTGGCCCCATTGCATTCCATCCCTTCCCCCAAACCCCCACTCCCGTCTCGCCTCTTTCCAGCTTCTGCCCCCTCCCCTGAGCAATGCCGGGGGCTGGTAGGGTATGGCGGAGCGGGGAGGGCTGGGGCCGTGTCGCTGGCTGCTGCCGGTGCCAGGTCCCCCGCTAACCCTCCAGGCTGCTCTGGAGTCCATGTCCCAAAGCGTGGGGCCAGGGGCGGCTCCAGGCCCCAGCATGCCAAGCGTGTGCTTGGGGCGGCATGCTGTGGGGGGCGCTCTGCCGGTCGTTAGGAGGGCGGCAGGCAGGCAGCCTTGGGCGGCATGCCTGGGGAGGGTCCGCTGATCCTGCGGCTCCGGTGGACCTTTGGTAGACCTCTGTGGAGGTCCACTGAGGCCACGGGACCAGCAGACCCTCCACAGGCATGCCTGCGGGAGGTCCACCAGAGCCGCAGGACCGGCAACCGGCAGAGCGCCCCTTGCGACATGCTGCTGTGCTTGGGATGGTGAAATGTCTAGAGCCACCCCTGCGTGGGCCCCCCCCAAAGCGCTGGGCCCAGGGTGGTTGCCCTGATCTGCCCTATGGGTGGGACGGATCTGGTTGGAAGGGACCCTGAGAGGTGATCTAGTTCATCCCCCTGCACTGTGTCAGGACCAAGTATACCTAGACCATCCCTGGCAGTGTTTCTCTAACCTGGTCTTAAAAACCTCCAGTGCTGGAAATTCCACAACCCCCCTTGGAACCCTGTTCTAGTGCCTAGCTACCCTTATAGCTGGATATTTTTTCCTAATATCTAACCTAAACCTCCCTTGCTGCACATTAAGCCCATTACTTCTTGTCCAACTTTCACTGGACATGGAGAACAATTAATGAGAGTCCTCTTTATAACAGGCTTCTAAAACAACCTCCCTCAGTCTTTTCTCAAGAATCAACATGCCCACTTTTTTAGCCTTTCCACATAGGTCAGGTTTTCTAAAGGTTTTATCATTTTAGTTGCTTTCATAGAATCATAAAATCATAGACGATTAGGGTTGAAGAGACCTCAGGAGGTCATCTAGTCCAACCCCCTGCTCAAAGCAGGACCAACACCAACTAAATCATCCTAGCCAGCGCTTTGTCAAACCAGGCCTTAAAAACCTCTAAGGATGGAGATTCCACCACCTCCCTAGGTAACCCATTCCAGTGCTTCACCATCCTCCTAGTGAAATAGTGTTTCCTAATATCCAACCCAGACCTCCTCCACTACAACTTGAGACTATTGCTCCTTGTTCTGTCATCTACCACCACTGAGAACAGCCGAGCCCCATCCTCTTTGGATCTCCCCTCCAGGTAGTTGAAGGCTGCTATCAAATTTGCCCCCCTTTCTCTTCTGCAGACTAAACAAGCCCAGTTCCCTCAGCCTCTCCTTGTAAGTCATGTGCCCCAGCCCCCTGATCACTTTTGTTGCCCTCCACTAGACTTTCTCCAATTTGTCCACATCCATTTTGTAGTGGGAGCCCAAAACTGGATGCAATACTCAGGACGTGGCCTCACCAGTGCTGAACAGAGGGGAATAATCACTTCCCTCAATCTGCTGGCAACACTCCTGAAAATGCAGCCCAATATGCCGTTAGCCTTCTTGGCAACAAGGGTACACTGCAGCTCATATCCCAGCTTCTGGGATGATTTAGTTGGGAGTTGGTCCTGCTTTGAGCAGGGGTTGGACTAGATGACCTCCTGAGGTCCCTTCCAACCCTGATATTCTATGATTCATCCATAGTAATCCCTAGGTCCCTTTTTGCAGAACTGCTGCTTAGCCAGTCAGTCCCCAGCCTGTAGCAGTGCATGGGATTCTTTTGTCCTAAATGCAGGACTCTGCACTTGTCCTTGTTTAACCTCATCAGATTTTTTTTGGCCTAATCCTCCAATTTGTCTAGGTCACTCTGGACCTTATCCCTACCCTCCAGTGCATCTACCTCTCCCCCCAGCTTAGTGTAATCTGTGAACTTGCTGAGTGTGAAATCCATCCCATCACCCAGAAAATTAATAAAGATGTTGAACAAAACCAGCTCAGGACTGACTTCTGCACTCTCTCCAGTTTGTCCATATTTTTCTTAAAGTGTGGCACCCAGCACTGGACACAGTCCTCACCAGTGCTGAGTGGAGTGGGACAATTACCTCCTGTGATTTACATATGACAATCTTGTTAATGGACCCCCAGAATGAAATTAGCCTTTTTTGCAACAGAACCACATTGTTGATCATGTTCAATTTGCGATCCACCATAACCTATAGATTCTTTTCAGCGGTACCACAGCCTAGCCAATTATTCCCCATTTTGTAGTTGTGCGTTTGATTTTGCCTTCTTAAGTGGAGTACTTTGCACTTTGTAGTACTCGTCTCTTTTGGCAAGCAGCGCAGAGTGAAATTAATAAGATTCTGTTCAGTTTTCCTGCTTCTGTTCAGAATCCTGTGGGCAGCAGTGACAGTGGCAAGTATTATGTCAATTTTTTGCTGCTGCTGCTTGGCAAAGATATAAGCAGCAATAGGGGAGACTAGTGGAGATCTACCCTGTTATCAACTTCTGGAAAGGGGAAAAGAGAAAACTCTTTCTTTTTTCAAGCAGCTAGAACAGTGGTTCTCAAGCTGGGGGTCAGGACTCCTCAGTGGGTCGCAAAGTTATTACATGGGAGGTTGTGAACTGTCCACCTCCACTCCAAACCCCGCATTGCCTCCAGCATTTATAATGATGTTAAATATATTAAAAAGTGTTTTTAATTTATAAGGGGGAGGGGTCACACTCAGAGGCTTGCTACGTGAAAGGGGTCACCAGTACAAAAGTTTGAGAACCACAGAGCTAGAGCGAAGTGGCGCTTCAAGCCTACTAGTCACCAGCTGATATAAAATATTAAGCTCACATGCAAGGTCCAAGGCAATCCTCAGGTAGACATCCTAGCATCTTTAGCCTTAAAAAACAACAGATGAACAAACAAGCAAAACTGCAACTTTAGGATGTTAAAGGTTCTGCCATTCTGGGAAAATGAAAAAAACCAAACAGATTCTTCTGATGAAGAGTATTAAAATAATTTCCTGCA
Organism: Gopherus flavomarginatus; assembly: GCF_025201925.1. NCBI lineage: Eukaryota > Metazoa > Chordata > Testudines > Testudinidae > Gopherus > Gopherus flavomarginatus. The sequence goes on from NC_066617.1 coordinate 290,773,731, forward strand.
GTATAGAACACTCCCAGCCAAAGATTATGTTATGATGAAGTTACGGTGGAGAGTACATACCAGTAATTTAGGACACAATATATTTCAGAGATGTTGCAGTTATCCCAAATGAAGTATTATAAACACAGGAAATTCACTGTTATTGTTAAATTTCAAAGAAATCCAAACATGTTAAGATATGGAAATGTCCAGTTAAGGGATTGAAAAAACCGTAACTCTTCCCTTTAGTTATGCTATGCAATGCAATAACAGTGTGATTATGATTAAGATATCTTAGTATTTGTGGTCCCAGATTAAATTAAACTGATTTTTAAAGAGTGTTAGGTATTTTCTTTTTTAACTTCCATTCTTAACCTATCCTTTCAGTAGATCATGTACAATGGGTATTTTTGAAAATAAATATTTAGGATTAATGGTAATTTAGTGCCATGATTTTAACAACTGAAAGTTTATCTGCCAGCAGAAACTGGTGCATAAAAATCTGTTCGTTCAGAGAACCTCAGAAAGAATTGTCTCTTTCAAAATGGCTGCCTCACTCACTTTGTTCCCCAGTGGGAGTGAAGCCACACCTGCCCTCACTTAAGATGTTGTTTTCAAACCATGACCACCACCTTCCTTTTGTCTCCAGCGAGAGTGAAGCCAGCGGGCAGCTTTTTATAAGAAAGGCTGTGGCTTTAGTCCACTAGAAAATAACGGGAGATAGAGGTCTTTCTTAAAATGGCCAGTTATCTGTCTGCCAGGTATGAACTGAGACCTAGTGAAAACACTGGGAGATGACAACCATTTTGAAAGAGGGCAGTGTGACACTCTGTGCTCCAAAGCCACACCGTGGCATCCTCACATTCACCATAGTGATATAATTGTGATATGTCATGTACAAATTATGCTTTGTGAAGTAACATTTAAAAAGTCTTAATCGGTTAAACATTAACACTCTGTTAAGTTGTATGTGCTAGCATTGTATATGGAGTTATGAAGCTTTGCTATGTATGTGCCACTAAAACATGTTGGGAAGACCCACGAGCATCCTTTCAGGTACAATAAAAAGGCCAAACACCATTGATGGCCCATTGAGGAGAATACAAACAATCACAAGGATTACCCTAGGGACTGTGTACGATGGAAACCTTTCAGAGATACCACATAGACAATGGAGACTGTTTGACTCAGGTCATAGCAAAAAATCCTTCCAGCAAGCTAGAAGAAGCTATACAAGAAAGAAAGTGAAATCATCTCTTGGCCTTACTCCCCACACAACAGAACACTTGGAAACACCTGAGGAGCAATGACTGAACTGGGGGATGTGCTGGTCCCAGACAGGAAAGAAGAAAGTCCTGCCTGTGTATGAAACATCAGCAAACTCCTTGTACAATCTAACTAAGTGAGACACAGGATGATTTAACTCCTGTCTAGTATATGAAACACTGCAATTTTGTTTAGGTAATCTCCTTTGATCTGTACATCTATCACTTATAATAATTTAAAATCTATCTTTCTGTAGTTAATAAATCTAATTTATATTTTACCTATTAACAGTGTGGTTTGAGAGAAGTGCTTCAAAAACAAATCTCACTTCAGTTAACAAAGGCTTGTGCATATGTAAGCCACACACCTCCAGGGTGAGGTGTTCTGTCCCCTCTAATGGCACTGAGACCACTTAGCGAGAGACTTAATGAGTCTGCTCTACAGCCTTAGCTAACAGGAAGTTGGCTTTTAGCTCATGCTTTAGAGGATCATGCACTAAGCTCTAGAAGTCCCAGGTTCTATTCTACTCTCCGACAACCGGGATTTGTCAGCGTTACACATATACCTCCACATTGAGGAAGAGGCAGACTGGAAAATAAACTTACATGGGTCAGGCTTTTGACCAGGGTAAGATGATATTGTTCAGAGGTGCAAGGCTGGGGACCTGGGGGAAAACTGGCTGTAGTCTTTCTATTGTTCATGCAGTGGCTGGCCAGAGCATTCATGAACACAGGTGGGTCTGGCCCCTCCCTGTGGATGTTTGGAGGGCTTTGCAGCTTGTCACAACATTACAGTGTGAGAAGGAACCCAGATTGCTAAGACAGTGGGTTCAGCAGTACCCAAGTTCTAGGTTGTAAATGGGAACACCCCTCACAGGCAGTTCTATATGTAATAGAACATTATTCATCAGCCCTTGTTGAAGAAGAATCTTCCAGTTAGGAAGATTAATGGGAAAATATCATTAGTCCTAAAGAAGTTCTTCAAAAGTAGCCTATACCCAAGATTTCTGTGAGTTTTAACTATGTGGGAAGATGAAGTGCCTGAGTTCTTACATTATTAAAAACACTCAGGAAATAAAAGTTTGACACCAGGGGCTAATTTTCTTATCCATTTTTAAATGAATTTTAACAAACTAGTTGACTCATTTACTTGTAAATTCTCAGAAAATTAATTCTGTAGTCAGAGTAAATGCAGTAATTTTGGAAAGGATATTCTGTATTTTTCTGATATAAAGTGGTTGGATCCCTGCTTTTAATATAAAACTCATGTCACTCTTAATGATGGAACTGCAGTCAGTGGTTCCATAATATATATATTCTATAAAATCAGCTACATGGTTACCTGCTTTGCCTATTTGTTTTTTTCATGATGGAGAATGACTCCTCTGAAAAACACGTAAGACCTGAGAAATTATGTATGTGTTCTACTGCACGTTTGAAGAGGCTAATGCAGTCCTTTTGTCGAAGTCTTAAATATGCCAGTGTAAATTATATAAGGCTGTCCCATATTAAACTCCTCTCCCTCTTCTAGGCTCATAACTGTGCATTTCTTGATCTCCACCCCTTCTGGTTTTAATGTAATGTACTGGATTTTTGTTTGTACTAGATAGTGTAATGAACAAGTTAATGTGTATGTCACCACTGCCCTCTATGATACTATCAGCACTGGTGAACTATGTCTCAGACTGTGTTGTTAACATAGCCGTATTCTTTAAAATTAAAATTGTCAGTTGCCTAGAGCCCAGAATAGGTTAACAGTAACCAGGAGTTCCACACATTTTGTTATATAAATAAATAAGTTAATAAATAACGGATCACGGAGCACTTTACTTCAAGCCCTAGCAGCTTGTATTTTCGGAGCAGGAAGATTTGAATTCAGTCTCCATTGTGCAGTTCCAAAAGCATCATAGTGACAAAGCTGACCGTGGATTTGTTACAATGTCCTGTTTTGTCTAGCTATGCTTAAAGTTAAATAAAATACAATTAGTGAAAATAGAATCCGTGTTGCACCGTACTGTCTGCCAGTTCCTAGCAAGACTGTATCTACATTGGGGCCAATCACTGAAAGACAGTATTTGACCCTGGTGCTTTCTTTTCATGGCTCACAGACTGTGGTACATGTTCCTCCTCACTTCCAAGGCTTTGTGTGTTGCGAAACCTGTGTTGTAAATGTTTCTCTCTTCTGTCAAACCCTCCCTTTACTCTTAGGTCCTTTCTTTCTGTTGCCAGGCATACTTTTTTCTTATGTTGCTAGGCAATTTTAGCTCTCTCCTGATTCTGCCACTCACGTCACTGTTCATCTTCTACTCCTAACATCACCGCCCCCTGCACCTTTTACTCATTTACCACCGCTGCCCATGCACATGTACTAAATTACAATGAACTAAATAAGGGGCAAATGATATTTTAATGACGCTTCCTTTACCTTAGCTAACCTTAAACAGACAGAATTTCCAATAGAGCTCGAATTAAAAAAAATGTGATTCCATTGAAAAACATAGACACTGACTTTTCCTCCAAAGTATGCTGTTTAATCAAAATTAAATCCAATGTGTACAGCTCTGGAGACACTGGTAAGGTAGTGGCTGTAATTATCTATTATGTTGTCATGCATAAACATGACAGATGGCTGTTGAGGTTAAGCTACACTTCACTCTGTTTGTTTAAAAACCTATCATATAACCCCTTCTGGCACCTTCTTTATTAAACCCACTTCACTAAAGAGCAGCATGAATAAAAAATCATTTCCTGCGCTTGTACTGAAAAAAAAAAAGGATGGGCCAAAGGCTTGGCATTTTATTTCAATGAAACCAAATGATACAGAGCAGATATGCTGTCGTGGTGTGACAGCATGAAAATTACTGGGCTATCAGCTTTTAAAGTTTCTGATTGCTTTGGCCTTCAAAGCTTCCCCCATTTTTGTTTTCTCCTCATATGCCATCGCATAGGCTGATGCCAAGGCGCCTACTGGCCTAATTGCTTTTGTCATATAATTTCCTCATACACCTTGTTGTTTGACCTGACATACAGGAGAATGGGACTAGAGGAGGGCAAATAGCTCACTCCTTTTCCCAGTTAAGAAGCAGGCCCAAGAGCTTCATTTCAACACCTCAGCTGTCAAACTCTCTGGCTACCCTTATGAAAAGCAGCTCAACTTGCCTTTTCAGTGGCCATAGCCTCTCTTTCAATAGTCAAAGTCTTGACCAACCAAAACTGCCAAACCTTCCAGATTACCTTTTCCTATGACAAGAGCTCTGATGATCAACCCTCAGGTGCCATACTCCCTGTCTTTCCCCCTCCCATGAAAAAAGCCCCAACCCAGCCCCACCACTTCAGAATGAGGAGCCCAACCTGATCCACCGTGAAGTATGCCCCAGCCTCTCTCTATAGTCTTATTCCCTGGTTCCCTCTGGCCTCACATAAACCAAGTACCTAAACTCTTCCACACTCCCCATGTCCAAGTTACAAGCAGCCTTGCATACTGGCAAAACTCATACTGTCACAGTTTTATATGTTCAGAGTTCTGTGACCTCATCCTTGGAGCATAGGCAAGAGCAGATGGCCAGCCACATGGGGAAGCAGACATCCTGGTAGTGCCGCAGAAGGCATCTGAGCAGCAGACCATGATCACAAAATTCCTAACATTTTGTAGTAAGGCTTGTAGAGTTTATGATGTGGCAGCAGGCACCCTTACAAATATTCTTCATAGTTGTTGTAAAGAAAGACTGAGTAAAAGAGGAGGATAGAGTAGAAGGGAAATAGGGAATGCTTCTTGCCAGTGGTAACTAAAGAGAAACTAGCTGCTACTCTAGTCATCAAGATTATTACTCATTATAATTCATTCTGAAAGTGCTGACAGAGTGCTCATTGCTATAGCAGACACAGAAATCAAGTTTCAGAGGAGTAGCTGTGTTAGTGTGCATCAGTAAAAACAATGAAGAGTCCTTGTGGCATCTTAGAGACTAACAAATTTATTTGGGCATAAGCTCTTGTGGGGCACTCTATGCATCTGATGAAGTGGGTTACAGCCCACGAAAGCTTATGCCCAAATAAATTTGTTAGTCTCTAAGGTGCCACAAGGACTCCTCATTGCTTTTACAGATATCAAGCAAATCCTTGCCTGAAGGAGTTTACCAGCAATTAAGATGAGACTCATTTAGCTAACCTGAGGAGGGAGCTACTACCATTATGTTTTTCATTCTGTTTTGTGTTAGTGGGCCTCATGACAGACATGAGTCCTTAGGAGGGTTTGAATGAGGACAGGAATAGTCCCTGACACTCTGTGGTTGCCAGGGTATTCTTGTGCTTATGACAGATGAGTAGCCCATTAAAAGCCTTCTTCCTGAAATTCTTGCTTGGGATGAAAGGGATGAAAACCATAGTTTCCTCTTGGCAAAAATGCCAGTTTACATACTGTGGGCCTCTGATGTTGCTGGAGACAATTCTTTGCTATTAATGAAATCAAGATTTGTGAGCAAATTCAATCCCTTTCTAATATATTCTGTTTGAAATGGATTACTCACATGATTTTGGTGAGCTATAAAAATACAATATTCAAAATACAGGTCAAAGCTATTTAATAATACTCCAATTTAACAAAAGCATGTTTTTGTCCTCCAACATAGTCACACTCCATTTATTCAAAATGCCTTATATTTGACTAAATCATTCTTTTTGGATGGTCAGGCTTATGTGAATAAATGGTTAGTAAAACAATGGATACACAAAAGAGAACACTTCCTCCAAATGCAACCCCTTGTATATTAACACAATGTTCACACGATCTTAACTTCATAATGAGTGAACTGTCTGGATCAGTCTCAGTTGCAGACAGCTGATCCCTCTTTTGCCGTATCTACACAGTATCATGCCACAGCTTTTTCCAGAGCAAAACTCATCAGGATTTACCTGTCTTTAGTCTTAGTCCAGAAGGACTGGATCTGGTTTAACTCCATTGACTTCAAAGGAGTTATTGTTAACGTATATTGGTGAAAGAGAGAAGAGAATTAGATCCATTTTCAGGTCTATCTATTGCCATGAACTAAACACAGCTATCTTAAGTATCAACTTTATAGAAAGACTCAATTCCTTTTATATACCAACTTCATAAAGAAAAGGAAAAGACACATTGCCCAATATTCCTAGAATTAGTCTCTCTCGAAAACATTAGGCCAGATTCTCTGCCAGTGTAAATAAACAACTCCATTGAGGTCAGTGCAGATTTATACCAGCTGAGAATGTTGATGTGTGTGAATTGTTCATTTTGCTATTATAATAAAATGTTTTTACATAGAACCTTTTGTAACATGGTTCTTAGTGCATTGAATACAGAGGAAATGGTACAAGGTAAAAGCAGAAAGGGACAGAAGATAAAGAACTCAACACTCCTATTACTAATCATTCAAGGGGTTCTTACATTTCTGAAGCTTGGTCTTATTGGTGGAGGCTGATGTACATGAACGTAAAGGTGAAATATAAAAGCGGTCCCCATGCCAAATGCTTTTATCTATATGGCACACTGCCCTCTTAAATTGGCCTTGCTTGTTTGACAGCCTGAACTTTTTTTTTTTGTGGTGCACAATGTGTAGGCATTTTTGTTATTACTTCCACCAGTTTGTAAATACTATACAAGTTTGCTCAGTACTCTTATCATCAGGAGATGTTATCAGGTTGCTTGCAAAATTAATTTTCTCTTGAAGACAGTTTGAGAACCACATGCACAAACACATGATAACCTGTTTCCTTATAGAATTGTCTTTAGCTTGGAGTAAGCGCCAGTTCTACTCTCAGCCTAAACTACAGACACGTAGCCAAGTGTCAAACAAGTTTTGCAGAATTCAGCATGGAAGAGTGAGCAGAATCTTCTTTCCTAAGTGATGCTGATGAGGGCCCCTCTCACACTGTGTGCATAATTGATTGTCTTATGCTACCTCTTTTATCAAAGCTTTTATCAAAGCTCCTCTTTCATGTATTACCCTATTCTGTCCCATTTGGTTCAGAATCTGAAAATGTGCTGAGGATGAACTCAGAATTACTATTGCTGCTTTTCCTCTACTAGTGAATTTTAAACATAATTCAGTAAAAATGTTAATAAAATACTAAGGTTGTGATCGAAACCCACCCAAGTGAAGGCTTCAATGAATACATTGGGCCAAGTCCATGGAAATCAATGGAGCTACACTGATTTGCACTTGCTGATAAGGAGATGGCCGATTAACTCTGACCATATAAGAAATGTGATATGGACACTATACTTTCATTATGTGATCTCATAAAAATGGGACATTCTAGAAAGCAAAACCAAGTACAGACACCTCTAAAAAAGTCACAGGAAGGAGAGTCATTCATATGTTCCATACACAGATATTGTGCCCTCTAATTCTGAGTCACTAGCTTAACTCAGTTCATCTGAGAAGCGACAACTTTTAAAGGTAAATAATCTCCCCTTCCTCTAATTGAGATAGCTTAGTTCTAATAGGTACAGATAAAAAATAAAAGAATACACAAGGTTACCCACCATCACTTCAAAACATTTAGGGCTTAGTTGTGTAGCCACACTGGGTATGAAGCCTTTATATAGTTCATTGGGAGATCTTTGCAGACAGTGGCTCCCAGACTGATCCCTTCAATGGTATATTTTCTTTTAAATGTCAGATTGGCATTTAGGTGATGCTTAGCACCTATTTAAAAAGGGGTGGTGGGGAAAACTACTTTTAAACCATTCCATCAAATCATCAATTTTTATAACATCACGTTTAAAATAATGCTTTTATTCAAGGTCTTTACTTATTACAGTATGATCATGGCAAATATCCATGCTAATACTATTAAATCTATCAGTGTCAGTGACTTTCAAAAGGGTGGTGTACAAAGTCCTACTAGCTTGAGTGAAGGACCTGGCTGAGGTAGATGAGTGCATTCATTCAAAGAAGGGTGATGCACAGTTGTTTTTCTTTCCAAGGACCCTAATTTGTGGAGCCCTGCAGAACTTAGCCCTTTCACTCTTGATATGCAAAATCTATGTGAGGCCTCTAGGAGGGATCATGAGATGATAGATGGTACTACTGTACCACTAATGTGCTGGTCCTAGTCTCTACAGCTGTCCCATGAACATACAGTTCATTTTCCCTAGTGTCTCACTTTCTGGGAAAAATAGGAACATGGAGAAAAGCTGCTGACTCAGAGCCATGCAGAACAACAGAGAGTCACAGCAACGAAAAGCAGAGGGAACCACTTTCAAGAACTGGTAGAGTCTATGGCCCGCTCTCAACTGAGGGCATTCTTCCCTCAGTGATTTGCTGGACTTGACCCCTCCTGGACTTTAGTATAGCAACAGTAGCCGGCCTGGATATCTTATCCTTGTGAACTGCTAGCGGGCGGTCAGATACCATTAAGGCCAACACAGTCTTTTTACAATACTTATACCTAAAAACAGACTAACAGATCAGAGAAATCTGAGGATTCCAGAAAACTACAAAGTTGCCTTGTTACCACTTTCTACATAATTTTACCCAGGAATGGAAAGTTAGAAGTGATTGCAAAGTCGTCAATGTATGGAGAGTTAGGTGAGCAAAAGTTGATTGACTACTTGTTTGTGGGAGGCTGGCACCTTGCTGCCCCTTAAGGAAACTTTAATTATATTTGCCTACGGTGGACACAATGCCTTTCTGCTTAATTTTACCAATGGGGAAGCTTGGTTCCACCTGACAAGTAGCAATCTGAAGCTCCTGCCTGGACCTCCAAAACCTCTTAATAAATCTGGTCAGAATTCAACCAGAGCTGGTATCTGTCCCTTCCAGAGACATGTCTGTCGACAAACAAACAACCAATTTACTGCTAATTCAAGAAACCTTTACACTGAAAAACTTAAGTCATAGTGAGAAGTACAGTCAATTCTGCTGCTACGTATTGGCAACTTGGATCTTCTCCAAGATTTCTGTTCCACAGAGCAGTGCAGCTGGAAAGGATTTTGCAGACACAATTTGGAAGAGAAAAAAATCCTTCACTACCACGATAGCCACTGCACACAATTTTAAACATACTCCAACTACAGTCAGTTGACCTCTGACTATGACATATCCTACTTGTGTTTACTTCACCCTTCGATACATAGGTCAGATGTATTCACTTTGTCATGGCCTGATGAACTTCACCCTTGAGTACTTAAGGAACTAGCTGAAGTAATTTCTGGACCAACAGCAATTTATATTTGAGAACTCATAGAGATTGGGTAAAATCCCAAAGGATTGGAGAAGGGCAAACAAAGTACCTGTCTTCAAAAAGGAGAAAAAGGAGGACTCAGGGAATTATAGACCTGTCAACCTAACTTTGATACCTGGAGAGATACTGGAACAATTTATTAAACAATCAAGGATAACAACATTTCAGGTAATAGCCAAACAAGTTATGCCAAATCACTCTGATTTCCTTCTTTGATAGGGTAATCATTCTAATGGCTAAAGGGGATAAGTAGATGTTATACATCTGAACTTTAATAAGTCTTTTGACACAATTCCATATGACAGTCTCATAAGCAAAGTAGTGAAATATGGTCTAGATGAAATTACTATAAGGTAGTCACACAACTGATTGAAAGACATACTCAAAGAGTAGCTATCGATAGTTAGCTATCAAAGTGGGATTACATATCAAGTGGGGTCCCAAAGGGGTCTGACCTGGTCTAGTACTATTCAATATTTCATTAACAATTGGAATGATGGAGTGAAGAATACGCTTATGAAATTTGTGAATGATATCAAGCTGGGAGGGGTTGTAAGCATTTTGGAGGACAACATTAGAATCCAAAATGATCTTAATAAATTGGAGAATGTATTTGAAATACACACAACAACATTCAATGAAGACAAGGGCAAAGTACTTCACTTAGGAAGGAAAAAGCAAATGCACAAAATGGGGAATAACTGGCTAGGTGGCAGTACAGCTAAAAGGGTCAGGGGCTTACAGTGGGTCATAAATTGAAACAGAGTCAACAACATGGTGCTGTTGTGAAAAAGACGTCATTCTGGAATGTATTAAGAGGAATGTCATACGTAACAGATGGGAGGTAATTGTTCTGTTCTGCTCTACTCAGCGCTGGTGGGGAATCAGCAGGAGTACTGTGTCCAGTTTTAGACACCCCACTTTAAGAAAGATATGGACAAATTGGAAATTGTCCAGAGAAGAGCAACAAAAGTGATAGGAGGTTTGAAAAACATGACCTATACGGAAAGGTTGAAAGAATTGGACATATTTAGTCCAGAGAAGAAAAGACTGAGGGGCATCTGATAACAATGCTCAAATATACACAAGTTGTTATGAAGAAGGTGATTAATTGCTCTCCATGTCAACCAAGAGTAGGGCAAGAAGCAATTTGTTTTGGTTGCAGCAAGAGAGATAAAGTTGAGATATTGGATGAAAAAATTCTGACTATAAGGATTAGTTAAGCACTGGAACAGGTTTATCTAAGGAGGTTGTGGAATCCCTGTCACTGGAGGTTTTTAAGAAAAGATTAGACAAAGACCCACAGTGGGGCGGGGGAAGGGTTAGGTATATGTACTTAATCTTGCCTTAGCATAGGGGGCTGTACCAGATGACCTCTTCAGGTCCCTTCAAGCCCTAAATTTCTCTGATTCTATCATATGTGTTTTAATCATGTCTGCATGCTATGACAATCGGTGAAGATGGCATGGGAAAAATATATTTTATCCATCCCAAAGCATGTGCACATTACAAACTATCTATCTAAAGGAATCACTATTTGAGGCACTGATTTAGCAGACCTCTGAAGCACATGCTTAGTTTTAGGCACTAGCCTGATTTTTAAGAATGCTTCTCATCCAATAGTGCTCATTGACTCCCAAGTGACTTTAGTGGCAGGTTTTCACTATTACACAACTGAGCTCACTTGCGAGCTGTTAAGTGCTCAGCAGTTTTGAAAATCTGGCAGGTTCCTAAATAGGAAATTAGCATTCTCAGTTTAGGATCCTTTTTTTGAAAATCTTGACCGACAAGTCCAGCTTTTCATGATTATCTTTCGTTTTTTTAAAATAGAGTATTTCTTTCTAAAATTGTTATAGAATTAGGTAGAAATTAGGAAAACATCACATACCTCTTACTAGTCTATTTATGATGTACAGATTTAAGACATTTATTTTTTAAAATAACCCTTCCCCTCCATAGATCTGTTTGCAGTGTCTGTCTGTTTTAAATGAGTCATCTCCATACATTTTCCTTCCCTTTGATTTTTACCATGCTGTTGTCACTGATTTCCAATGCTTGCTTTCTTTCTTTCTTTCCCTTGGCCTATTAATTTACAGGAAGGATATAATTCAGTGATTCTGCTGTGTGCCAGGTGGTAAATATTTAATGTTTATTTCCATCACTGAAATTATTTTTGGTGTGGCTATTGACAGTCATAACACACATGCACAGACTGGCGTGACTTATAGCACACAACATCCTCCCTAACAGGCTTTAGTTTATTTGATCTTTTCAGCTTCACTTAGCATTGTAATTCACTGTTTCTGCTATGTTATTTTCCAGATGGTAGTTTTACAGTCCAAATTTCATTTTCATGCAATCTGAAGTTTTTTGGATGAGGATTATAAATGCCCCATCCGCCTAGTTTGCCTATTTGTGTTTATCCTGTTGTGGTCAGGCATTTATCCTGTTGTAGTCATTGCATAAGTGATTTGTAACATCATGCCCCAACAACTCCTCACCATCATTCCTACAAACCCTAGGGACAATAGTACAAGTTCAAGTTCGGGTACCAGGCTTGGCTTTGAATTTCTATGCTTTTGTAGATCTGAGTCACAATTAATTTTTTTTAAAAGCACTGTATATTTCATCTCTTTCCTTTATTAAAAAAAATAGAACTTTAAAACTAAGATCTTCAGAGAAGTAAATATGGGTTGACAGCCAGACCATAAGTCATATCAAAATGTTCAAAGTACACAAGACTGTAGAGCTCTGATTTAACACGCTATCCAAATGTACTTTCATTTTTTTATTTTGTCTGTGATATGTGTTTAAACCCCACTCAAATGCCTGCTGTGTTTGTGGGATTGGCATATGGAAGTTATGCTGAGTGGTCATGGGAATGTTACCCAAACCCTGCCAATTAAAAGAGCTGGTCCAAGCAGGAATTAAACAACATGCACTGACCACCATAGTGGCAGTAGGGAGATTTGCTATTAGAGTATTTCTGTGTGTTTAGTCATTTTTATATATTTATTATTAATTTCATTTGAATGATTAAAAATAATAAGTTAGCATTATCATTTGCCCCTGTTACACCAACATTTTAGCAATGAGCTAAAGTTCTTTGTTCAGCTGATATGGGTTCACTGCTGGAGACTCCAAAAACTAGAATGTTGATCTTGGGCAAACCACAGCAGGTCACAGCTCTCCTCAGTTGGTGAAACTGTATCATTAAGCAGTATTCTGTATAAGACACTATTCTCTACAGAGTGAAAAAAGATTCTAGAGATCTAGGCTAAAGGATGCTAAAGATCTATTAGATCACCTACATCCCAGCTGCTGACAATGAAGGATTATTACCTATTGTACAAGTACTAGATTTTATCCCATTTAGTTTCAAAATGAGGCAATTGGTGTGTGATGGGATGGAGGGTCCCTGTGCAGTGCAGGGTGAGTGCACCCCATCCTTCGAGCAGCCCTCTGTCTCTAGGTAGTGAGACCTAAGGGGTAAAGTCAATAGAGTTGCCCTGAGTTGCAGGGCTGTAAGACCTAGTGGCCAGAGTCTATATAATTGCTCTTATCTGCAGGATGGTAAGATCCAGTGGCCCAAGTCAATGGGGTCGCTCTTGTCCTCAGGGCAGTGAGGCCTAGCGGCCAGAGTCAATAGGGTTACCCTTGGTTGGTAGGGGCAGCATGGCCTCATGACCAGAGTCAACAGAGAGACCCTGGTCTGCAGGGCAGTGAGGGCTATCAGCCAGAGTCCGTAGAGTTACCCTGGTTTGCAGGGCAGTGAGGCCTAGTGGCCAGAGTCAATGAAGATACTCTGGTTCACAGGACAGTGAATTCTAGTGGCCAGAGTCAATACAGTTATCCAGCGTTCACAGGGCAGTGAGGCCTAGTGGCCAGAGTCAATAAAAACTACCTTAGTTCGTACAGTAGCTAGGCCTAGCAGCCTGAGTCAATAGAGATACCCTGGTTTGCAGGATAGGTGAGGCCTAGCAGTCAGAGTCAATGGAAATACCTTGGTTCGTACAGCAGCTAGTCTAGGATGTGAAGAAACTGTGGTGCTATACTACAGGTTTGACTGATCTTCCCTCAGATCATGGCTGCCTCTGTTCTTAGGCTCCTATGTGGGGTGTGTGTGAAAGATATAGCGAGCAGTGCCCTCAGAATATATATATGTTCTCCTCAACTGGCTTTGAGATAGGGGCAATGATGAGAGGTATTTGTCACAACTTCTTCAGCTGAATTAAAAAGGGTGCACAGAGTTCAGCAGCCTTTTCTCCAGGGATCTCAATAAGAGCTCCTGTAAATTCCAAGACAGAATCAGCCAACTTTGCCTACTTCTTCAAAACCTGTGGAGAATCCCATTGCTCCTCTGCAGTGAAGGTAGATTTGGCATCAGAAGAGTCTTCTGGCTGCTCTGTGTGCAGTTGGCATCTATCATGTCCTTGGTCATCACCCTGTTCCCAACCAGGCAACGCATGCTAGTGAGGCAATGGGAAAGCTTAGATCATTGAGAGTGCCTTGAAGGGCATTGACAGTGGCTGCAGTGAGAACTTAGGTTCATAGATGCTGGTGTTCCAGTGTCAAGAGCAATGCCTCCTATTCCAAATGAGCTGACTCCCAGGGTGAAGGCACTGATCTTGGTGCCCTCCAGTTTTACTGAGGGGGATGGTAGCTGGACAGCATATGCCACAAAGTGGGAGGGGCCAGAGCACCCAGAAGATGGATTGATTTAATGCAGGGGTTGGCAAACTCTGGCATGCGGCTCGCCAGGGTAAGCACCCTGGCGGGCCGGGCCAGTTTGTTTACCTGCTGAGTTGGCAGATTTGGCCGATCGCGGCTCCCACTGGCTGCAGTTCACCATCCCAGGCCTATGGGGGTGGTGGGAAGCCGCGGCCAGCACATCCCTCGGCCTGCGCCGCTTCCTGCCACCCCCATTGGCCTGGGACGGCGAGCCACAGCCAGTGAGAGCCGTGGTTGGCTGAACTTGCCGACGTAGCAGGTAAACAAACTGGCCCGGTGTGCCACGGTGCTTACCCTGGCAAGTCGCGTGCCAGAGGTTGCCGACCCCTGATTTAATGCATCTTCTGGGCCACTTCCTGTGACCAAAGTTTAAAGGTGCCCTCTTCTGGTAGGGGATAGCAGTGAAATCCCTGCCTGTCTTCTCCTCAGGATGAAACTCAGTACAGCTGGCACCATGGTAGTAAGAGTGCAAACTGAAATGCTTTGTGCCTGCTGGGTGAATTAAGCCTATTAACTAAATGAGGTACAACAAACAGTATTTGTGGAGTTAACTTCAATAGATAAAGATAATGCAACAAATTTACTACTGGCATAAGCAAATGCAGCTCAGCTGAGGTTGATGGAGTTGAGCTCTTTTACATCTGCAGTGATTTTGGCTCAATGTTTCTTTTGAGATTATTTTTGCACTATGTTCCCAACCGCTCCTTTAATATCAGGTAGTACAGGAAATCAATGGCATTCTTACAGAGTGCTGGCACTGCATACAGCTTAATTGATTTTGAATAAATAGGCAACAGAACTGTGCAAGTTTTGGTTTTAATTTTTTTGCTAGTCTAAATAGGAATAAACTATTTGGTTACTGGAAATTTTCATTGTACATCTTTTAAAAGTTCCTCAGGTGCATTTGAGTACAGAAAATAGCAGAGATTTTAGAGTTAGTGAAATTCTTAACATAATAAGAGTTTATAAGCATCTACGTGTCTAAACTAGCTGTGGCAAAATTCATATTTGCTCAGTAATATTTTTTTAAAATGAGTCTGACATGCTAAGAGTTTTCTGAATGGTGTTATTCTGGTTGTTCACTTTACAATGCTCTGGATAATATTTTTCATAGGGACTTTTAAAAAAAATTGCTCTTACATGTTTTAGCTGAATGCTTAACCTTCCTTAATTCTCTATTCCCTTTAATCCTGGGATTAGCTTTATAGTGCCTCGCTGAATCTATAAATGCTATAATGTTTTCATGATGTAGTCATTAGGGCCTTCCTTTTTCTTTCTCCAGTTCAATATTTTTTTTTCTAGCAAAATATTATGGGGTTTTTTATAGCTATGTAGTGAGATTTCAAATATTTTCCTGTGTTTCAATTCTGCCTTTTTTAATTTCATTTGCAGCTGGTAAGTTAACTAAGAGTTTCTTCTTTCTAATACTTTTTTATAAAGTCTAGAAGTTCTGACGTGGGTTTCAGTGCCAAAGAAGTAATCTCAGTACTGTAGGATGCTGCTGTTTTGCCCTGTGAGGAAGTCCCAGTCCTCTCTTTCCCAGTACCAGATGGATCTGCTATGGAGTGGGAAATTCCCAATGGCTTGGTATGGGATGGGGATTTCTGCTTCTTTTTAGAGGAATCCATGTAAAGTTGTAGGCTTCCCAGCTGTCATCTCTTTTGGGGCAGGTTTGTAGGCTTGCAGTACCTCTGCGCTTGTCTGTGATTTCCCAGCAGATCTGACCAGGGTCCAGCACTGGTGGATAACTCTTTCTGCAGGGCCTATAACAGCGTACACCAGTTAACAACCAACCTTCACAAAACAAACTGCATTTATTCTTAGGGCAAAAGTGTTACAGAAAAAACATGTAAAAACAATGAAAGAACCTACACACATGGTAAAACCTTGCCAGAGGTAATCTGCAACTCCAACATAGGGTCCTGGTACGTGTCAGTCTTTCAAACCCCACAACTGTCTTTCAGGCCATTTGATTACAAGTTCACTCACATCAGGTTTTTAGATCAGGAACTAGACACCAATAGGACCATTCAGCTGTTTCTTTATACAGCTTGGGTCTTTGATCTCCAGTCTTCAAGAACAGGCCCTCACCAGTCAGTGGCCCTCGCCTCTGTGCATTGCTTCAAAAGGCTGGATTTTTGCATAACCAGCATTACAGAATTTGCATTAACCTCTCCCCAGGAAACCTGCTTACACTTATTGTCACAATAGTCCATGCCTTTCTGGCACATTTCAGTATAGTTGTCTGAACTCCTTACACTCCCGAGGTCTCACATCAGTGACATTTATATGGCCCTTGTAAGGAGGCGCCCTGGCTCCCCACCGCACCTGAGAAGGACGGGCCGGAACTGAGCCCGGCGTGGGCGGAGCCACCGCCGCCTGTCCTGGCCCCCTGGAAGTCAAGGGGCGGGACAGGAAGTATAAAGGCCCGGCCCCAGCACTCAGTTAGCGCAGGCTGCTGGAGAGGACAGATGCTGGTGCTTGAGCTCCTGCTGGGCCCAGCCTGCCCTGTGCCCGGTATCCTGAGGAGGACTGGCTGAGCCTGCCCCGTGCTCGGTATCCAGAGGAGCGGCCTGAGCTTCCCTACGCCCGGTATCCAGAGGAGCCCATGGTCTGGGACCCACCAGACGACGCCGGCGAGAGACAGGTACCCAGAGAGGGGGAGTTTGGAAGTGGCCCGGGGGTAGCCGACCCTGGTTTGGCTCCTGAAGAGCCTGAACCAATGTCAGTGTGTTGCGGCCAGGATCCCCACTGACCGCAGCACGTCTTGGCCGCTGCTAGGGCCCCGGGCTGGAATGCAGTGGAGTGGGAGGGCCTGCGTTCCCCCTGCCACCCTCCCAAGGGTGGCAGACTCCCCCTCTCCCTGGCCTGAGGAGGCCTGCTGTATAGACTTACGGTGGAACTGCTGCTCAGCCCCTTGCTGAAGGAGCTGAGCCTGAACTGCTTACGGCCCTGCCCTACCCAAGGACCTGGGCTTATATACTGTGTTTGCTCAGCCCTTTGCTGAAGGAGCTGAGCCTGACTGCTTACTGCCCCGCCCTGCTTCAGGGCCGGGCTTATAGACTCCATGTTTACCCGGTCCCTGCTGAAGGGCCAAGACTCTGCCTTGTTTAGAGACCATTTGTTTGCTCAGCTCCTGTTGAGGGGTCTAGGCCCTGGACGGATTGCTGCCTGTAGGGAGGCGCGCTGGCTCCCCGCTGCTCCTGAGAAGGACGAGCCCCAGCACTGGACTTTTACACGTGGTGCCTTCTCTGAGGATCGAACTCAGTCTCATAATTGGAAGATCTGTGGGTGTGGTGGGAGGAAGTGGAGGTAGTTCTCACCCTATAACTTTTAGCCCCGAGGTTAAAGCACTTGCCTGGAATGTGGGAGACTCAGCTTCAATTCCCCAGTCTCTACCAGAAGAAGAGAAAGGATTTGACTGGGGTCTCCCACATCTCAGGCACATGTGTGAACCAGTGAGGAATGGGATATTGTGATGTGAGGCTTCCTTGGTCTCTCCTGCTGAAGCTATTGCACTCTGGATAAATAATAAAAGAACAAGTGATTAGAGGAGAGGGACTAAATCCAGGGTCTCCCAGGGGGGTACCCTAACCACTAGACTACAGAGTCATTCTCTCAGGCTGTGGCCTAATGCCTGTTCTACTGTGTCTTAATACTTAATTAGACACTAATTAAAAGTCATCAATAGCTGCCACTTCAGGGAGTATATTCCAAGACTCCCCAGAGGAATTCTGTCTGAGACATACAGAATTGCTTCAGGGGCTTCTCCTGTAGTATGGCCTCTCTTCACACACACACACATTCTAGTTGAAAGGGGTTAATTACTCTAACTCCGAGAACATAAGAACATAAGAATGGCCGTTCCGGGTCAGACCAAAGGTCCATCTAGCCCAGTATCTGTCCACCGACAGTGGCCAATGCTAGGTGCCCCAGAGGGAGTGAACCTAACAGGCAATGATCAAGTGATCTCTCTCCTGCCATCCATCTCCATCCTCTGACAAACAGAGGCTAGGGACACCATTCCTTATCCATCCTGGCTAATAGCCATTTATGGACTTAACCACCATGAATTTATCCAGTTCTCTTTTAAACGTTGTTATAATCCTAGCCTTCACAACCTCCTCAGGTAAGGAGTTCCACAAGTTGACTGTGTGCTGCGTGAAGAAGAACTTCCTTTTATTTGTTTTAAACCTTCTGCCTATGAAAGAGAGAACCTCTGATTTTTGGATAGTGATGTGCACATCTTACGAAGCATTCACTGTAAGACATTTGAAAGCAAGATGTCACCAAACCAACTTCTATGAGGATATCAACTGCAAGCATTATTATTATTATTATTAAAATATTATTTTTATTATTATTAAGCATGGTCTATATAGGTTACGTTTGTAAAATGTATCTATAGCAAGGTGTGCTTATTGAAATAGGAGGATATATAGATAGATATCAATGGCCACAATAGCTGTGTATTTACCAAATATGGTAGAGTTAAACAATGATTTGGGCATATTTCACAGATCAAAATATGTGTCAGTGGTGCAGTAGTTCAGATTTGTAAGAGGATAAGCAACAACAGGAAACAAAAGATAATCTAAGTAACTCTCAAAGGCAACAACACAGAAAAATGATTCCTAGAGCAATGAATTTCAGACAGATTAATACAGGCTTCAAAAGAAAAACTAGTTAAGCTCAGTGCAGTTTCAAACAGGGCTAGAATATTCTGTTTGATCACAGTCTGATTTTGATGTTTATGTGCCTTTTAAACTCCAGATAAGCTTTTTCGGGTAGGGACTAGCTTTTCCTATATGTCTATAAAGTGGCTAATAGATTTTGAGAGGTACCATCAGTCAAATAAATAATAATAAACATCATAATCTGAAGACCAAGTAGTGTGCAGTGACTGTATAGGGAAAGAGGCTGCCAATATGTGCTCTCAGATTTGAGCAGTACAGTCTATTTTATTGCAAGAGGAAATATCGATCTGCTTACCAGTATTATTCCCCAGCAAAGTTCCATGGGATCTTTATTTTCCACCTGGACAGCTACCAGAGACAGGCACCTATTTATATTTTCAGTTTCATCAGAAGCAAAGCCCTTGTGCAGTTGGATTTTTAGGGTCTGATCTGGATAGGGGATTAGGTGGTCCCATTGAATTGCAGGTTTAGTACAGTAAGATACACGGAATTTATCTAAACACCAGATAGTGTTTAGTGTTATAAGTCCGATTTAGCTCAGAGTATCAGCTTTTA
The DNA here is from genome assembly GCF_025201925.1 of Gopherus flavomarginatus. Classification (NCBI taxonomy): domain Eukaryota; kingdom Metazoa; phylum Chordata; order Testudines; family Testudinidae; genus Gopherus; species Gopherus flavomarginatus. The sequence continues at coordinate 290,793,178 of NC_066617.1, forward strand.
GCTTTTGGAAAATGCTTACTCTGAGCTGTGATGTGGAACATATCACTAATAAAAAGTTTGTTCTCTTCAAGTCCCTGTGTCTGAAGTAGTTTCTTGGGCGTAGCAGCTGCCTACAGATTATATCCATGAAAGCATTCAAACATTAGAAGAATTTAGTATTACAACTGATTATAACAGCGATCGGCAACCTCTGGCACGTGGCTCACCAGGGTAAGCACCTGGGCGGGCCAGGCCAGTTTGTTTACCTGCTGTGTTTGCAGGTTCGGCCGATCGCAGCTCCCACTGGCCGTTGTTCACCGTCCCAGGCCAATGGGGGCGGCAGGAAGCTGCGGCCAGCACATCCTTTGGCTGACGCCGCTTCCCGCGGCCCCCATTGGCCTGGGACAGCGAACCGAGGCCAGTGGGAGCCGCGATCGGCCAAACCTGAAAATGCGGCAGGTAAACAAACTGGATGCCGCGTGCCACAGGTTGTCAGCCCCTGGATTATAAGGACAATTCCTGTTGTCAGACTTGACCGAACAGCTCTGATCAATATGCCTACATTTATCACTTCTAAGCATATCATTTTTTTCAATCAGTATTGAAAAAACAAGACTATAAAATAACCACAATGCCTTCTCTTTTCAGATAAAAATAAACCCACCTTATGAACTTTAATACCATATCCAGGAGAATATCATTCCTTTTATAAAATGACCTAACTGAATTTAGGAGCCATGCAAATGCTTTATAGTCATGTACAGTACAATGACAATATTCCATCTTTTGGTTATATTTTTTCCCTCTGAAACCTAAACTTTTTTTTTAAATCATCTCAGTAAAAGATTTTAACAGAAGGTTTTAGTACTTCATACCTTCTCCACAGTGGGAATCCACACTAGCCTGTATATTCACTTAAGTCCGCTTCTTATATATATAGTCCCTAGTATATTCTCAGTATCCTGGTGTTTTATTTTATAATATTTTTTTATGTTTATCTGCTTTGTTTGTGTTTAGATATTTTAGGCCCTGGTTCTTCAAGGTGTTTAATGTGAGTGGGCATCTCTACCTGTGTGGAGCCCCATTGATGTCAGGGGTCAGCTAGCATGGAATATCCTAGCAAATCAGGTTGGAAGAATAGTCTAGTGCAGGGATCAGCAACCTCTGGCCAGTGGCCCACCAGCACATCCCTCGGCCTGCAACTTCCTGCACCCCCACTGGCCTGGGACGGCGAACTGACTGAACCTGTGGACGTGGCTGGTAAACTAACCGGCCTGGCCCACCAGGGTGTTTACCCTGGTAGGCTGAGTGCCAAAGGTTGCTGATCCCTGGACTAGTGAATAGGGCACTGGGCTAAGACAAAGAAAACCTGTGTTCAGTCTTTGACACAGAGTTCTTGTGTAATGATTGGCGGGTTACTATGATAAATGCAAAGTAACGCACACTGGAAAACATAATCCCAACTATACATATAAAATGATGGGGTCTAAATTAGCTGTTATCACTCAAGAAAGAGATCTTGCAGTCATTGTGGATAGTTCTCTGAAAACATCCACTCAATGTGTAGTGGCAGTCAAAAAAGGGAACAGAATTTTGGGAATCATTAGGAAAAGGATAGATAATAAGACAGAAAATATCATAATTCCACTATGTAAATCCATGGTACACCCACACTTTGAATAATGCATGTAGTTCTGGTCACCCCATCTCAAAAAAGATACATTAGAATTGGAAAAGGTACAGAGAAGGGAAACAAAAGTTATTAGGGATATGGAACAGCTTCCGCATGAGGAGAAATTAAGAAGACTGACTTTTCAGCTTGGAAAAAAAATGACTAAGTGGGGATATGATAGAGGTCTATAAAATCATGACGTATGTGGAAAAAGTAAATAAGGAAGTGTTATTTACCCCTTCTCATAACACAAGAACTAGGGGGCACTAAATGAAATTAATAGGCAGTAGGTTTAAAACAAACAGAAGGCAATATTTTTACACACAACGCACAGTCAGCCTGAGGAACTCTTTGCCAGAGGATGTTGTGAAGGCCAAGACTATAACAGGGTTCATGGAGGATAGGATGATATTAGCCTCTGTTTGCCAGAAGCTGGGAATGGGCAACAGGGGATGGATCACCTGATTACCTGTTCTGTTCATTCCCTCTGAAGCACCTGGCATTGGCCACCATTAGAAGACAGGATACTGGGCTAGATGGACTATTGGTCCGACCTAGTATGGCCATTCTTATCTTCTTATGGTCTATATTTTTAAGTTATTTGAGCTACTCTATGCCTCAGTTTCCCATCTCCAAAATGACGATAGTACTTCTCTACCTCGCAGGGATATTGTGAGGTTAAAATCCATGCATGGTTGTGAGGTGCTCAAGTAGTATGGTGATGAGGGCTATATAAGCATCTAGCAACCTTAGACATTGGAGACGATGCTGTTTGCCTCATAATGGAATCATGTTGTATAATTGCTCCCCTTTGAGACTGCACAAAAATGAGATATACATGGCATTTTAATTAGACTGTCCTTGGGAGAAAAATGTTTCAGATAGATTTTCAGAAAGTGCTAAGAGAGTTAGGCTTTCAGCTTCATGCCTTTGCATGGCCAGGGCACAGTTAAACAGGTTAGGTAGCTGGGTGACTAACTCCATTAGGCTGTTTTGAAAAGCCCAGGTGAAATAAGGAAATGGACAAGCCCTTCTGAACTGAAGTGTATTCATTCTAGAACCATCATTGTTGTACCTCCATTTTTTAATTATCTTCCAACTATGTAATTCTATTTTTGATCGTCTCATCCAATTCATATACGTATACTATGTACACAACTGCAGTCCTAGAACTAACACTGCTTGCTCCCACCTATTATTTCTTTCCAGCTAAAAATGCTACCATTTTCTGTCCAGCAAGTAGTGATAGGTTGACATGGTTTGTAATGAAAGGTTCCAAATTATTTATGTAACATTCTAAGCACCAGGCATGGCAAGAATCTAAGAAGCAGGTGATTGAAGGTCAGATAACTGCATTCAATACATTAAATACAGAAAAGCAGTTGTCAGATGCCAGAGAGGCAAATAACATATTCAGAATTCCAAGAAAAGCCCAGCTGGAAGATAAAATCCACCCTATGACAGCTATTCATTTTCACAAAATGCTTCATTATTATTTGTATTGCAGTGGTACCCAGAGGATCCAGTTAGGATCAGGTCCTCTTTGTGCTAAAATACCATACAGGCAAAACACACACAGAGTACAATTTTCTAAAACCACTTAGAAGACTAAATCCCATTGACTTTCAATGAGATTTAGCTTCCTAAGCATCTCAGTTACTTTTGAAAAATTTACCCACAGTCCCTGCCCTGAAGAACTTACAGTATAAGAATTCAGGAAATGAACACAGGGAGAGGGATACTGTCAAAAACAAACACTGCCATAAGATAATTAATCAATAGCTAATAATAAGCGTACACTGTCTAGGACAGGAGTCAGCAACCTCTGGCACGCGGCTTGCCAGGGTAAGCACCCTGGCGGGCTGGGCCAGTTTGTTTACCTGCCATGTTAGCAGGTTCGGCCGATTGCGACTCCCACTGCTCGCGGTTTGCCTTCCCAGGCCAAGGGGGATGGTGGGAAGCTGCGGCCAGCACATCCCTCAGCCTGCACTGTTTCCCGCTGCCCCAGTTGGCCTGGGACAGAGAACAGCAGGCAGTGGGAGCCGCAATCAGCCGAACCTGCTGACGCAGCAGGTAAACAAACTGGCCTGGCCCGCCAGGGTGCTTACCCTGGCGAGCCGCGTGCCAGAGATTGCCAACCCCTGGTCTAGGACATTATGGGGTGCTAATCTAGTACAAATAATTTAAAAAATTAACTCTAATGTGTGTGTCTGGTGAAAACTGTCTTTGCATTTTTAATGGACAAATGCCATTGATCTAGATTACTGGATCCCTGCTGGGCAGCTTGAAAGAATTTGCAAGATGTATGCTGATGGTGATTAATGAAAACAGAGTATGCTTTACACTTAGAAAAGGCCTTTCATCTGAGAATCTCAAAGGCTTTGTAAGGGGTGGTTAGGTATCATCATTGCTTTACCAATGGGGGAGTGATTAATCTCCTTTGGTGCAGAGGGATTCAAAGTACACTATTCTGTATCAGCAGAAGTGTCACTGCTGTGAACGGGCAGTTCTACCACTACTTAAACCAAGGGGTTCCATCAGGGGAGGCAACTTTAAACTGATTGGGGCTGCATATGAAAACCATTGAATCAGCATCTCTCAGTGGTGCCTGGGCTCCACTTAAATCAGCTGGTAGAGCCCCAGTGAACTAAGTCCCAAATCACAAAAGAATTAAGTGGCTTGGAGCAGTGCCAGGAACAGAACTCTGGTCTCCTTACTTCTAGCTGCCAGTGCTAACAACTAGAGTATGCTGTCTCTCTACTTAACTACAATGGTTTTAAAATTTGTCTGAAGAGTGCGTTCCATGCTGTCAAGAATTACATTTAAAGAATTTCACATTAAAGCTCCATATCAGAAGCCATTTGCAGCATGTTACAGGAAGTTTTATTGGTCTTATTAACTATTTACATACAGAGAGACAGCTCTCTTAAAGGGTCACCTCTGTATACTCACCTCAGAGTAACAAATGTGACATCAAAGCAAATTAATGCATCAAATACTTTAACTACATATATACCATCACTATTCAGTGAATCGTGAAAGACACAACTACTGGTAATCAATGTGGAGAACATACTAACCCATACAGAGAAAACCCATTAAATGAGACATATGGGGCCAGATCCTCAGAGTCGCTGAAGTCAAAGAAGCTTTACCAGTTTTCACTAGCTACATGTCTGGGCCTTTGTCAACTTCGTGAAAAATACTCATTCTTGAAAAAAAAATCAATAGTTTAGTTGTCACTCACTTTTCAATAAAAGCTGCTCTTGCTTTCAGCAGCAGACAGCTAATGGCACCTCACACACACCACTTGGACTAAATTGTATCGGAGTCCATGCAGCAACATCACTAAGTAATGTGCACACCATCAATAAGGAAACTCTGCCAACCGGCATTTCAAAAAGAATGTCTTGGATTTTGATAATTATGAGATGGTCATTGATGGAGGTTGGTGATGGGATTCAGAGATGTGAACATGGTTATTTTTTCACAAAGCTGTGAGAGATGAGCTGGTCTGAGACATGGCTGGGATCCTGGGTCAGCCACATGTGCTGAGACGACTCTGAAAATCACGCTGCTACAATAAGTGAAGTTCCTGTGCTTGCCCCTTAAATGGGGCTGAAGATGTTTCAGTGCTTCCTGTGAGCTAGATGAGAAGCATTTTCTCAGCCTGTGCAATCTTCTGTTAGCTGTTTACCATACTGAAACTCTGGATTTGTTCTGGTGGTAGTTTCTCTTGTGCTGATAGAATCAAGCCTGGTGTGGCTGCTAAATGAAGAATTCAGATTTAAGGTGTTGTCATGTTTTGCAAGCCCTTGGTGTCATAACATTTTTTTCCAGATCTGGACCTTAGCGTCCAAAATATGGGTGTTAGCATGAAAACCTCCAAGCTTAGTTACCAGCTTGGACCTGGTACGGCTGCCACCAGCTAGGAATTATACAGTGCCTAGCTCACTGTGGTCTCCCCAAAACCTTCCCTGGGGAACCCCAAGACTCAGATGCCTTGAGTCTTACAAGAAAGGGAAATAACCCCCTCCCCTTGTTTCCTTGTTACTTCCTCCCAGGCTCCCCTCCCTGGACGACCCTAGGAGATTCCCTGCTTCCAGTCCTGGAAACACAAGTACCGAGAGATCTAATCTCTCCCCCTCACCCAGAGGGTATGCAAAGTCAGGCTTAGTAAATCTAACACTAAGATATTTTCCCCTTGACTTCTTCCTCCCACCAATTCCCTGGTGAGCTGCAGACTCAATTCCCTGTAGTCCCCACTAAAGAAAAACTCCAACAGGTCTTAAAAAGAAAGCTTTATATAAAAAGAAAGAAAAAGACATTAAAAATAGTCTCTGTAATAAGATGACAATATACAGGGTCAATTGCTTAAAAGAAAAATGAATAAACAGCCTTATCCAAAAAGAATACAATTTAAAACCTTCCAGCAACTACACACATGTAAATACGAAGAAAACAATATAAACCTATTGTCTTACTATCCTTGTACTTACAACTTGGAAACAGAAGATTAGAAAGGCAGGAGATAGAAAAATCACTCTTAGAGCCGAGAGGGCACAGACACAAGACAAAGGACAAAGAACTCACACCCAAAACTTCCCTCCACCCAGATTTGAAAAAGTCTTGTTTCCTGATTGGTCCTCTGGTCAGGTGTTTTTTGTTACCCCTTTCCAGGTGAAAGAGACATTAACCCTTAGCTATCTGTTTATGACACTTGGCAGTACCAAAGGTAATACCTCGATAATGAGCCATCATGATGCTGAAACTATGAGTACTAATTCAGTCTCTTGCTCTTTAAAAGGTAGGAATTTGTAAATGCTGTCACTGAAGAATGTTTCTGATAGACAGGAGCATAAACCAAAACCATGGCTCTCAATATCCTGATGTTTGGTGAAGTTCAGACCCAGATTTAGTAGCTCTGGCCTCTTTCTAGTTCTGATCTCTTCTGTACTAATATTGGTACTGGTAGGGAACATTATTAGTTTCCTTTAAGAAAGGATAGATCCTACCCAGAAGTATTGTGCAACTTGTGGTGCAAACATTCACAGTTTCACATTTTGGAGCTGAGAGCATCACTGCATTTGTAACCATTTGAACAGTTTGGTTTATTTCCTGAGTGCACTTTGGCCTCTGCAAATGAGGATTTTTGAGGGGTGCTCTAAGTAGGAATAAAGTGAATTGTTTGGAAATGGAAAAGGCTAGAAGATTGGTGCAGTGTGGATTTAATAGGTGTGTATGCTTGGTTTTTTTAGCTAGATAGTAATAAAAGTCTAGCATGTTTTAAGTGCCAAATGTATATAAAATTTTAATAAAATAATGTCTAAGTTGTCTGAGAAGTCAAATAAAAAATGATCTACTCCCACAGTGGGAACACTATGATCACCAACTTTAACAGTTATCAGGAAACGTATGGGGGGAAGGATACACATTTTAGTGCCAACTTCTAACAAGCTTCTTGAGCCAAAGGGAAATAACCCTAAAGTAAGTACAAAAGAGCTATATAAGAGGAAACCAGAACAAAAGAAATACTAAAAGAAGATTGTGTTAAGTTTCAGAGTTTTGAAAGTAGCTTTGCAACCTGATAAGGCAGGCCTGCACAACATACGGCCTGCAGGCTGCATGCGGCCTGCAGAGGCTCACTGTGCAGCCCGCAACAGGGAATCAAAGGGCTCTGGGCTGCCCGCAGTGGCGGGGAGCCCAGAGCTCTTTAAATCTCAGCTGCGGCCGGGATTCAAAAGGCTCTGAGCTGCCCGCAGCCACAGGGAGCCCAGAGCTCTTTAAATCTCAGCCACTGCCGGGATTCAAAGGGCTCTGGGCTGCTGGCTGCAGCGGGGAGCCCAGAGCCCTTTAAATCCCAGCCGTGGCAAGGATTCAAAAGGCTCTGAGCTGCCCGCAGCGGCGAGGAGCCCAGAGCCCTTTAAATCCCAGCCGCAGCCGAGATTCATAGGGCTCTGGGCTGCCAGCAGCCGCGAGGAGCCCAGAGTCCTTTAAATCCCAGCCGCGGCTGTTTTCACCTCTTCAGCTGGGAGCCCCTGATTGATTTAAAATCAAGTATCACCTCCCCACCCCTAACCTTCCTTTTTGGCCCACAGCTGTTTTGGTAGGACCGTGCAGGGGAAGGAGGGTTTGTTTCTGCAGGGCTGGGAGGTGCTGGGGTGGGGTATTTCCATGGGCCGGGGGGGGGGGGGTTTCCGCAGGGCTAGGGGGGTTCGGCCCTCAGCTGTTTTCTTTGGAATAATGTGGCCCTTGCCACTTTATGAGTTGTGCAGGCCTGTGATAAGGTAATGGGTATACCATCTGCACCAATTTCACACATCCCCACCTCTGTGGTTCGGTCCTACTGGAGGAACAGAACACATCTCAGCAAAACTACGGAGGGCACTAATTCTCTTCTTGAGGATGCCCAGAAAGGATGAACAGTGCTTTTACATTGACACACGCCCAGCTGGTTGCTGATAGAGAAAAGATACCAGCAGCAAGCAGTCCCAGATGCCAGATCCATCTCAGTGATTGAACAGGCCCCATTGCAGAAGGTACTGATTAAGAATACTAAGGGTTGTGTGTTTAGAAAGCTGCTGAGGTTCAGAAATGGTATTTGACAGTTGTCACACATCCTTCTTGACCTCCACCCTACATGTTTCTCTTTGTGTGTTTTATTAATTGGCTGTGAGGGTTGTTTCCGGCTGATATTATGTCCTGTTTACATTTGATTTAAAAACAGCAGAAGGAAATTGTAACAGTACCCATTAGAATCAGTGGATATGTGTCCCTGCCCTGTCACAAGATATAACCTTTTGTAGCCATCTCCCATGTCGTGTGACAGGCCAGGAAAAGGAGACCAGCCACCTGTGTGTTACACTTTATAATCTATTGGTTGTTATAAATGTCTCAAGTGAGCATCTACCATTTCCACTGGTGCACCCTTCAACAGTCCAATATTATTAAAGGTTTAATTTAGAACTCTTGTTTTCAGCTCCTTTTAAAAATAATCTTAAAAGAACAAAATACTGAAGATGACTTTATTTTAAACACAAATTTTAATGTATATTAGTTCAGCTATAACCCAAATCATTTTATACACAGGTTTTTTTGTTTTCTCAGCCAATCTGTTCCTTGGCACACAGCTATATTGGCATTCAATTTGATTTACTGTGTGTCAAGATAATTGGGTAGCAGATTTATTGGAGCTCTTTTTGGGAAGCATCTTTTTCACTTCACCTCTATGACATGAACAGTGATTGCTGGCATATTTAACAAGATTTAAGTAGTCTTTGTTCTGTTTTTGTGCCTTACTTGTTTTGGGTGTAGTTTAAAAGTTATACGTTTAAAGGGACAAATTGTTGACAACAAGGGAACAAGGCCAGTGTATTTGTGACAATATTTTAGGAAAAATATCATGGGAGAACATATAAATAGCAGCAACAACACAAATACAAGCTGATTATATACACAATAACAAAGTGAAATGGTAACTGCTATATTACCTACTGGATAAGGCACGGAACTGAAGTTATGGGAGTAAGAGTCTATTTCCAGCTCAGTCACTGACCTCCTGTGTGACCTTAGGCAGGCTGTTAGTTTGTTACACATCTCTGTGCCTTCTTCCCATCCATCCTTTAACTGTCTTGTCTATTTAGATTGTAAGCATTTTGGGGCAGGGTCCTATAAATGCTGCCATAGCACAAATGATAATACAGCACAGCTAGAACAAAAATGCTGATTCTTACTGGAAAACGTCTATTTTTCTAGAGCAAACCCATAATTCCCAAGCTGCCCTCAAGATATGTAGCCATTGATGAGAGTCTGTGTGTCTAGAGTTGTGCCACTGGAGGGACATACTAGATACAGCACTGGCTTTCATCCTTTTAACCATTGTACATCTCAGTTAGCAGTAACTATCAAAATGACTGCTACCACAGCAGGTTATGTGCAGTGGAGTGTGTACTGTAGTTAGCCAGTTACTGTGTCATGACAACACTTTGAAACAAAAATAACTGTTTGCTATTTTGTAAGATGTAATAAAACTAATTAAAAAAAGTCTGCACCTGCGTCCAGATGAAATGAAATGTAATCTTAGGTCATATTCAGATACTACCTTTCCCTGAAATTCATCATATTTGAGTAAGTTGCCATTTCAATAGCTGATCATGTAAAAGTAGTAACTTGAAACTGAAAGGGCCAGATTTTGGTCTCAGTTACACAAGTGCAAATCTGGAGGCACTCTACATACATTTGTGGAATTACATCAGATTCATTCCAGTGTTACCTTGAAATTAATTGGTCCAAGGAGTGCAGCAGTCCAATATTGTCATTTTTACACTAAAGTATTTGATTACTTTGTATAAGAGGGGACGTGTATGGCTGTAACTACAGTATAACTCAGTACCACAGAGGCTTGGGGGGTTGCTATCATTATAATAAAAAGAGCTAAATTCACCTACCAGCTTCTTCACAGCAATTGAAAATTTGCTTGAAGTGGAACCGCAACTGCACAGGATTAGGTTGTAAAAAAGATCTTTTAGATTGCAAGCTGTTTGTGACAGCTGTCATTTGTGCTGTCAGTTCAATGCCTAGCAAAATGGAGTCCTGACCTGGTTGAGGCCTTTATTATAGGGAGGGCTGGTACCACTGCCTATGATTAAGGTTGCCTAACACTTCCTGTTATAAGATTCTGTTTTCAGTTGCTTATAACTTTGCCAAAAACTTTAACTGTTTGCACTGAAATTTTACATGCTGGGTGTCTCCTTGGGTTGATATTTTAATCTCTCTCTGTCTCTCTCTCTCACAAATACACACACATATACACAGCTGGTTTTTTTAAATTTCTGCCAAAATGTTCAGTCATCTCTGAGAACAAGGTTGGAGAAAACCACATTTCCCCCCTAAATTAAAAATCTTCTGGGGAATTTTTACGTGAAAAGCTTTGCAGCAGGGACTTGAAGTTTCCAGGGGGATGGCATTTGTGCCAGGGATGTGCCTTTTGCTGATCCTGTGACAGCCTAACCAAACTTGGCCAAGCTATAAGCCTTTGAGAAAGGCTGTTCTTTGAGGTGTTCTGTGTTCTGTGCATGCGGGTCCCACGTATGGTGCAGTAGCACCCTTTGCACAATTGTTTGCAAGTTCAAATAGTAGTGTACAACAGGGGTTGTGCATGCACCCTCCATGCTCTCACACTCTCTTTCATATGCATAAGGGGCAGTGTGAACCCTTTCACCGTCAGTTCCTTCACCACCCAGGGTCCCACAAAGAGTCTGTGAGCTGTGGGGGAGGAAGGGGGGGTCACGGAATCTTGAAGAACAACAGTTACTGTTAGATAAGTAACTGTTTCTTCTTTTTCATGTTCTTGTACATGTGGCTCCCACTTATGGTGTTTAACTAGCAGTTCAGTATGTAAGGTAAGAGCTCATTTGAGTAGAGACTGTAGAACTGTTCTCCCAAATTGACCATGTGCTCTAGACGCTGATGCTAGAGAATAATGGTTGACAAAGATGTTCACAGAGGATCATGTCACTGTTCTACAAATTTCGATGACTGGAACTCTGCTGAGGCAACTTGGGTCCTGGTAGTAAGAGTAGTCACTTGAACTGGAAGCTGTAGCTTATTGATAAGATATGAAATCTTGTTATAGTCCACAATCCATTTAGACAGTCGTTGCTGTACTGTATGCACTGCTGTATGCAATAAAGAATTTAGGGGGTTTTCTGAATGGTCTTGGACTATTAAGATAGTGTAAGAGGGACCTTATGCATCCAGTGTATGTAACTTTGTCTCATTAGGGGACAAGTGAGACCTTGGGAAAAATACTGGTAAGTGTATATATTGATTCATATGAAAGTTTGAAACAATCTTTGGAATAAATTTAGGGCAAGGTCATGTATTTACTCTGTGCATGTGGAAAATCATATATGGGGACATTAGGCATGAGTGCTTGGATCTTGCTTACTCTGTGTGCAGAAATGATTGCTACCAAAAATGCAATTTTAATTGATAAATGATGTAGGAAGCAAGAAGCCCGTGGTTAAATGGCAGTTCTGTTAGTGAAGAAAGGACTAAGCTTGAGCCCCATGAAGGAGGCATTTCTCTTTTCATTGGAAACATGTATAGCAACCTTTAAGAAAGCTTTTGACTCTTGGATGGGAAAACACCAAGGAATTTTGAATAGGAGAATGAAAAGTCAAAATGGCAGCTAGGTGAACTTTGAGCAAGATAAAGGGAGTCTCTGCAGTTTCAACAATAAAAGTTATTCCAGAATTAAGGGAATTTATTTCTGTAACAGATCAGATTGTTTAGTTTTCACCCCTGAGGAAAAAGGCTTCCACTTAGCTGTGCGCATTTTCCTGATCAAAGGTTTTCTACAATTCACAATAATCCTCTGGACCTCAGCAGACCACTCTTATCCAGTAATGTTAACCCGGCCAACAGTCTCCATGGTGTAAACTGAAGAGACATTAGATCTGGATGTATGTGCCTGGAATCCTGAATGATTATATCTAGCAGGAAAGGAAGAGTTATAACTCAGGGATTGGATACCAGAACTGGTGAGGTCATGCTGGAGTCAACAGGATCATTTGAGCCTTGTCTTGACTCACTTTGCTTAGAATCCTGGGGATAAAGGGAAAGGGACGGAATACATATACTAGGGGTTCTGATCTGGAGTTTAGAAATGCATCCACTAATAAACCACCATCAAATCTACATGGCAACTGATGCACCATTCCCAAAGTCAAATGGCTTACTGACAGAGGAGTCTGATTTTGCCTTCCTTGTTGGAGGGTAATACATTGAGGTAGACTTGTTCATCAAAATCTGCATTGCCTGGGTTTTCTAACAGGGATAGAAATAATTTGCAAGCAAATCACATTCAGCTCCAGCATGTTTCTGTGAGCTGATCCATCTAAAGAAGCCCATAGACAGAGAGTCTTGAATTGGCCTGAATGTGCACCCCAGTCCCTTGTGTACGCATCAGTGCCCAGCATCTGGGTGGGAGATATCGGGGAAGAAAAGTATCCCCAAGAAAACATTGCCCAGTTCTAGCCACCAATGAAAGGACAAAAAGATTTTCCAAGGGATTGTGACTCAATGGTTCATGCTGTGGATGTTTGAATGGTAAACTGATCTAACCCAGGATTGCAGAGGTCTCGGTCTCAATCTGGCATAAGGTATCACATCGGTGCATGAGGTCATGTGATATAGTTTTAGCCAAATTATTATCAGTGTTTTTTGATATGATTGAAGCACTGAAGTTAGGTGCAATAAATTCTGAAATCTTTCTTGAGAAAGGGAAGACTCGGTCATTTTGGAGTCCAGGAGAGTGCTGATGAATTCTATGGACTGAGATGGAATTAACTGAAATTTCTTTAGCTTGATCTTCAGACACAATTTTGAGAACAGACACAGAACTGATTTTACTGAGTTCATGACCGAAGCTCAGCTGCCTCAGAATAACCAATCATTGATGTGAGAGACAAATAAACATACTGGTGATGCAGATGTGTGGTCACCACTAAGAGGCACTTTTAAAGAACTCATAGAGCTGTTCAAGACCAAACAGAAGGATCTTGTACTGACAGTGGTTGTCCAGTATTTTGATTGGAGAAATGTCCTGTGTGATGGATGTATTGCTACAAGTAAATATGCATTGTGCAAGTTGAGGATAGTGAACCAGTTCATGGGATGTAACGAGGTTACTATGAGTGCAAGTGCCACCATTTGCAACTTTGGATTGGTCATACAGGTGTTGAGGAGTTGCAAACCCCCCTTATTCTTTAGTATCAGAAAACAAAGGGAACAAAATACTTTTCCCCTGAAGGGAACTTAGTTCTTTATTGCACTCAGTTCCAACACAGACTGTATCTCTGGTTGCATGAGACTCATGAGAGATTGGTCCTTGAAAAGGAATGGGGAAGGTGGGTCGGGGAGAGGTGTGGTATGGAATTGCAGAGCAAACCCTTGTTGGATGATCTGCAAGACCCAGTGATCTGCTGTTACTGCACTCCAGGCAACCCTGAAGGAAGAGAGATGGGAACCAAAGGGTGGGGTAGAGCTGGAATGAAGGGTACACATCCACATAATTTGGTGCAGTATCCCTGACCAAAGTGTCAAAATTGTTGTTTCTGTGATTGAGATGGTTGGGTTGAAGATAAAGAGATTGTCTCTCTTTAGGAACCTCTACCTTTTCCTAGACTGATCTGACTGTTTCTGATGGTATGAAGAAGTAGACAACTGGAATTTCTGTCTAGAAGTATACTGAGGTTTACATATAGAAATATATATCTTCTAAAACGTGGAGTGTAATGCCCCAATGATCAGAGGTAGGGCGACCATACAGCAAGTGTAAAAAATCAGGATGGGGATGGGTGGTAATAGCTGCCTATATAAGAAAAAGCCCCCAAAATTGGGACTGTCCCTATAAAATTGGGACATCTGGTCACCCTAATCAGAGGGTAGCCTGAGCCTCTTCAGAAGTGCAATGTCTTGTCTGTCTTTAGATTGAACAGGCCCTTTCCATGAAATGGTAAGTCCTGCAGTGCCAGCCCCAACTGAAGGGTCGGTCTAGGAACCCTTTGAACTTGGGGCTGTGTGGGAAGTGGCTCGTATGGTGCCACATTCATCCCCGGCACTGACTTACCCAATGCCACCTTAGGCAATTACCTTAATATCTGTGATTTTACCTCTGTCTTCCAAGGAATGACCCTCCTACAGAATGGTCATGACCTGAATCCTGGCAAATGAGGGTCCAGCATAAAAGCTGGTGCCAGTACCGAAATGGATACAGCTAATTAACTGGACTGACTATATTAAATCTAGATAAAAATGGTTCTTTTATTTTTGGTCAACAAGCTAACAGAAAAAAAATTAATAACTAAATAAATAGTATTTACAGAGAAGAAGACACTAAGCAACTATGTTAAGGATGACACTAGGTTATGTTCTAGCTACGTTGGAGATAGCTAGAAAGAACTGAATGGGGGTCATGCTACCCCTTTATGCCTGGACACTACTATTTGAACTTCTGGACTCCTGTTCAAGGGGTGCTACTGCAACTGCACTATAAGTGGGAGCCATATACACAGGAACTTGAAGAAGAAAATCACAGTTCACACATGCTCACTAGAGAGACTTAGATTTTAGGAGCTAAATCCCTCAAACGTTCCATTCACTCTGGGTATGTTCCTGCCTGGGGCTAAGCAGGACTTTCCCTGAAATTGCAGCTCTGGGCTGTGATGGAACTGGGCACCCAACTGGGAGCAGGAAGACTGTCTCTCCTGTGCTTTCAGCGTCCCCTCTGCTGATGCCCCAGCAATGAGAAGAAAAAAGCTGCCTGATTCCAATATATAGGACAAGATCCAGACTGGGATGGACAAAGAGCCTGGTGGTGGGGAGAAGACTGGGACTGTAGGTGTGTATGGATGACAGGAAAACTGGAAGTGGGAGTTGGAGTAGAGGGGAAGTGGGACTGAGAGCTGTGAAGAGTCAGAGGTGACAGAGTGGAGTGAAGCCAGGGTGCTGGGGGAGAACTGGGACAGGTTGTGCAAAGAGACTGGGACTAGGAACGAGGGGAGAAAAAAGAGGGAACTGGGAGTGGGTGAGGAGGAAGCCTGAGATAGGCATCACAGAGGGGAAGACTAGGATTGCTTGGCAAGGACACCGATACAAGGACAGGAAGCCTGAGAATTAGATATTAAGGCTGGTTAGATGAGGAGAATGAGGGTGGGATGAGGAGCCAGGGTGAGGATGAGACAGGAGAGGGACAGGTTGGAGAAGACTGGCAGAAGGGGTCAAGGTGTGAGGAGGGGGGAACAGGCAGAAGGGTCTGTACCCAGAGCACATTCCCATCCAGAGCCTGGAAAAGAACTCAAGATTCCCGAGTGCCACTATTCCTCTGCTGTCAGCAAGTATCTGTGAAACTTTCTAGTAAAGTGTTTAACCTCCTTTTAGTGCTGGTCTGCAGAGAAGATGACAACCCACTATTGTTAGCTCAAGTGCAAGAGGATCAAAGTTTCCAATCCTGTTGATGAACCATGTAGGTGTCAGTAAGATGGCACATGATGGAATTTGTTTTTTGTTTACTTTTTTCAAAAGCTAGGAAGCTATACAGAGAAAAAATATATTAAAAAGAATATTAGTAAGGTTGCAAAATCAAGTACTCAGAGTTAGGAAATGTCAGTATTAAGGTAGCCTGTACAATCTTATTTCTGTCCTTTTGTACATATGCATTATGATTAAATCAGCACATATTGTTTTTCACATCACCACAGGTAAATTTGCCATTTATATCTGGTTTATTACTGAGCTGTTTACTTTCTAGCCTTCTCTTCTCCCCTTTAAATGACCTTTTGCAATAATGACCAAAGTCACTTCTGATATCTGTGGTAGCAGGACTGCAATGCAGTCTTATTGACACAATGAGCCTAACTTGGTAGTCCTCACTCAGGCAAAACTCTCACTGAAGGCAAAAGAGTTTTGCCTGAGTATGGACTGCAGTCTCAAGATCTGCGTGTGGTTCTTCCTCCTTAGAGTAATAGTTTACCTGATTTTAGTACATGTAGTTAGGAAATATTTACTTTAAGCTCCTGTAAGACAGATATAAAAAACATCTTGCTGTAACTTTCTCTGAAATGTGGGGAAATGGTTTGTTTGAGATCCTCGTAAAATGAATCCATATCACTATGTCCTGCAGTGTGTCAGGAAATAAACTTCATACACTGCTTAATGTACAAACAATAATAAAAAGTTGTTACAGAAACATAGCCAAGTCCCATGCAGTTTTGTGGGGGATGTGAGGAAGATAAAAAAAATAGCATGCCCACCCTCAAACAAAACAAAAAGAACTGACCATGATAACCATAATCCTTTGAGATAACTGTCTGTGGATGCATGGATCCACCCTATTGGCCCTCTTTCCACATTCCTTCGCAGTCTCTGACAGGTTCTGGATTTAGTAGAAGGAACTGGGTGGTGGTTAGGGCTGTACCCATTACAGCCTTCAGTGTATGTGCACTGCCAACTCACACTGTTAACTAGAAGATTTGGAGCTTGCACGCCAAAGACGTGCATCACATTCAGTGTGAATCCAGACAGGAAAAACACAGTTACCATGGAAAGTAATTGTTCTTTTCAATATTCAGTTAATTACTGGTTGTGCTGAAGAGCCAAACATCACATAGACTCAGACTTTAAGGTCAGAAGGGACTATTATGATCATTTAGTCTGACCTCCTGCATAATGCAGGCCACAGAATCTCACTCATCCACTTCTGTAACAAACCCCTAACCTATGTCTGAGTTATTGAAGTCCCCAAATTGTGGTTTGAAGACCTCAAGCTGCAGAGAATCCTCCAGCAAGTGACCCGTGCCCCATGCCGCAGAGGAAGGTGAAAAACCTCCAGGGCCTCTGCCAATCTGCCCTGGAGGAAAATTCCTTCCCGACCCCAAATATGGCGATCAGTTAAACCCTGAGCATGTGGGCAAGACTCACCAGCCAGCACCCAGGAAAGAATTCTCTATAGTAACTCAGATCCCAACCCATCTAACATCCCGTCACAGACCACTGGGCATACTTACCTGCTGATAATCAAAGATTAATTGCTAAATTAATTGCCAAAATTAGGCTATCCCATCATATCATCCCCTCCATAAACTTATCAAGCTTAGACTTAAAGCCAGATATGTCTTTTGCCCCCACTACTCCCCTTGGAAGGCTGTTCCAGAACTTCACTCCTCTAATGGTTAGAAACCTTCATCTAATTTCAAGTCTTCACTCCTCTAATGGTTAGAAACCTTCATCTAATTTCAAGTCTCCAGTTTATATCCATTTGTTCTTGTGTCCACATTGGTACTAAGCTTAAATAATTCCTCCCCCTCCTTGATATTTATCCCTCTGATATATTTATAAAAAACAATCATATCCCCCCTCAGCCTTCTTTTGGTTAGGCTAAACAAGCCAAGCTCTTTCAGTCTCCTTTCATAAGACAGGTTCTCCATTCCTCGGATCATCCTAGTAGCCCGTCTCTGAACCTGTTCCAGTTTGAATTCATCCTTCTTAAACATGGGAGACCAGAACTGCACACATTATCCCAGATGAGGTGTCACCAGTGCCTTATATAACAGTACTAACACCTCCTTATCTTTGCTGGAAATACCTCGCGTGATGCATCCTAAAACTGCATTAGCTTTTTTAATGGCCATATCACATTGGCGGCTCATAGTCATCCTGTGATCAAGCAGTACTCCGAGGTCCTTCTCCTCCTCTGTTACTTCCAAATGATGTGTCCCCAATTTATAACTAAAATTCTTGTTATTAATCCCTAAATGCATGACCTTGCACTTTTCACTATTAAATTTCATCCTATTACTATTACTCCAGTTTACAAGGTCATCCAGATCTTCCTGTATGATATCCCGGTCCTTCTCTGTGTTAGCAATACCACCCAGCTTTGTGTCATCCGCAAACTTTATTAGCACATTCCCGCTTTTTGTGCCAAGATCAGTAATAAAAAGGTTAAATAAGATTGGTCCCAAAACTGATCCCTGAGGAACTCCACTAGTAACCTCCTTCCAGCCTGACAGTTCACCTTTCAGTACGACCTGTTGTAGTCTCCCCTTTAACCAGTTCCTTATCCACCTTTCAATTTTCATATTGATCCCTATCTTTTCCAATTTAACTAATAATTCCCTATGTGGAACCGTGTCCAATGCCTTATTGAAATTGAGGTAAATTAGATCCACTGCGTTTCCTTTGTCTAAAAAAATCTGTTACCTTCTCAAAGAAGGAGATCAGGTTGGTTTGGCACGATCTACCTTTTGTAGAACCATGTTGTATTTTGTCCCAATTACCATTGACCTCAATGTCCTTAATTACTTTCTCCTTCAAAATTTTTTCCATGACCTTACATACTACAGATGTCAAACTAACAGGCCTATAGCTGCTCGTATCACTTTTTTCCCCTTTCTTAAAAATAGGAACTATGTTAGCAATTCTCCAGTCATACGGTACAACCCCTGAGTTTACTGACTCATTAAAAATTCTTGCTAATGGGCTTGCAATTTCATGTGCCAGTTCCTTTAATATTCTTGGATGAAGATTATCTGAGCCCTCCAATTTTGTCCCATTAAGCTGTTCGAGTTTGGCTTCTACCTTGGATGTGGTAATATCTACTGCCATATCCTCATTCCCATTTGTCATCCTTCCATTATCCCGAAGCTCCTCATTAGCCTTATTAAAGACTGAGGCAAAGTATTTATTTAGATATTGGGCCATGCCTAGATTATCCTTAACCTCCATTCCATTGTCAGTGTTTAGCGGTCCCACTTCTTCTTTCTTTGTTTTCTTCATATTTATATGGCTATAGAACCTTTTACTATTGGTTTTAATTCCCTTTGCAAGGGCCAACTTTACATGGCTTTTAGCCTTTCTCACTTCATCCCTACATGTTCTGACCTCAATAAGGTAGCTTCCCTTGCTAATCCTGCCCATCTTCCACTCCTTGTAGGCTTTCTGCTTTTTCTTAATCACCTCTCTGAGATGCTTGCTCATCCAGCTTGGTCTATAACTCCTGACTATGATTTTTTTCCCCTTTCTTGGAACGCAGTCTTCTGATAGTTTCTGCAACTTTGTCTTGAAGTAATTCCAGGCCTCCTCTGCCTTTAGATCCACAAGTTCTTCCGTCCAATCCACTTCCCTATCTAATTTCCTTAATTCTTTAAAGTTAGCCCTTTTGAAATCAAAAACCCTAGTCCCAGATCTATTTTTGTTTATCCTTCCATCTAGTTTGAACTGAAATAGCTCATGATCACTTGAACCAAGGTTGTCCCCTACAACCATTTCTTCTATGAGATCCTCGCTACTCACTAAAACCAAATCTAAAATAGCATCCCCTCTTGTTGGTTCTTCAACTACTTGGTGAAGAAATCCATCAGCTATCACATCCAGAAAAATCTGAGCCCTATTATTTTTACTAGCATTTGTCCTCCAGTCTATATCTGGGAAGTTAAAGTCTCCCATGATCACACAATTCCCATTAGTGTTTACTTCATTAAAAACATTAAAGAGGTCTCTATCCATATCCAGATCAGATCCCGGCGATCTGTAGCACACCCCAAGCACTATCTCAGGGGATGCTCTAGTAGCTTTCTTTCCCAATGTGATTTTTGCCCAGACAGACTCTGTCTTATCCATTCCATCACTTATTTCTTTACAGTTAACCTCCTCATTGATGTACAATGCTACTCCACCACCTTTGCCTTTATTTCTGTCTTTCCTAAACAGCACATAGCCTTCAATACCTGTACTCCAGTCATGACTACTATTCCACCATGTTTCTGTTATCCCTATAATATCCGGTTTCACTTCCTGCACCAGTAGCTCTAGTTCCTCCATTTTGTCACCTAGGCTCCTCGCATTAGCGTATAGACATCTTAATTTTTGCCGTTCGGCTTCACTGACATTCTTTACCCAGTTAGGCACAGACATTCTACCACCAGTATCACCTATTAGACTGGTATCTACACTACCCTTCCTCCTTATGTCCATTCTTCTGCCCACGGCTGTATCCTTTCTTACTTTGTTTTCTTCCCTCTCAATGTTAAATTCTGACGTGGAGGTTACCTGGACATCTCCCAGCCATCTCCCCCAAATTCCTAGTATAAAGCTCTCTTAATCAGTTAGGCGAGCCTCCATCCTAGAAGTCTATTTCCCTCCTTACTCAGGTGAAGTCCATACTGAGAGAACAGTCCTCTGTCCATGAATGCTTCCCAGTGGCCGTACATCCCAAAGCCCTCCTTATAGCACCACTGCCTGAGCCATCTGTTGATCGCCATAATCTTGTCACACCTTTGTTGCCCTTCTCTAGGAACAGGCAGAATCCCACTGAAAATCACCTGAGCCTCGATTTCCTTAAGTGTCTTCCCCAGTCTGGCATACTCTCCCTTGATATGTTCCAGCAAGAATCTAGCCGTATCATTCGTTCCCACATGAAGGACAATCAACAGATTCTTTTCAGCTACCATTAGGATCCTTTTCAGCCTCAGGTCCACATCCCATATCTTAGCACCCGGCAGACAGCACACCCTTCTGTTTTCTGGATCAGCTCTAGTTACAGGCCTGACTATTCTTCTCAGTAAGGAGTCCCCAATCACATAGACCTGCCTTTTCCTGGTGACAGTGTGATTCTCTGATCTATCCCCTGCTCCCACTGGCTGCAAGTCCTCTTGATTCCTATTCACCCTTGCATTCCTCTGCAACCCATCCCGTATCCTCCTGGGGCTCACATTTAGTGTTGTCTCCATTGACTCTTCCCCTCTTCCTATAGGACTAACTGCTCTTCTCTTCTTCCTTGCCCTCTCACCTTCAGCGACCACCTGCTGTGTCCCTTCTTCATTTTCCAACTCTGCAAACCTGTTCCTGAGCTCTATTTCTGGCCCGTCTTTTCTTCTGCCTGGTTCTCTTAGTCACATGCTTCCACCGTCCACTTTCCTCACCCAGCAGTCTCCCCTCAGAATTCTTTGGTCCTGCTTCCATCTGCAAGTCTAAGCTTATCCCTTCAGCCTCCACATGTCTTTGCTCCATCATCTGCTCGAACCCCCTTCTAAACTCAACCAGAGTTTCCACCTGCATCTCCAGTCCTCGGATCTTTTCTTCCATCAGCTCTATCAGGCAGCACTTCATGCAGACAAAACTCTTTTCAGGTACCCCCTCCAGGATCATGTACATGTCGCAGCTTCCACATCCAGTCATCCTCATTGTGTCTTTCACTGCTGCCTCTGTATCGATCATAGCCTTTGTTATAAGGAGAAAGCCTAAGGAGAAAATGAACGACTATAAACTTTTTCAAACCAAGGCCAAATACAGAATGGGGATAACCCCGGATCATGCCCGTCGGCATTTCAGAACCCAAAAGTGGAAACCAGATGTGTCATTTCCCAAACACACCTACTACGTTGGGAAAAATTATGAGGCCTGGATATCAGGAAACAATGTTAAATCCATAGACGAACTGCACCTCCTCATACAAATGGAGCAGTTCTTGGATGGTGTTCCTGAGGACATAACACAGTACATACAAGATGGAAGACCCAAAACTCTCGCCGAGGTGGGGGAGATTGGAGCCAGATGGATGGAAGTGGCCGAAAGCTACTGTCAAGGGGAACGAATACCCCAGAGGGCACACCGACAATAAACCCTACAACTGAGGGCAACCAGAGACCCCACCTACAACCCAAGGAAAGCCACAGACACCTTATTCTTTCACCTCACCAATATCCAGTAACTCACCTCGACCCAGTGACCAGTCAGCTGGAAGATGCTTCAAGTGTAATGACCTGGGACATATCAAGGCCAACTGCCCAAAGAACGCCAACCGAGTGCACCACCATCACACCAAAGATCCCCAGGCCCAGATGCCTCTCAAATACTCTTGGAGCGAAGGGAAAATTTGAGAGTGAGCGGAAAGAAGGTTACTGCTTGGAGAGACACGGGGGCACAAGTGTCAGCTATCCACCAATCCTTCGTAGACCCCAAATTCATCAACCCAAAGGCCCAAGTGACAATTTACCCATTCATGTCTCAAGCTGTAGACTTGCCTACAGCTGAACTGCCTGTCCAGTACAAAGGCTAGTCAGGAATGTGGACTTTTGCAGTCTATGACAATTATTCCATCCCCATGCTACTGGGGGAAGATTTGGCCAACCAGGTGAAGCGGGACAAGAGAGTAGGAATGGTTACATGTAGCCAAACCAGGCGAGCTTCCAGACCCATTCCTGTTCCTGAGCTGTCCACAGACGCCCCGTCTGTGTTACCAGAGACCCAGACAGAGGTAGTGGACCCGGATTCCATGCCAACCACTGAAACAGCCACAGCACCTCCAGTCCCAGACCCGGAACTGGAACAGCAGCCAGCACCAGCAATTGCAACCACATCTTCAAACTCAACGCCAGAAGGCACCAGCGAGCCAGAACTGGCAGAAACAACAGACAGCCATACCCCAAAGGCTCAGCCAGAGCCTGAAATACCCTCAGGTGCGCCAACGGAGAGTGGTTCACCAGCAACGGAAACAACCCCATCACCTACATCGCTTCCAGAGGGACCAAGCCCAAGTCCCCAGTCTGAGGAAGAACTGGTGACCCCAGCCTCAAGGAAACAGTTCCAGACTGAGCAGGAAGCAGATGACAGCCTTCAGAAAGCTTGGGTGGTGGCACGGAGCACCCCACCACCTCTCAGCTCTTCTAATCGATCCCGGTTTGTTATAGACCAAGGACTTTTATACAAGGAGATTCTTTCTGGTGGACACCGGGAAGAATGGCAGCCGCAAAAACAGTTGGTGGTTCCAACTAAGTACCGGGGGAAGCTCTTAAGCTTAGCCCATGATCATCCCAGTGGCCATACTGGGGTGAACAGAACCAAAGACAGATTGGGGAAGTCCTTCCACTGGGAGGGGATGGGCAAGGACGTTGCCAAGTATGTCCCGTCTTGTGAGGTATGCCAAAGAGTGGGAAAACCCCAAGACCAGGTCAAGGCCCCTCTCCAGCCACTCCCCATAACTTAGGTCCCATTTCAGCGAGTAGCTGTGGATATTCTGGGTCCTTTCCCAAAAAAGACGCCCAGAGGAAAGCAGTACGTACTGACTTTTGTGGACTTTGCTACCCGATGGCCAGAAGCAGTAGCTCTTGGCAACACCAGGGCTAACGCTGTGCGTCAGGCCCTAACAGACATTTTTGCCAGGGTAGGTTGGCCCTCCGACATCCTTACAGATTCAGGATCTAATTTCCTGGCAGGGACCATGCAAAAACTGTGGGAAACTCATGGGGTGAACCACTTGGTTGCCACCCCGTACCACCATCAAACCATTGGCCTGGTGGAAAGGTTTAATGGAACTTTGGGGGCCATGATACGTAAATTCGTCAATGAACACTCCAATAACTGGGACCTAGTGTTGCAGCAGTTACTTTTTGCCTACAGGGCTGTACCATATCCCAGTTTAGGGTTTTCACCGTTTGAACTTGTGTATGGCCACGAGGTTAAGGGGCCATTACAGTTGGTGAAGCAGCAAGGGAGGGGTTTACGCCTTCTCCAGGGACTAACATTCCGGACTTTGTAAGCAACCTACAAAACATCCTCCGACACTCTTTAGCCCTTGCTAAAGAGAACCTAAAGGATGCTCAGGAAGAGCAAAAGGCCTGGTATGATAAACATACCAGAGAACGTTCCTTCAAGGTAGGAGACCAGGTTATGGTCTTGAAGGTGCAACAGGCCCATAAGATGGAAGCATCATGGGAAGGGCCGTTCACGGTCCAAGAGCGCCTGGGAACTGTGAACTACCTCATAGCATTTCCCAATTCCTCACTAAAGCCCAGAGTGTACCATGTTAATTCTCTCAAGCCTTTCTATTCCAGAGACTTACAGGTTTGTCAGTTTACAGTCCAGGGCCTGACGGTGTCTACTACGAAGGGAAAAAAGACGGTGGCGTGGAAGAGGTGAACCTCTCAACCACCCTGGAACGTCTGCAGCGGCGACAAATCAAGGAGCTGTGCACTAGCTTCGCCCCATTGTTCTCAGCCACCCCAGGACGGACTGAACGGGCATACCACTCCATTGACACAGGTAATGCTCGCCCCATTAGAACCCCACCCTACCGGGTGTCTCCTCACGCCCAAGCTGCTATAGAACGGGAGATCCAGAACATGCTACAGATGGGTATAATCCGCTCATCTACCAGTGCATGGGCATCTCCAGTGGTTCTGGTACCCAAACCAGATGGGGAAATACACTTTTGTGTGGACTACCGTAAGCTAAATGCGGTAACTCGTCCAGACAACTATCCAATGCCATGCACCGATGAGCTACTGGAGAAGTTGGGATGTGCCCAGTTCATCTCTACAATAGACTTAACCAAGGGGTACTGGCAAGTACCGCTAGATGAACCTGCCAAGAAAAGGTCAGCATTCATCACCCATGCAGGGGTGTATGAATTTAATGTGCTTCCTTTTGGGCTTCGAAATGCACCCGCCACCTTCCAGAGGCTGGTAGATGGTCTACTAGCAGGACTGGGCGAATATGCAGTTGCCTACCTCGATGATGTGGCCATTTTATCAGACTCCTGGCCCGAACACCTACTACACCTAGAAAAGGTCTTTGAGCGCATCAGGCAGGCCGGACTAACTGTTAAGGCCAAAAAGTGTCAAATAGGCCAAAACAAAGTGACTTACCTGGGACACCAGGTGGGTCGAGGAACCATAAACACCCTACAGGCCAAGGTGGATGCTATCCAAAAGTGGCCTGTCCCAAAGTCAAAGAAACAGGTCCAATCCTTCTTAGGCTTGGCCGGGTACTACAGGCGATTTGTACCACACTACAGCCAAATCGCTGCCCCACTGACCAACCTGGCCAAAAAGACCCAGC
Organism: Gopherus flavomarginatus; assembly: GCF_025201925.1. NCBI lineage: Eukaryota > Metazoa > Chordata > Testudines > Testudinidae > Gopherus > Gopherus flavomarginatus. Next base: position 290,818,229 of record NC_066617.1, read on the forward strand.
CAAATGCAGTTAAGTGGACTGATGAGTGTCAAAAGGTCTTTACCCAACTTAAGGCAATGCTCATGTCTGACCCTGTGCTCAGGGCCCCGGACTTTGACAAGCCATTCCTTGTAACCACGAATGCATCTGAGTGTGGTATAGGAGCAGTTCTTATGCAGGAAGCAACAGATCACAACTTCCATCCTGTCGTGTTTCTCAACAAAAAACTGTCTGAGAGGAAAAGTCACTGGTCAGTCAGTGAAAAGGAATGCTACGCCATTGTGTACGCCCTGGAAAAGCTACGCCCATATGTTTGGGGACGGCGGTTCCAGCTACAAACTGACCATGCTGCGCTAAAGTGGCTTCATACTGCCAAGGGGAACAACAAGAAACTTCTTCATTGGAGTTTAGCTCTCCAAGATTTTGATTTTAAAATTCAGCACCTTTCAGGAGCTTCTAACAAAGTAGCTGATGCTCTCTCCCATGAGAGTTTCCCAGAATCCAGTAGTTAAAAAGTGTTCTTAAAATGTACAAGTCTGTTAGTTATATACTTAGTGGTATATGTAAAGGTGCATGTATTGTATTAATCTGTTTATTTTAAAGTTCTAGGAAGAAATCGCCACCAGTGAGGTTCCCCACTGTCTGCAATTTGGGGGGCGTGTCATAAACAGATAGCTAAGGGTTAATGTCTCTTTCACCTGGAAAGGAGTAACCTGAAACACCTGACCAGAGGACCAATCAGGAAACAAGACTTTTTCAAATCTGGGTGGAGGGAAGTTTTGGGGTGTGAGTTCTTTGTTCTTTGTCTTGTGTCTGTGCTCTCTCAGCTATGAGAGTGATTTTTCTATCTCCTGGCTTTCTAATCTTCTGTTTCCAAGTTGTAAGTACAAAGATGGTAAGACCATAAGTTTATATTGTTTTCTTTTGTATTTACATGTGTGTAGTTGCTGGAATGTGTTAAATTGTATTCTTTTTGGATAAGGCTGTTTATTCATTTTTTTCTTTTAAGCAAATGACTCTGTATTTGTCACCTTAATACAGAGAGACCATTTTTATGTCTTTTTCTTTCATTTTTTATATAAAGCTTTCTTTTTAAGACCTGTTGGAGTTTTCTTTAGTGGGAACTCCAGGGAATTGAGTTTGCAGCTCACCAGGGAATTGGTGGGAGGAAGAAGTCAGGGGGAAAATCTCTTTGTGTTAGATTTACTAGCCTGACTTTGCATATCCTCTGGGTGAGGGGGGGAAGAGAGATTAGCTCTCTCGGTACTTGTGTTTTCCAGGACTGGAAACAGGGAGGGTGGAGTCCCTCTGTTTAGATTCACGGAGCTTTCTTCTGTATATCTATCCAGGAACCCAGGGAGGGAACACCTGGAGGGGAGGAGGGGGAAGGGAGATGGTTTATTCCCCTTTGTTGTGAGACTCAAGGAATCTGAGTCTTGGGGTCCCCCAGGGAAGGTTTTGGGGAGACCACAGGGAGCTAGGCACTGTATAAATCCCTGGCTGGTGGCAGCGTTATCAGGTCCAAGCTGGTAACTAAGCTTGGAGGTTTTCATGCTAACACCCATATTTTGGACGCTAAGGTCCAGATCTGGGAAAAATGTTATGACAGCCTTCCCACCTAAAACTTGTTAGTCAAAGAAACACAAACCAAAACCAACCCCCAACAGGCACCAGAACACTGGCAGACCATCACCCACTCCCTTCACTAGCCTGTCAGTTCCTCTGCTTAGGTCTCTAAGTCTCCCCCACAACCTCCCCCTGTAAACTCCCACTGAAACTCCCCTGTTTACAGCTCTGGTTGCCGGCTGCTGTGCCACTGCAGCTGTCTATGCCACTGCCTGACTGGCTGGCTACCTTTATAGGACCCCTAAGCAGGGAAACTCTGCCCCGTAATCAGGGTTCAGCTTCTCTCCCAGCACACTGCCTCTACCAGCCTCCACACATACAAACTGCAAAATACAATACACAAAATACAAAAACCTGCTCCTCCAACAGAACGCCCACTGAAACTCCCCTGTTTACAGCTCTGTTTGCTGGCTGCTGTGCTGCTGCAGCTGTCTATTACAGAAATCAAAGATATGTTCAAAGGCTATACTAAGCAGAAGTAAGCTGCTACAATATATGAAAAGTAGTTTAGAAATAGACAACTAAGTATCTTTTAGAATTAGAGGTAAAATTCTGCCCTCCTATCTACACGTGCAATCCTGATGAAATCATCAGAAGCTGAATGCATGAATGTGAAGGCAGAATTTGCCCTTGGTCAAATTTATATCTCCTTAGTTTGATTGTCTACTGCTTCTGAACTCCTATGGCTGGACACCGGCTCCATTCTGCCTGCTTTGCACCAGAGAGATAACACAAGCATGTGGGAAGCTGGCTTAATTGACTGCCAGAGGATTCCAGCCTGGGAGAATCCTGAGGAGGTGTAAGACTGGTGTACCAGCTCACCTCCTGAGCAGCTAACATGTCTCTTTGATGTTCAGTTGCCGTTATGGCCTCATAATGGTAATTGCCCTTCTGGGAGATCTGCTCCAACCTATCCCTACCCCAATCACAGTCCTGTCTCTTAGCACCAGATAATGGATAAAATATCCAAAAGCACCAAAATAACTTTGAAGCCTAAGTCCCATTTTAAAAAATGGAAGTCATTGACACCTAGATGCCTAAGTTACTACTGAAAATGAGACTCAGAAGCATTTACATGTTTTGAAAATTTTACCCATTATCTGCTGGTGCAATTTAGAACAGTGCTGAGGCTACTAAAAGCTGTGCTATGGACTGGCCTGGCACCTGAGAGCCTCTGGAAGAGGGTATGTATAACCATTTTTACCACTCCCACCCCACTGACCTGTGCTGAGCACAGAAGGGCTAGTCCCATGGATCTGGTCTTTGTTATCTGAACACCCAGAGTTAGGAAGAAAGCACAAAGAGAATTTTTTTTTAGATGTCAGAGACATTCATAAACGTCCTAAGGGGCATATGGGAATCAGTTCAATGAGTATTTCATTTTCATTTAGGTGTAGGTATTTTTGGACTGTAGAAGGACTATGTAATAAAGGTTTTATAACCAGAGGGCATTTGGCTGTAGGTTGATATGCTGATACAACATTACACTTTATATAAAAAAAAAAAAACTACCATCACCACCTTATACTACTCAGTTTAGGAACTCTACTCTGCAAGCTACATGCCTGGTAAAAACAACAAACAGTTTTGCTGATTCTCGTAGTAGATTAGAAGCTACTAGTGTAGCTTTAATTATAGAATCTTTGGATAAATTGACATACTTAAAAAATAACTAGCACTCTTGTTTATCTAATAGGATTTTTCCTACACACAAAAGCTCAGCTAGTAGAAAAATGGCATGTGCATTTATTTTAAGGTCTTATATAATTTACTGTAAAATAATTTTTTTTGATTGAGAAAAAGTTTTATTTCTCCATAAAGGTTTGTTTGGCTGTAACCTGCTTTTATTTCTTCTATGGTACTACTGCTTAGCACAACAGAGGGACTATTGTATGATTCTTTACTGTCATATTAATTACAATTAGTATTGATTAAATACAGGAAACCCAGCACATGTGCAGCATAAATGTTTCAAAAATCAAATCCAGGAAATTCCAGATATTTCAGTTGTTTTCTGCAAGGAACAGTGAAAACACAGATGTGGTGGGCAGTCCACTGTGAGAGGCTTAATTAAAACTAATAAGAAGCATGTGGGATCCAGTGTTTAGGTCAACTCATACGAGACTGGTAGACATTGAGTGAGGGAAACTATGCCAGGCTGTAGCACTCTAAAACTCCCCCACCCCTACACCCCAGTGAGTGGATTCACCTTATAGAAGTGCTGTCATACATTAATGGCTAACCAAGAACACTGAGAAAATTCACTGGGAAAAAATTAACCCTTCAGTCTTAAGTGAACAACCATTTATTGGCTAGTGGAGTAGGAGACATGGTGAATAAAACACTTACAAGGTAAGGGGGAACCCTTCTGGAATCACTGAGTCTCTGCATACAGGTGGTCATGTGGCACTTGCTCTGATTAATTAACAGCTATCAGCTGTTAATCAATTCACTCAATATTTTTCTTTGCTAGGGTATAGGGTGACCAGAGAGCAAGGGTGAAAAATTGGGACAGAGGGTGGGGGGTAATTGGCACCTATATAAGACAAGGCCTCAAATATCGGGACTGTCCTTATAAAATCAGGATATCTGGTCACCCTACTAGGGTAAGAAGCAAGAGCTTCCAAGGAGGACAGAGCCATGCAGTCCTTGAAGTTTCCTGAAGGCCCTTGCTGGTGTAGAGTTAGCATCTGACAATATATCTGTAAGTGTCACTTAGACTGGAAACTGTAGAGGATGATTCTGGTACCTCTTATTGATACTTCTAGTTCCCTTTGGTCCCCAGGCTGGCTCCTTTATTTCAGGGATGACTTTCTTTAGAATTTTTTTCCTTTCAGGGAAAGTACCTGGGCTTTTGATAGGCTCGAAAAGTCTCATGAGCTTTCTCAGCCTCCATAAACTACACTTTGAAGAGTTGAGCTCTTGTTGCTGTTGGAACAGGAGGAAAACAGAGCTTAAATTACAAGACTTTGGGGACATTTTCTGTCCAGGAGTCGCTGTAGCAAGTGAGACTGTCTCTACATGACACCTTCTTTCCTCCTCATGTTCATACACTAGTTGGTGGAATTGTTTTGTTGTTCACGTACTGTGTAGGGCCATATTCTGGTCTCATTTACATTTGCATTTAGATGGAGTAGTTCCACTGAAGTCCATTAGGAGCAGGTGATGGCCCTATAGAGTATGTGAAAACACTGGTTCCCATGCTCTTCTATATACAAAGCACGACTTTATATGCTGAGCAACTTAATCATTAGTAAAAAATAACATATTGGATATGACAAAGGAACAAGGAATTAAAATGGATTATTGAAAGGAAACAGAGTGCAAACAAAGACATATTTCACAATAGTTTCACCTTGTATGCAAAAGTTCATGACATTCTTTTACTTGGCTTTTACTACATTATTTTCTTGCTTTAAACCAGATAAATATCCCTCCCCACACACACTTAGGAAATATGTATTTATATTTGCCCACATGCAGCCTGCTTCTGACTTACTAATTATTTTTCTGCATGGTTTTTGGACAGCATGTACTTTCCTCAACATTATAGAAACTTCCAGCTGTTAAAATTGTTATGGCAACACATAGTTTTTCCAAAAATATGCTACTATGCTATAGTCAGTATTAGTGTTCTGTTTCTAACTTGGCTAAAGCCACTATTTTGACCTTCAGGTCTTAAAGTCATAGTAAATAATGTTATATTTCAGCTCTTTCAGGGCTAGATGAATATGCTGTATTGGCTGTCATATAACTGAACTGCTCCCTCCATGGTTCTCAGTTTAAAGTAAATGTAATATAGAATATGAAATAATATAGAAATATGAGCAATTGTGCCCAGCACTTGTGTGAATATTCAGAGTGACACTGAACAGAGTGATATTCTGTCTTTTGTAATCTTCTGACGATAAGATACATTGAATCGCACTGAATTTACCCCATGGGGAGCTGGGTACTGGAAACTGTATGTAGGGTGACCAGATGTCCCAATTGTATAGGGACAGTCCCGATTTTGGGGTCTTTTTCTTATATAGGCTCCTATTACACTCCCCCCCCGCCTCACGATTTTTCACATTTGCTCTTTGGTCACCCTAACTGTATGACTAAATGTCGTTTCACTGTGCAGTAAATATACCCTTTCATATTTATGTGTTTTGCAAACACACAAAGGAAAATTCCTACATTTGCCATAGCTGCTCTCTGAGCACATAGACAAAATCAGTTTGTGGTAAAAATCTATGGATTTATTAGAGAAAATATTAACAATGTAGAAAATATGTAAAGTATTTTCAATGATCCCACACCAAATCTGAATTGAAATCACCATGCTTTACAGATGTTGTAAACCCCTGGAGGCTGGGTGATTTCTGTCCATATCTTAATTCATCATTGGTTATTTTCTGTTCACCAAAGGAAGTTTTGCACCTTTATTTGGGGCCATGAATGAATTAGGTCCTGGCTACTTTGCAGATTGCATCTCCATCTATGAAGCATCAAAAAGTTGCATATCTTTTGGAACAATATAGGCCTCAAATCCCAGAACCATTGACAGGATATTTGTGTTCATAGGAGTTCAGCTGTGAAAAAAGCTTCCAGAAGAGACTTGACAAATCCAGTCAGAACTCCTCTAGGAACTTCTGCAACTCTCCTTGGTAACACTTTCCCATCATAATCAAAATAACAAAAACCATCCCTCTTTGCTCTCAATTAAGTCCAGTAGTGAACTCTTTAGTTTACAGGGGAGGCACTCAGGTACTACAGTGGTGGGTGGTAATACAAAATGTTCACAGACAGATATTAGGCTATGCTTTCCATCTTCACCAGGTAGCGTAGGCAAGAAATAACCTGTGGTATATTGCTTTCCCAGCTCCTAAGGGCTCATTCCAACATCTATTGATCAACTGAATGATTCCCATTGGCTTCAATGTGTGCTTGACTGGGTGAATTAAAAATGTCACATCCTGTCTCAGATAGGGACACACATTCACCCTCAACAAACCCAAACATAAAAACAAATAATTCCTGCTCCACCTCTCCAATTATTTCATAGGTCTACTGTTCCTATGCAGTATGACAGATTGAAACTATTCCTTCAAGGTCACCAAAGTTTAATAGATCCATAATCTAATAGCAAAGATGAATTTTTACAGTGGTCTGTAATAGCTTCTTCCAGCTCACCAGGCAAAATAATGTCCTTGAAAATAATGCCTTAATGGATATTTTACCTGGTAAATATGTTTTTATATCTTTATTAAATTTCCATGCACAACAGTTTGACTAAATTCTTTTCATGTGTTGGAACACAGCTGCAGAAATTCTTAATTCTTCCATTAATTTAAATGCACATTATGCCACCCACAGGATGGATTAAGGGCCCAATTTCAGCCAACAGTACTAGCTCTCAGCAGTCTTCAAGGATATATAGCAGTGGTGGGCAACCTGCACCACTTCCGGCATTGGCTGGGAATGGCGAACCATGGTCACTGGGAGTTCTGGGAGGCCATGCAAACATTGTCTCGCGGCCCACCAGCGGATTACCCCGATGGGCTGCATGTGACCCGTGGGCCACAGGTTGCCCACCACTGATATATAGCCATGGCGGCTGCTCCCAGTTCGAAGGAGAAGTACCTCTAGTAGGCCATGATCTGAAACATGTGTAGGTGGACTGCAGCACTAGTGTGGAGCTTCACTAAAATCAAGGGAGCTCCAGATACATGCTCTTCTGGAGAAGAGCTCTGGGTAAAGCTTGAAAGCTGGTCTCTCTCACCAGCAGAAGTTGGTCAGTAAAAGATATTACCTCACCCACCTCGTCTCTGTGTTGGTACCAGTAATCATGGCCATGCATTTAGATTGTGGGTCTCAGAAGCTACAGCTATCTGTTCTTTTTGTTGCAGTTGACTCTAAAAGCTGGTAACAAAAGAAATACAGAAGTGTGGGGGCCAAATTTTCCTGTTACATGTTAAAGCACCCGTGTAATGAGAGGAGAAAAAAACTCCAGGAAAGAATAATCGCATTAGAGGTCAGCCCTTCTGTCCTCTGTATGCTCTCTACTATTATATTTTAGGGAGCAAAATGGCTCAGCACGATCACCTCTTTGAGAGGAGCTGGCTGGATAAAAATAGTTTTGCATTAATAGTCAGCTCATTGAGACTCTTAAGAAGAAACTATTGAAAAACAGCCTGCAATATGATTTCATTCGGCATCTGACTGAGTTCTAGGATCCCCTAAAGCTACCAACAGCTTCCTGCCTGAAACTCAGGGAAAGGCTTGATATAGTGTAAGCTGTAAACACTACCCAGTGGGGAACTCAAGCAGAATATTTTGTATTGATTAAGTGTTAACTGCAAGGAGATGTTCACTGTGGACTTTCAGGATGTTGAATATATAAACTGGATACTTTTTGCTGACAGCAATAAGTCACTGAGGCTTTACATCACTCCAGCAGTGTTAAGGGCCCTATAAACAGAAGTATATTGTATTTATACCCACTTTAAGTTGCCTTTGCATTGCTAAAGCAGTGTCAAGTGGCCTGACTGTACATGAGAATCAGGGCCTGAAAAAAGGTCCACAAAGAATGTGCCTGATTCTCCTCTCACTTATACCAGTGTAAATCAAAAATAATTCCACAAAAATTAATGAAGTCACACCAAGGTAAAAATGTGTATAAAATCAGAATGAGGGGCAATATAAATGTTTTAGGAATTTATCAAGTGTCTTTTTATGCACTGTTATAATTATGTCTAAAATTTGCTTGTATTTGACATAGAGTGTAATTGATTTTATTTTTTATTTTACAACATTTTTAACTAAGATCTGGGAGAATTTAATAGGGTGGCAATGGTACAGTCCAATAAATTGAACTCTGATGTATAGGTACTTTTGGCAGCTGGCAGACCTGATAAGGTACAATGCAGCAAGGCTTCCTTGCTGAGTATCTTAGCAGAGGATGGAGAGTGGACTGGGACAGGACATGGAGAGCCCAGGAGGGGTTATTTAGAAGCGAGAACCATGGAATGGGACTGACTGGAGAGCAAAGGAGTATTGGTCATTGGAGTTGGTCTGACTGTGGGCACTGGAGCCAGAGTAAAGGGTTTTTTCAACCTGCTATCTGAAAAATGGATAAGATTAATTTTGACTTTGGAGTTTGTAGCCCTAAGGATTAATCTATTGGTCTGTATAAATACATCTTTCTTATAAATTTGAGTATTTGATGTAATAGGCTTATAGATTTATATTAAGAACAAGTTTGGCTGTAATACAAGAGACCTACAGGCCAAAATTCTGTACGCTAAGCTAACTCATAGACTCATAGACTCTAGGACTGGAAGGGACTTCGAGAGGTCATCGAGTCCAGTCCCCTGCCCTCACAAGCTAATGTGAAGTTAATACATTTTGGGACCCTTACCCAGAAAAGTAATAATAGACAAAACACCTACGCAGATGTTTACAGATCTTTGCCTGAACCAATAACAGTAAAGGGTAGAAAAAGGGGATTTTGCCCACAAATCTAACAAGTACACCACAACTGCGTACATACCTGTCATTCATATGCACATACATACTAGCCTATGGGGCAAGTGTACCCTAACATTTCCGTGGGGGAAGGATGACATTTGGGCATAGGAGGAAGGATTTCCGACCAATGCCCTATAAAAAGGTGAGGCAGTTCTCCATTAGGCAGGCAATCTACCCATCTATCTGCTCCTGTCTACTCTCCATTGCCTCCACCTTCAACTACGTATCTATGCTACCCATCTACGACGGCTATTAACTATTCATAGGCTGTATTTTATTTCCTTTTAAACTGTAAGTCTATATTTTATTTTAGTTAAGGCATACAGAGTTAACTTAGAGAGCAAATAGCTCTGCATTAGCTTCCTCTGCCAGAGGTGTGAAAATGGAAATTGCCATAGGCGTGGCCCGTATCTTCCAACACCAGGTTATTAAAACAGAGTGTGAGTATTAACCACGTTTGCAGCTTATAATATTGTATTACCATAGCTATATCTCTTAAAGAATTGTGATACTTGTAACTCTGTAATCCTAACTGTTTTACCATTTGCTTACTATTTCATTGATTTTAATAAAATGTTAATGACTATATCTGTCTCAGTGTAAAAGCTCCTGTCATACCCGGAAGTTCCTTTTATAAACTCTGTGAAGCCTGATTCAGGCTGAACTTTATCTTCTGATCAAACAAATCGGTGAGCCAAACCCACACTAATTAATATCCAATAATTATTATTGATATTAATAATTAATTAAAATTAATTAAATACAATTAAATTAAGTGGATAAATTAAATCAACTCTACCAACATACCCCAAATCAGGCTACAAGTTATTGTCAATGTTTTGTTTCAGGCAGAGTTAAGATTATTGAAGGTTGGCTATTAATAACCTATTTGATCAAGAATCTCTATGTATAAAGTAGAAATTAAGGTTGGCATCAGAATTGTATTATACATTTATGTAGTGATTTCCACAGCTTTTTATGTGTGGACTTCTGTTGTTATTGATATATTTCATAGTACATTGTCTCTTAAGTTGCATTTAGCAACCTTAATTGTAACTTAATTACATTTTTGTTTGGGAATCCACTAGTAGTGCAAATGTTTTTTATATTTGCAGTGTGTTGCTTCACTCTCTGATGTGCTTTTCTGTAGTGGTAGTTGGTGGGGAGAAAGGCAAGCTCCCAATCCCTAGATACTGCATGACTAGTGTTTGCCATTCATAGTTCTAACTATGCAATAGAATAATAAAATAAATACATTAATTAAAAACCCAACAGGCTATATTGCTATTCTAAGACCCCATCTGAAATCAGACACTCCCACACATACTGCTACCCTTGTATACAATTTTTATAATCAGAAATTATTAAAAGTCTGTGCGCTGCTGCTGGCCAACCTCATTGACTGTGTACTTTGCACCTTTGAAAACCAGGGGTGCTGCACATAAAGTTTTCAGCATCATAGAAAATTATGTGCCAGGTACATAAATCTGACTTCTATCAAGCCTCATTCCTTGAACACTTTAAAGACCACATTAATAGACAGGATTTCTATTACTACACACTGAATGAGGCAGGGGATAACTGATTCCTTTGAGGGTAGGGATAGCTCAGTAGTTTGAGCATTGGCCTGTTAAAGCCAGAATTGTGAGCTCAATCCTTGAGGGGGCCATTTAGGGATCTGGGGCAAAAATTGGTCCTGCTAGTGAGGGCAGGGGACTGGACTCAACTCAATGACCTTTCAAGGTTCCATCTAATTCTAGGAGATTGATTGGTACCTTAAGTAGGGCCTGATCCAAGTGCCTTTGAAGTCAGTGGAAGGGCTCCTATTGACTTCCATAAAAGTCAGCAATGTGGTATGTTCACTATGCAGCTAATGCATGTGTAGCTCAACTGTTTTCACCAGAACTGTCAAATAAGCACATTACACAACATAAATGAATTTCAGTTTTCTGCCACCAGCTGTGTTTATTTAAAATTGTTCAAAGGTTGCCACATTTTTCTTTATAATAAGGAAAGTGCATTTATTCATCCTCCCTGCAGTCAAAAGTGATGGACCCCATTTTCTCAGTTTTTGCCAAAATAGTCATCTCTTCTATTATTGCAGAGATTAATTCTTTACCAGCTGTGATGATATGTTCAGCGAATGGGTCTCCTTTGAATTTTGGCTTCTATTTTGCTTACTGATCTGATAAGTCAGATATTAGTCCTGGTATATAATTTGTTCTGCAGCCTTATAATATATGCACCACATTGATAAACTTTTTGTAATTTTCAAGCATCACTTTGATCTTTCTTACAGAAGCATCAAGGTTGTTGGTGAAGCTCTTCCATTCCACTGTCTTCAAATCAAATTGTTGCTGGAATGTTAGTGAGTTTGGCATTGTGGCTACATTGATTTGGATGGGGACGGGCTGGTGTTGCAAATGTGGAATCGGTCTAAGTTTATTATATGAACCAGCTATGTTGTTGCTGACAAATGCCAGATCAGGATTGTAGCCCAGTTTCCTTAGGGTGATGTTAAAGGAACTGGGGAGCGTGGGGTTGTGAATTAAGCGCAGGTAGTGTGTAAGATCTTCAGCAGTGAGGCTCAAGCACACCAGCTGAGTCTCACTGCTGAAAATATTACACAACAAATTTTGAAGGACCTCCACAAACTGGTTCTTGACCCACAGAATACTTTATGCTCTTGCTTTGATGGTGCTAAAGTTATGTCAGAGTGTAAAGGAGAGCTACAAATGCTTTTACAAGAGAAATTAAACAAGCAAATACCTTACACACACTGCTTGAATCACCATTTACATCTGGTGGTTACTCACTTGTGTGACAAGAACTCTGCAGTGACAGATACATTCTCAAATTGTAACTCTCTATATGCAAATTTTTTCACAGGCATGATGTGAGTAGAAGGCCGGCACCTGCAAAGGCTCATAGAAACAAGATGGACTGGTCACCTGAAAACCTTGGAAATAACCCTTAGGAATTTGGAAGCGATTTAGAGTGTTGTGTTAAACTTTGATATAGCGTTGATATGAATTGATATGGCAATCTCTCCATTGAAGCAAGAGGGCTACTAGAAGTTACAGAATCATCCACATTCTTGTTCTTAGGTGAGGTTATAAGAATGATTTTGAAAGTTTTTTCTCCCACGAATAATTACCTTCAAAAGGAACAAAAGCACTTTGCTAAAGGAATTGAATTGACTACTGTCGCTTGTGAAGAACTTCAGCAAAGAGAGATGTTTGAAGATTTTCTCTGAGATTTCAACCAAGCACTGTGTTTTGAAAGATACAAGTTATAAAGCATCAACATTAAGATGTGCCACCAAAAGGGCCAATATATTTCCCTAAAATTTCAAGATTTCATAGGCACTGAGCACTTACCAGGATCTCAAAGTGTAAATGAGCATCAGTGGTTCCAGATTTACCATGAACTGAGTGATAAAACCAGTGGTGAATTGCAAAGGAGATTTTCTAGAACAACTCCAAGTTATACAAAAACTTGTCAGTGATCTATTCCACCAGCTCTCCAGACTTCTTGAAATTGGAATCATTGTGTGCTTTGTTTGGCTTACTTGGATTAGATATCGAGAAGGTGAAAGATGAAATGGCTGTATTTAAACCACTGACAGATAAGAGACATTGCAAAAAATTTACGGAAGTTCTAGGTGATTCCAAGGAATTAAAGGAGGCTTTCCCATGTATTTTTTGAAATGTATATAGTGCTTGTTGTTGTTTGCAGCATCGACTGCAGCTCATGAGAATTTCTTTACTTGTTTGAAAAGAATTTTATCCACCCAAAGGATGAGCATGCCCTGAAAGAAAGCGAAACCTAATTCTCCTGTCATATGAAAGTGATTTGACTTCAAAAATGAACATGTATGTCTTTGTAGAAGAATTCAAACACCATTATCCAAGAATACTTTAACTTTAGTTTCATGAACAGTTTTTATATTACACAGCATTTTCATATTAAGATCTATACTTTATATTTCTGAATCTTTGAATAATGGAATATTTCTTATACTGGACAATCACAGAATCATAGAATCATAGCACTGGAAGGGACCTCAAGAGGTCATCTAGTCCAGTCCCCTGAACTCAAGGCAGGACTAAGAATTATCTAGACCATTCCTGACAGGTGTTTTTCTAACCTGCTCTTAAAAATCTTCAATGATGGAGATTCCACAACCTCCTTAGGCAATTTATTCCAGTGCTTAACCACCCTGACAGTTCGGAAGTTTTTCTTGATGTCCAACTTAAGCCTCCCTTGCTGCAATTTAAGACCATTGCTTTTTCTCCTATCCTCAGAGGTTAAGAACAATTTTTCTCCCTCCTCCTTGTAACAACCTTTTATGTACTTGAAAACTATTATCACGTCCCCTCTCAGTCCTTTGTTTTCCAGACTAAACAAATCCATTTTTTTCAATCTTCCCTCATAGGTCATGTTTTCTAGACCTTTAATAATTTTTGTTGCTCTTTTTCTGGGCTTTCTCCAATTTGTCCACATCTTTTCTGAAATGTGGCACCCAGAACTGGACACAATACTCCAGATGAGGCCTAATCAGTGTGGAGCAGAGCAGAAGAATTATTTCCTGTGTCTTATGCACAACACTCCCAGAATGATGTTTGCTTTTTTTGCAACACTGTTGACTCATATTTAGATTATTTAGCTTATGGTCTACTATGGTCCACTATGATCCCCAGACCTCTTTCCGCAGTACTCGTTCCTAGGCAGTCATTTCCCGTTTTGTATGTGTGCAACTGATTGTTCCTTCCTAAGTGGAGTACTTTGCATTTGTCCTTATTGAATTTCATCCTATTTACATAAGACCATTTCTCCAGTTTGTCCAGATCATTTTGAATTTTAATCCTATCCTCCAAAGCACTTGCAACCCCTCCCAGCTTGGTATTGTCCGCAAACTTTGTTGACTCTCTATACCATTACCTAAATCATTGATGAATTCATCATTGATTAATACAATCACATATATATGGTATTTTTTAATTTCATAAAAATATAGTAAAAAAAAGTGTTCTTACCGAGACTGCATTTTTCACTATGTACCTGAACTTCTGAAGGCAAGCACAATTGCCCTTTCCCCACCCCACCTCACCTCATAAATGTCTAAGCATCTGAACCCCATGCTTAGTAAGTTCCATTCAGTTGAATAGAAGGTGACCTCCTCAGTCAGGACAGGCTCAGCACAGTTTTGCTGCCCTTTACTCATACAGTAAGGATAACAACATTTCATTACCCCTGCATTCAAAGAAGTATTTCAGTTACTTTCCCAACTTTGCTTCTCAATGGCACTCCAGTTCATTTCTCCTGATATTGCTGATGTCTGATGATATATTTTAAATAGATGTCCCTCAGCCACCTGATGGCATCTGATACCATGAGTTGCCACATCAGTTGAGTGTAGTGCTGACTGATTTCGCATTCCAGCAATATTCTCTCATTACTGTGGTCCCATGCGCTCAGGGCTCTGATCAGCGCATGTGTTTGAACCTCATAACCCTTAGTTCTCAAGGCATCGGCTAGAGGGGAGTATTTCTCCACCTTTCAAGCTGGGTCATCGAAGAAGGCTGTAGTCCTGTTCTCAAAGGGAACTGTGACATCTACCTTGATGATCTTCTTCTGTCACCAGCTAGGTGACAAATAGGAATTATATCATAATCCATACATAAGAATGTAGTCATTAAACTCAGAATAGCCCCACCCTCCATGCAAGTGTGCATAGGAACACTTCAGTCCACTTGGCAAGAGGAACAAGACTATTTTCATAGTGTAATAAAGCAGTGGATAGAGTTTTCATTTGGTGGTGAGTGTTCCAAAGAATACCAAAAGTAGTCACCAATAAACTTGAAGTTTGAATATCAACCATTGAGTAGTTGCAGAGAATGATTTGCAACAAATTTATAAAGTAAAAGAAGAACTTAAATTATTGGATTTGAACAGAGAAATTTGATACATTTGAGAATGGTCTGCAGATAATACAGGAGCAGAAAAAGAAGCTCAAATAATCAAATATATTATTCATGTTAAGTTATTTGCTCATCTCGGCCCAGCATGCACTTTGTTGGTGATATTGCAAATTACAAAACTGCACTGGAATGGGGAATTTAAATAGGCACCTTATTTTTGCTGTATTGTATGATTACGAAGTGTTGGAAGCAATCTCATGTTCCTATGTATATGCCATTGAAGAGAAGAGTAAGTAGTCACATACCGAAGGGCGAGACAACCGCTCCACTCCCTCCCGCATGTATTTTCTTTCTCATTTGCAATTTTAGCCTAATAGCTTGTATAATATAAATGACTTGTTGAACCAGAAAATAGATCATTATCTACAATATCTTGTCTACAGATATTTCCTTTATACAATAAGCTGTCAGACATGAAAAACTCAAGGGGGTTGCTCTCACTTTGGAGGAATAAAATGAGTCACTCCCTCTTGCTTGTTGGTGATCTACTAGTCAATACACTGGTGTACACACACACACACGCATGTGCATGCACTCACACCCCAACAGAAATAGAAGGAGTCTACAGATGGGCAATTGAAATTATTAGAAGCATGAATGGACTTCCATGTGAAGACAGACTGAAGATATTAGGACTGTTTAGTTTAGACGGGAGATGAATTAGAGGAGACGATAGATATATAGAAAACAACTAATGGAAAAAAGAAGGTCTGTTTGGTGGTCCTAATTACCTTCTTTCATTATATAAAGACAAGGTGATGTTCAGTGAAACTGAAAGGCAAGACATTCAAAATGGATGACATTTTCCCCCTACAGCTCATAACCTGTGGAACTTAGGAGTACTTGTGGCATCTTAGAGACTAACACATTTACTTGAGCATAAGCCAGGGGTAGGCAACCTATGGCACATGTGCCGAAGGCGGCACGTGATCTGATTTTCTGTGGCATTCACACTGCCTGGTCCTGGCCACCGGTCTGGGGGACTCTGCATTTTAATTTGATTTTAAATGAAGCTTCTTAAACATTTTAAAAAACTTATTTACTTTACATACAACAATAGCTTAGTTATATATTATAGACTTACAGAAAGAGACCTTCTAAAAACGTTAAAATGTATTACTGGCACATGAAACCTTAAATTAGAGTGAATAAATGAAGACTCGGCACACCTCTTCTGAAAGGTTGCCGACCCCTGGCATAAGCTTTTGTGGGCTAAAACCCACTTCATTGGATGCATGCAGTGGAAAATACAGTAGGAAGTTATATACCGGTATACACAGAGAACATGAAAAAACTATAATGAGACTAATCAATTAAGGTTGGCTATTATCAGCACGAGAAAAAAAACTTTTGTAGCGATAATCAGGATGGCCCATTTCCAACAGTTGACAAGAAGGTGTGAGTAACAGTAGGGGAAAAATTAGCATGGGGAAACAGTTTTTACTTTGTATAATGACCCATCCACTCCCAGTCTTTATTCAAGCATAATTTAATGGTGTCCAGTTTGCAAATTAATTCCAATTCTGCAGTTTCTCATTGGAGTCTGTTTTTGAAGTTTTTTTGTTGTAGTATTGCGACTTTCAGGTCTGTAATTGAGTGACCAGAGAAGCTGAAGTGTTTTCTGACTGGTTTTCGAATATTATAATTCTTGACATCTGATTTGTGTCCATTTATTCTTTTGCGTAGAGACTGTCTGGTTTGGCCAATGTACGTGGCAGAGGGGCATTGCTGGCACATGATGGCATATATCACATTGGTAGATGTGCAGGTGAACGAGCCTGTGATGGTGTGGCTGATGTGATTAGGTCCTATGATGGTGTCCTTGAATAGATATGTGGACAGAGTTGGCAACAGGCTTTGTTGCAAGGATAGGTTCCTGGGTTAGTGTTTTTGTTGTGTGGCTGCTGGTGAGTATTTGCTTCGGGTTGCGGGGGGCTGTCTTCTAAGTGAGGACTGGCCTGTTTCCCAAGATCTGTGAGAGTGAGGGATCGTCCTTCAGGATAGGTCAGGGGTTGGCAATCTCTGGCACGTGGCTCACCAGGGTAAGCACCTTGGTGGGCCGGGCCAGTTTGTTTACCTGCTGTGTCATCGGGTTTGGCAGAGCACGGCTCCCACTGGCCACGGTTCACTGTCACAGGGGGCGGTGGGAAGTGCCACGGGCCAAGGGATGTGCCATGGCTTCCTGCCACCCCCATTGGCCTGGGACAGTGAACTGCGGCCAGTGGGAGCCACAATCTGCCGAACCTGCTGATGCAGCAGGTAAACAAACTGGCCCAGCCCACCAGGCTGCTTACCCTGGTGAGCCGCGTGCCAGAGGTTGCCGACCCCTGGGATAGATTGTAGATCCTAGCTGATGCTCTGGAGAGGTTTTAGCTGGGAGCTGAAGGTGATGGCTAGTGGTGTTCTGTTACTTTCTTTTATTGGGCCTGTCCTGGAGTAGGTGACTTCTGGGTATTCTTCTGGTTTTGTCAATCTGTTTCTTCACTTCAGCAGGTGGGTATTGCAGTTTTAAGAATGCTTAATAGAGATCTTGTAGGTGTTTATCTCTGTCCGAGGGATTGGAGCAAATGTGGTTGTATCTTAGAGTTTGTCTGTAGACAATGATCGTGTGATGTGGTCTGGATGAAAGCTGGAAGCATGTAGATAACTATAACAGTCAGTAGGTTTCTGGTATAGGGTGGTGTTTATGTGATTGTCGCTTATTAGCACTGTAGTGTCCAGCAAGTGGATCTCTTGTGTGGACTGGTCCAGGCTGAGGTTGATGATGGGACGGAAATTGTTAAAATCACGGTGGAATTCCTCAAGAGCTTCTTTTCCATGGGTCCAGATTATGAAGATGTCATCAATGTAGCGCAAGTAGAATAGGGATGTTAGGGGACGAGAGCTGAGGTTTCAGACTAACGCGGCTACCACTCTGAAACCCGTGGAACTCATTTTCCCAAGATACCATTCTGATCAAGACCTTAGTAGGATTCAAAAAGAGATTCAACATTTATGTGTGAGGCACCTGGCTGCCACCTGCCCTACGTGTGAAGAAGCCTTGTCTGTGCCTGCCAGGGGTCACCTCCCTGACTCTACCAGCCACCTGCAACACAAGCACTTCACTATCAATCTACTCATGCTCTGTTGTCCCTCTGCAGGTTTGCAATAGGCACACTTCCAGCCGCCAAGTGCTTTCAGTGTCTCCTTGGAGTGTCTGGACCCTGCTTCACTGGACACTCAGAAAATTCACAGACCCCCTGCTCCTGAAGGAACAGTACCCCCAGTTTACCAGTAACACCTTAAGATCATTAATCCGCTCATCTCACAGCACTTAGATTTGTTTTGTAAATTTGTTTAACAAAAGAATAGAGATTTGAGAAGAAGAAAATGGAGTTAATGGAAACAGTGGTTACATATAAGAATCATAACACATTTTCTAAAGGTTAAACTTCACTAACAAGACATTTTCCTGTTTAATGAAGTTTAGCTTACCCCAAGTCTCTCTCCTAACATTTAACAACCATTTGTAACCCTCCAGTCATTAGACAAGCGCACTGGCAGCTTATCCCTTAAGTGAAAGATACCTGGGTTTACCTCTGGACCTTTACACCTCTGGAATAATCCATTGTTCTTCACTTGTAAACAGGAAGGCCTGTGCTGCTTGCTTTTGCCTGTGTAGACTCTCCCCTGGAGACTCTGCAATCACTTGATTAGAATTTTGCTCAGACTGTAAACAGGCATTCATTGTGAAGTATACAATTCTCAATTTACATATAGCTAGACAGATAGATAAGTGTCTCCTGCCTGAAATAAACTTGTTTATCACCTGTTAGTGACTAGCCCCAACTCACAGACCTTAAGAGCATAATTTTGACACACACACCCATCCACCTCCTTACATATTATCTGCACATACATTTCACAATGATTATGATGATCTGTGTGACATAAGCTTTCAGTAGAGACTTTACATGACACCCTTTGACAAGCTTATGTAGGAACCAGACTGAGGGGATCCCTGTAACCTTATTCATCTCTGTGCCCTCTGACAGTTGGCACCAAGAGGTCCCTGAGTCACATATGGATAGTGAGGATAGCTAGATTTTTCATCCTACTTAATGTTAGAATATGAAATGTATGGCCTAGTGATTTGCAGCATAAAAAACCTCTAATTGCTGGGGTTAAGTAGAAGCTCTCTTTATGGGCAGCTTGTACCATAACTGTCTATTATGGGGATTCAAGAGGAGACGAGAAACCGGACTAACATAGACCACTCATCTGATCTTGTCATTCCTATCCATAGTGGTGTACGCTAACCAAAAGAGTGCAAGAGTTTAGACAGAGAAGACCAAGGTATGTAGAAATTGGGGGTAGCCCAGTCAACATTGGAGGAAAGAGCTAGGCATCACTCTGCAAACCCTGAGTCTGATACTACCTGATTTCGCTGCAGAGCTCTAGGGCCAGATTCAGAAGTTACTCCTGATTTACAATGGTATGAGTTAAATAAAAACAGGGCCTTAGTGTCTGTGGACTCTCCAGATCACACCCTCTTATAATCTAACATCTCCAGTTTGAGTGGAATATACACTACTGAGGAAACTCAGAGGGCTTTGTGTACACACAGAAGTCACACTAGTGAACTTGAATTGGTTAAAAAAAAATGAATTTGTTAAACCAGAGCTTGGAGCGAAAGACCTCCCACTGAATTGCCACAGATCAGGATCGGGATCGGATCGGGATCACGTTCGCGGCTTTTTTTTTTTTGACTGCTTGGGGCCGCAAAACCCCTGGAGCCGTCCCTGTATAGAGTGCAAACACACACACTTTGAATCTGGCTAATAGCAGTTTAGCTTGCACCAAGTTGATAGAAACCAGGTTTAAATCAATTTAGGAGCATACACACATAAAGTTGCACTGGTTTAGCACACACCTGTAGTTAATAATGCAATACTGTGTAGACCAGGTTTTAGCATGATGAATGTCATAGGTTCCTGAGTACTTCCCTCTGTCCCCATATAGGATGTCCTCTTGAGAGGGAAGCATGACTGCCAAAAAAAAAAAAAAAGATTTTTTTTGCTTCACACATATGCAGCAGTGTTTGTGAGGGGAAAGAGAAGTAATGATGACTACAATGTGAATATCTTCTATGGCATTTGATACTCAAGCACATTCCCTTGTGCTTTGTGCCAAGAGAAGTAAATAAAATAAGAGCATAATACTGAGGAGAAACAGTACTAGAACAAAGGCATTTCCAGTTTCCCCTTATAACTGTAAACTGATAATAATCACTTGTTCAACACAGGCAATGATAACACTGAAAATGACTAAATTGTTATTTCCTCAAATTAGTTTGAAATTACCATGTGCACAGGTTAAAAAAAAGTTTCCCCAACACCTTGGGATTTCATATACAACAATGTTATTTGATTGAATAATGGATTGTAAGTGTTTTTTCCCTGAAACTACGGTATATCAAATACTCCTTTCAATGCAGCTAAAAAAAGAGAGCTTCTGTAACAGTGATTTCTGAGCTATTGTTCATGCCAAGATTTTATTGTAATTGTTCAATTCTGCAGGTCACTAAAGGTGAGATTCACAAGCATGACTTAGGCACCTAAGTCCAACACTTAGGTATCACTGGCATTCTTAGACTCCCGTATGCACCTAAGTTTCTTCTGTTGACGACCCCAAGCAGCTGCCCAACACTTAAGCCCCACTGAGATTCACTAACTAGGCGCTCTGCTGTCTAGCTTGTATTCAGGGTCCAATCCAGTAGGCATGCTGAGAGCATATCTAAACACACACAAAATTACAGGAGGAAGATTGGCTGCTAATGCCATGCTATCCGTTAGTCCACTGGTCAGTAGCCACACCCACAAAGTGGGAGAACTGGGTTCAATTCCCCTTCTGCTTGAGGCAACTTCTCGGCAGAGTGCCCTGGGCTACGGAGTCACTTGTTGCATTGCTCTCGTTCAGTGAATACTGAATTATTTATTAAAAACTAGAACATCTTGAAAAGAGATAGAGATTCCTGCCCCAGATAATTCCATAGCCCAAGGTTTAGGGCACTCTTGTGGGAGATGGGAATTGAACCCAGGTCTTTCCTATATAGCAGGGGTTAGCAACCTCTGGCATGTGGCTCGCCAGGATAAGCACCCTGGCAGCCAGGCCAGTTTGTTTACCTGCTGTGTCCACAGGTTCAGCCGATCGTGGCTCCCACTGGCCACGGTTGCCGTTCCAGGCCAATGGGGGTGGTGGGAAGCCACAGCCAGCACAGCCTTCAGCCTGCATCACTTTCCACAGCCCCCATTGGCCTGGGAAGGTGAACTGCGGTCAGTGGGAGCCACAGTCGGCCGACCCTGCCGACGTGGCAGGTAAACAAACTGGCCCGGCCCTGGTGAGCCGTGTGCCAGAGGCTGCCGTCCCCTGCTATATAGGGTGACCAGATGTCCTGATTTTATTGGGACAGTTCTGATATTTGGGGCTCTGTCTTATATAGGCGCTTATAACTCCCCACCTCCTGTCGTGATGTTTCACACTTGCTATCTGGTCACCCTATTCACATAACAGGGGAATTCTGTGGGCTAAAATTTATGGATGGGGTGGGAATGGGGGAGGGAGAGAGAGAAGAGAAGGGGGTACCACTGCCAGTACTGTTTTTCTTAAAAAAAGCACTGACCTGACTTCTATAGTTTCTAGTGAGAATGAAGCCAAGAAACATCTTTGTTAAAAGGATCACATGACCTCATTCCTAGCGAGAACAGTGGGAGATAGGTGGCCATTTGAGAAGGGCATCCAAACGTAGGAAAGTTATGATCTCAGTTCCCTTGAGAACAATATGATATGACAGCCATTTTGAAAGAAGGCAGATCTACATGAAATTCTCTATACTAGAACATTATTCAGCCCCTGATGCAGAAAGGAATTTTCTTTATTGCTGAGCTGCGTGAGTTGTCAACTCCCCCTGGATTTTAATTGTAACACTTAAGTGAGGAACAATTGCTTAACTCTTTCTCCTTTGATTTTTGTAGGAACAGTAATCAGCTTTTCATGATACGGCTGGTCCTAGCCATCCGCACACTATTTGAACACTGGCTATTCCCATTTCCCGGGGCCTCTCTGATCGACAGTAATATGGGTGTAGTCTTTATAGAATTTTTGTGGAAGATACAAGAATCTTGATCTAGGTATTTGCAGTGGTCTATGTGATCCTTGGCCTGCTCTATGGTGAAAAAGTTACTGGATGGGAGTAATTTATTTAACTTCACTTAAGGTTGTGTTTAGAGATTGTAAACTATATTTTGAGGTTATTCTGGATGATAGTTGAACTATAAGATTTTGATTGTAACATATGACCAATTTGTGTTGTCCAAAAGTGTGTCCAAATGGAAGGCATTATGTTGCAACTTAGAAGTGCTTTTTGTGCCCATATTTGCATTTAAAAATGGATCTAGATTCTGACCTGCTTCAAAGTAGAGAATTTTTGCAGAGATGCATTTATGAAACAGTGTTTTAGCAACTGTACAGTTATTTTTGCGAAGTATAATTCTAGTAATTATAGCAACCTATAAAAAGTTAGAATTTTAAAGTAATAATTTGTTGCTAACCTTTCTAAGTATCTGACTGAGAATATGAGTCTAAATCTGGCAAAGCTAGTTAAAATAGCTGTCGCTGATTTTTCTGCTTACATTATTTCAGAGTACACTTGTATTATATGTGCCTTATGGTTTGATATTTTTTCTGCATTTCTGTGGGTGTGCTAGTTCATCTAAGAGCATAGTATCTTTTCCTCTCATGCTGCAGATGCTATTAATGACCAATGATCATTTAGCTAGATGTACATGCCTCATTATTTGTAGAGCACTACACTGTACCAGGCTCTGAGATATATACATGCCTCAATATTATTATTTGTGGTAGGTAGTGCCTACTTTGTATCAGGCACTGTACATACCCATATCAAAGAGACAGCTCCTGCCCCAAGGAGCTTACAGTTTAAGGTTGTATACATTTATTCATGCATACAATGGGAGTACTCAACTGTGTAAAGTTACTCATGTACATAAGGGTTTGCAAGATCAGGACTTACATTCACACAGCAATAAGAGAAGATGAAAACAGAGAGGGCTGGAAGAACAGAAAGATAATGGAAAAGAACAACATGATTAATGGTGACGTGTCAGGGTTATTTAGACCAGGGGTCAGCAACATCTGGCATGTGGCTCGGCAGAGTAAGCACCTTGGCGGGCTGGGCCAGTTTGTTTACCTGCCGCATCGGCTGGTTCAGCTGATTGTGGCTCCCACTGGCTGCGGTTCACTGCTTTCAGCCAATGGGGGCTGCAGGAAGTGGCGCAGGCCAAGGGATGTGCTGGCTACGGCCTCCCGCTGCCCCCATTGGCCTGGAGCAGTGAACCGCGGCCAGTGGGAGCCACGATCGGCCGAACTTGTGGATGGCAGGTAAACAAACTGGCCCGTCCCGTCAGGGTGCTTACCCTGGGGAGCCGCGTGCCAGAGGTTGCTGACCCCTGATTCAGATCAAAGCAAAGAACATTCTAAATTATCATATTTAGCTTTATATTTCTCTTTCTCTGTAATTTTAAGTTTGTAAGCTTTCTTGAACAAGTAGGTGTTGAGAAGGCATGTAAAGGCAGAGAGTGAGGAGGCAGGTGTGGTGAGGGTAGGAGCTTGAGTCATAAGGTTCAGTGTTTACTAGAGGAAGCCTTAGAATGGATGAGTCACCCTTCATTGGACAATTGCTTCTTTCTTGCCCCACAGTTGACCAGGAATGGAAAAGGCTGTTGATGGAGAGCAACATGGATCAAATAAATTCACAGCTGGTAAGACATGAAGGAATCCTCACCAATTAAAACTATGCTCACAGAGAGAAATTCAGGAGGATCTTCAGAAAGTGAGACACAGGATCTTTAGAAGAACTGAGGGATAGTGAACAACTTTTGGGAAAGGGAAAGAAGGAATGTGACTACACTAAAACCCAATTCCTGACAGTTTGAGGGCAAGGTGGGGGGAAGAACCTGATTTAAGGAAGGAGAAAGCAGGAAAGAAGAATATTTCTGGCATTTACATAGAGCTAGCTGACTTTTGTAAGACAGAGTAAAAATGATTACTGGGCTTACATTAATTGCTAAAGAGACATGTCAGAAACAGATTACTGTAGCAGGTAGTGATGCATCATAATAGCTCATTATGGCCAGTAAACTGGAGTGGAAGATGCTGCCTGGGTTACCGCACTTGAAGGCAACAGCAAGGACTCAAAAGTTGGACAAAGATAATTCATCCAGGGAGCAAACAGGAAGAGTCAATGGGGAGCGAAGAGAGAGTTAGACTGAGAAGTGTCTTTTGTTTTTGTGGTAGGATGATTTTGAAGTTCTGATAGACGTATGTCCATTATAGGTTTAGTACATCCCTGCTACTGCTGACCATCTAAACTCAATTTTAAAAAAAAATCCCCAAAGAATCAGCAGATTGCATTAAGCTATGAATTCGAGGTTGTTGTTTCAGTGCGTCAAATTCTCTCTATTAGGGACTTGCCCAGTCTCAGGCAACATCCTGCCTTCTGAGCTGATTTATGGGTTTTGCTACTGCAGCCAGGTGTGGACAGAAAATTGATAATTCCTCTGAAGTGCTGTACCCCTTTCACATCCTCTGGAGCTGGCATGTTGCTGACTGCCTTGATCTTTTTAGGATCTGCTTTCAGTTCCTCTGCCATGATTCGTCACCTTGTCCTGTTTGAGTTGCATTTTTATGAGTTCAGTTTTCTGTTCCTGTCCCTGCATTGCTGTAGAAAATCTTGTAGTTTTCTGTCCTGATCTAGTATAGCTTCTGTATCATTGCTTCCTACACCTACAATGAGGATATCCTCTGCCATTATTTTCACCCCAGGCAGTCCTTCCTGTACTTGGATGAGCCTTCTCTGGAATGCCTCTGTTGTTGGGCATATGCCCATTGGCATGCAGTGCCATATGTAGCAATCAAATGGTATTGCAAAGGTTGTCAGTATACCAGACTCTTTACTCAGGCTTGTATACTAAACCCATTACTCAAATCACAGACCATAAAGATTCTGACTTTGGAAAGTTCTTGCAGGATACCACCACTTGCGGACAGTAGATAGTGACATCTTCCCAGTGTTGGATTCAGTGGGTTGGGGTCTGTGCAGATGTATAATTTGCCTGATGGCTTCTTAACCACTACCATGCTACTGATTCAGGCTGTATGATTGCATCTACAGGTGTTATGATACCATTGCTGGCACATTATGGCATATGTCATATTAGTAGATGTGCAGGTGATATATGCCATCATGTGCCAGGAATGCCCCTCTGCCATGTACATTGGCCAAACTGGACAGTCTCCGTCTCTATGTAAAATAATAAATGGACACAAATTGGACATCAGGAATGGTAACATATAAAAGCCAGTAGGAGAACACTTCAGTCTTCTTGCACATTCTATAACAGATTTAACTCTGTCCACATATCTATTCAGGGGACACCATCATAGGACCTAATCACATCAGCCACACTATCAGAGGCTCGTTCACCTGCACATCTACTAATGTGATACATGCCATCATGTGCCAGCAATGCCCCTCTGCCATGTACATTAGCCAAACTGGACAGTCTCTACACAAAAGGATAAATGGACACAAATCAGATGTCAAGAATTATAACATTCGAAAACCAGTCAGAGAACACTACAGTCTCCCTGGTCACTCAGTTACAGACCTAAAAGTGGCAATACTACAACAAAAAAACTTCAAAAACAGACTCCAACAAGAAACTTCAGAATTGGAATTAATTTGCAAACTAGACACCATTACATTAGGCTTGAATAAAGTCTGGGAGTGGATGGGTCATTACATAAAGTAAAACTTTTCCCCCTACTGTTACTCACACTTTCTTGTTAATTGTTGGAAATGGGCCATCCTGATTATCACTACAAACATTTTTTCTCCTGATGACAATAGCCCGCCTTAACTGATTACACTTGCTATAGTTGTATGGCAACACCCATTGTTTCATGTTCTCTGTTTATATATATCTTCCTACTGTATTTTCCACTGCATGATCTGATGAAGTGGGTTTTAGCCCACGGAAGCTTATGCTTAAATAAATTTGTTAGTCTCTAAGGTGCCACAAGTACTCCTTGTTCTTTTTGCAGATATAGAAGTAGCCATACTTGAACAAAAAAACCTTCAGAAACAGACTACAAAGAGAAACTGCAGAACTAAAATTCATTTGCAAATTTAACACCATTAATTTGGGCTTGAATAGGGACTGGGAGTGTCTGACTCACTGCAAAAGCAACTTTGCTTCTCCTGGAATTGACACCTCATCAATTATTTGGAGTGAACTATGTCCACCCTGATTGTATTGGCCCTGTCAACGCTGGTACTCCACTTGTGAGGTAATTCCCTTCTCTTCATGTGTTAGTATAATAATGCCTGCATCTGTAATTTTCAGACAATGCATCTGAAGAAGTAGTTTTTTTACCCATGAAAGCCTATGCCCAAATAAATCTGTTAGTCTTTAAGGTACCATTGGACTCCTTGTTTTTGTGTATACGGACTAACACGGCTACCCCCTGATACTTGTCTAATATGTGATTGCCTTCCCAGAGCAGCTGTTCCCACGGGTGTTGATCCCAAGTGCCACAACCATTCAGTCCTGACTCAGGGAGTTTGTCAAGTTCCCAAAACTGCATGTAGCAGCCAGTATGCTTAAGGCAGTAACATAGAGGGCTATCCATTCCCCTTTAGATGGGTCTCTAGTGAAAATCCTGTGTTGCTCCACAGTGAAGCTGAATACAGGCTAAATTGAACAAGTGAATCTTTATTAAACTCTAAACACTGCTCGATCCATGTCCCTGAGTTGCTTCCAGTCTAACTCCATCCATTCCCTAGTTCTCTTGGTGTCCTGCCCATAACAGTCCCTCCAGGAAACATGGGCCCTCTGACTCCAGTTCCACTGAGCAGCTCTATCATGGATTTACTGAATACTGTTTTCTTATGATGGTAAGGTAAAACCTGTCTGGTGGAGCAAGAGATCAGTTCAGCTATTACAGGTGCAGGCCCTTTGCAAGATAGAGGCTTTGCGGCCTAATTCTAAAACAGTTGTGTTAGTAGGGGATCCTACACCTTTAGGGAGTCCTAATGAATTTGCAGGATTGAGGCCCCAGAATAGCACAAAGTGTGTAAAATGCAAACATATCAAGATCTCAAGAGGGTGTAAACCTGCACACTTTAAGTTACTTCATTATCCCTCCCCAAATATCCAGTGGTTCAGCACAAATTTGGGATTATTTTATGATTATGCACAGTGAGTATTCCTTCTGCCTCACTATTAAATCATATATTTTCTTATGCAATAATCTGATTTTAACAAGTCACAGTCAGACTTTCTGCTATTTCTACTGTGAAGCAACAGATCTTTACTAAAGCTACAGATTTATTACAGTCACGATTTTCCAACAGCACGTTTATCAAACTAATTTTAAATTGTTGATGATGCTTTAGTGTGACCCCTTATATCATAATTCAATATTGTGAAAGTCTGGGCTTTAAATATAGCAAATTCTATTTAATTTACATACCACTACATCTTACATGACAATATAATAATAATAAATGCTCCTGAGGTAAAGCTCTCCATTTTCTTGGTTGGTTCATTCACTATTCTTGTGTGCCTCTCATCTTGCTTTGTGAATATGAATTTTGTTCCTACATATTGTAAGTACTGCTGACATTTACCAGTTCCCAGGTTCAGTGTTGCCTCTAATTTTCACCTCACGCTAAAAGAGGAAGGGAGAGTGAGCGCTTATGCTGTCTGCAGTTCATGTTTAACAACCATGATTTCCTCTTTTATAATAGCTAGCTAGTAGCTGAGCTATGTCACCTCACCACATTCTGGAAGGCCACGTTGTATGCTTGTTCCACTGAAGGATATTCTACTTCCATATACTTATCATTTGTAAATGTTTCATTGAGGCAAATGACCTTTTCTGAAAAGTTTCTTAGAGCCAAATGCTAAATTAGCATCCAAGTTTGCATGCCAACAAGTGCAGACACTGTTTTGGGGGGCCAGCTTTTGGTCTTCTTAAAAATTTGGATTTGTACAAGAAGCATGTAATGTCTCCAAAAATCCTATCAGACAGTCATGCTTTTCAATGGTCCTACAGCAACTTTAATTCAATCAGACTAACAATAAAAATGGAATAAAAAAGATAGTCAAGTTAACATAGCAAGTGAGTCTTTGTTACAAACCACATCCAGCACCACTTCTTTCTTGGGTTCAGTTGCCAACTTCAACTTCAGGTGTAGTTGCTTCAAAAATGAAAAATGTTTTGAACTCTGAGGGCGTGCAGAGCTTAGGAACTGAGAAGTGCAGTAACCAGGCATCCACTAGTTCTTAAAGCTTCATGCAACACCTCAAAGCCAGCAGGCAGATTGGACAGAGGATGTCTATCCAAATAATGGCATGTGCAAATAATGTTGGTAAGCAAAAACTTGAGATCCTGAGATTGTGCATGCAGTAAAAAGGCAAATCTTAAGGACTAGATCAGAGGTAGGCAAACTTTTTGGCCCAAGGGCCACATCTGGGTATGGAGATTGTATGGCGAGCCATGAATGCTCATGAAATTGGGGTTGGGGTGCAGTAAGGGATGAGGGCTCTGCCTGTGGGTGTGGGCTCTGGGGTGGGGCCAGAAATAAGGAGTTCAGAGAGTGGGAGGGGACTCTGGGCTGGGGAAGGGTGTTGGGGCATGGGAGGGGCTCAGGGGTGCAGGCTCCAGGTGGCGCTTACTTCAAGCAGCTCCTGGAAGCAACAGCACGTCCCTCCTCCGGCTCCTACATGAAGGTATGGCCAGGTAGTTCTGCATGTTGCCCCATCTGCAGGCACCGCCCCTGCAACTCTCATTGGCTGCAGTTCCTGGCCAATGGGAGCTGTGAGGGTGGAGGCTGGGGTGGGTGCAGAGCACAGAGCCCCCTGGCTGTCCCTAAATGTAGGAGCTGGAGGGGGGACATGCCACTGGTTCAGGGAGCTGCGCAGAGCCACAGCATGCACGTGCAGAGCAGCCCCCGACCCTGCTCCCTGGCCGGAGTGGGGCAAGCCCCAGACTCCACTCCCAAGCAGAAGTTCAAAGGCCAGATTAAATCATCTGGCGGGCTGGATGTGGCCTGCGGGCCGCAGTTTTCCCACCCCTGGACTAGATTATATTCTCATTTACCATTGTGAAACTCCAGAGAGATCAGCATCAGAAACAGTCTTTTGACAAATGTATTCCCCCTTCTTTGCTGTAGTAAATAATGAAAAGAAGGCTTCTTTCTTGGGAATCTAAAATGTTCTCAAATTTGAATAATAAAACATTACTTGATAATCCTGTTCTTTACAAATAAAAGGTATGGTTTTTTGTTGCAGTCAAATAATGTTTTCAATTTTTTACACATTGTCAGCAGATGAAAGAAGCAGGATTATTCTCACTGTCTCATATCTGGTCCAGTTCTACCACCCTTGTGATGGGGAAGTATCTTATTTTGATTTCAATGAGACTATTTGTAATGGGGCTACACGTGGAGTGACATATTATTACTCAATGCAAGTGTAGCATATTCAGGCCCTTAGTAAGATAACAAAAGTTGCAGTGAAAGTGATACATTGAAATACTTGGTCTACTGTGACCCAAGCTACTATTATTTTAGAAATAACAGAAGCCAGAAGAACACCAGATCATCTAGCAGAGGAGTTCTCAAACTGGGGGTCAGGACCTCACAGGGGGTCATGAGGTTATTACATGGGGGGTCGTGAGCTGTCAGCCTCCACCCCAAACCCCACACTGCCTCCAGCATTTATAATAGTGTTAAATATAGAAAAAAGTGTTTTTAATTTATGTGTGGGGGGGTGTCGTACTCAGAGTCTTGCCATGTGAAAGGGGTGACCAGTAGAAAAGTTTGAGAATCACTGATCTAATATGACTTCCTATATATCACAGGTTGCTAAACACAACGCAGTCATCCCCACACCAAGCCAACAACCAGAATTAGAACAAATGTTACTGCCCTTTGGAGACTATTGTGTACCACCAACAGAGAATAGGAAGGCCTGACGTGCATCAATGCATGGGGCCCCTGCAGTGGCAGGGAATGATTTAGTGAAATATATCTAGATGATCCTAGCCAGTCACCCATGCCCCATGCTGTAGAGCAGGGGTGGGCACACTTTTTGGGCCGAGGGCCACATCTGGGTGGGGAAATTGTATGCAGGGCCAGGGCAGGGGGTTGGGGTGCGAGAGGGAGGGGGTGCGGTGTGTAGGAAGGGGAACATCTCTTGTCAGGCTGTAGAGTCTGTTCCTGCTATGATTCAGTCACCTCATGTGTCTCCTTCCCATTTGGATACTGAGGAGAAGCTTCTTGAAATCCACTCCCAGCCTTTCTGGCCACTGGACTCTGATCCATGGAGTTAGCTATATCTCCTTAGGGCACTTCAAAAACAGACTCCAATGAGAAACTGCAGAATTAGAATTAATTTGCAAACTGGACACCATCAAATTAGGCCTGAATAAAAACTGGGAGTGGATGGGTCACTACAAAAACTAATTACCCCCTGCTAATACTCACACCTTCTTGTCAACTGTTTGAAATGGGCCACCTTGATTATGTAGGCTTCATTAGCAGTACAGAAGTGATTTTTCCTCCCTTGGTATTCACCCCTTCTTGTCAACTATTGAGAATAGCCCACTTCCACCTTCATTGAATTGGCTCGTTAGCACTGACCCCCTACTTGGTAAGGCAACTCCCATCTTTTCACGTGCTGTGTATTTCTATCTGCCTGCTGTATTTTCCACTCCATGCATCTGATGAAGTGGGTTTTAGACCATGAAAACTTACGCCCAAATAAGTTTGATAGTCTCTAAAGTGCCCACAAGGACTCCTCATTGTTTCTCCTTAGGGCAGGAATCCTCAGCCCTTTCCTGTGGAGCTGGGCTACAACTCAGGCAGCTTTTCCATCTCTTCTTGATACAGGCATTCTCCCAGCTCCTCTCCTGGACCTGGGTTCTCACTGAGAACATCTGGAGGCACTCAGCCAGTTCTTCTTCCAGCTGGCCCTTTCCCCTCTCCCAATCAATTCTTTCAAATCAAGGCTAAAGAGTGCAGCAGTCAGATCTTTTTCTATATTGGAGAAGGCAGCATAAATACTAGTCCACTTCCACTTCTCCAACTCAGTCCCAAGTTGTGGGGTGAGAGGGAAGATTTACCCCACCCCGAAAGGAACAGTAACAGGTTTTTCTTCCCTAAGTACTACTTACTCCCAGGACTGCTCCCTGTCTACCTATAGCACCTATTTTCAGGATCCTTGTCTATTCAGACCTCCTCAGCTCGAAAAAGGGCCACACCTGCAGGTAGTGGGTAAACTAATCCCTAGGTCT
Organism: Gopherus flavomarginatus; assembly: GCF_025201925.1. Lineage (NCBI taxonomy): Eukaryota > Metazoa > Chordata > Testudines > Testudinidae > Gopherus > Gopherus flavomarginatus. The sequence continues at coordinate 290,849,755 of NC_066617.1, forward strand.
TACTACTCTTAAAGGGAAGCCCCCACTATGTCATATTAAACATTTATCTTAATTTCCTTTGATATAGAAATGCTCATTGTCTGGGAGCTATCATTCAGCCAATTAATCAAATTCCAGTCAATTCTTATCAGAGATGACCATTGGAGGGATTCTAACACTAACATATGGTTGGTTGCAAACACCAAGAAATCAACAGTATATTGCACATATTCTGTCCTGTGATTAAAGGTCACATTTGCTTTCATTTACAGGCTTTTATTATGTGAATGACAAATCAATGGGTGATTAGAGTTTGACATGAAACATAATCAACTAACACCTTTAGAATAAATAATTCTATATATTTATAAAGGGACTTATATAGCCCCCTCACCTGAGCATCGTCCAATTATTTAAATATAAAAACAACAATTCTATTCTATATAGATTCTTATGTCAATCATCACCATAGCATTTGAGTGCTTCCACTAGTGCATTAAGCAATGTGATTAACATCTGTGGTGGGTTGTTGTTCTCTCATCCTCGCCCCAGTGGATTGTTTGAGTAGGGGGGTCTATATCTATCATATACCATCACAAACTTCACAAACTTTGCCCTAAGTACAAAGTACATTTCTTTGACCTTCTGTTCTCTAAAGAACATATTGCAACGTGGGTATGTGTATTGATATTTATACACACACACCCATGTTGCCATATGTTTGTTAGAGAATGCAAGGTCAAAGAAATGCAGCTTGTTCTTGGAGTGGAAGATAGTGATGTTCATGCTTGTTCCTGGTGGAGTTCATTCCATAGTCCTGAGCTGACTCCTCACAATTTCTGTCTCCTATACAGATGAGCTTTACCCTTGTTGTTAAAAAGTTCCATTGTGCAAGGGGGGGGAGAGGGCAGAGGTGTAGAAGTTGTTGACCACTATCTTCATTCCATAACTTTAGATGACCTTTAGATATCCTAGGCCCAGACCATTGAATGCCTTGAAGATAAGGACCAAGATCTTGAACTTGAGTCAATATTTTAGAGGAAAATGAGTGTAGGGAACAGAGGACAGGTGTGGTGTGTTCACAGTAACCCAGGTTGCTAAAGAGATGTGCTGCAGTGTTCTGTATTGGTTTGAGTTTCCTAATTGTATCTCTCCTTTTCCCCACTCCCAGTTTCCCTTCCTAGCCTGTAAAAGAATAGCTTGATTAGTTTATAAGGTTTTTTTTTTGTTTTGCTGATGTTTATGTATATGAATGAGTTGGTGTATTGTGCATGTATGATACAAAATTGCTGAGGGAAAGCTGAGTTGAAGCAACTAGTTTTGCATTCAGTCTTAAAAATGCTTAGTGCTATAGTCTTCCCTATCATTGTGGGAGTGAGTTCCATAGCCTAGGTCAAGCTCCTGTGAGATTCTCCTGTCTCCGGCTCTTCATTTCTTTGTCCCACTGGGAGGTACCGGTCATAGAAGGTCCTGGTTAGAGAGAGAGAAATGATTTCTAAGGGAGCTAAGGCCAATCAATCCCATAAAGGGATTTAAACATGGGGAGTCATGTCTACACTACTCTGCACTGAAGACTGCAGTGTGAGAACAGAAGTGCACACCAAAGTGCTGCACTGTAACTCCCCCATGTGGATGAAAACTAAAAGGTTCCTAGTTTGCTTTAATCTAGTCCTCCCCAAGCAGGACTACATTAATGGAATAATCTTTTAGTTTCCACCTGCAGTACCCACATGGGGGAGTTACAGGGCAGTGCTCTGGTGTGCACTGCTGTACACATTTCCCTACTTCAAACTGAATAGGACTGGACTGACTGGAATGGGCGACAGGGGATGGATCACTTGATGATTACCTGTTCTGTTCATTCCCTCTGGGGCATCTGGCATTGGCCTCTGTTGGAAGACAGGATACTGGGCTAGATGGACATTTGGTCTGACCCAGTATGGCCGTTCTTATGTTATGTTCTTAATTGAGGGGCAGTGTAGACATGACCATTGTCCTTGAACTGTATTCTGCATTCTGTGAGGCACAAATGCAGAGAGCGGAGCGATGAGTTGATGTGTTCAGGGCAACCTGTGTTGCTAAGGAGACAGGCTACTGCATTTTGAGCTAGTTGGATTCTAGGGTTTGTGGCTTCATTCCCAGATATAAATAATCATAATTTAAATATGCGTGATTCTTATTTTCCAATGTGTACAATAGATTTAAGTAGTTACAGTCAGTCAGAAGTGTCACAGTTCACAAGGATTTGCATGGAACTATATTTGTATTGTAACTGGCTTCAGAAGAGAATTCTGGATAGCTGACATTTCCATTTTCTGAATGCTTATTACTGTACAAAAATGCATATAAGCAATCTCATTAATAAAATAATCTTATCTGAAGCTGGCAGGGGGGTCAAAATAGTCACAACAACATGAAGTATTATGGTATGGAAAAGGGGAGGACATAGCACGCTTCACCATCATGAAAGTTTAGTTTTATTTTACACATGCCTATGATTTGTACACAGCCTTTCTACATGTATAGTTAAGCTGCAAGCATTGAGATAGAAGCAGGGAACCAGAAGGAAGGGCTAGAACATGGAGTATGTGTAGGGAGGAAATCGCAGGTAAAGTTTGAAATGAACTGGATATTGGGGTGAAAGACTTTGACACTGAAACAAAAGACAAAGGAGTAGTGGATGAAGCTGGTGATTGGTAGTATTGCAATGTTCAAGCTGCAAGATCTGCCTGATGATTAACTGTCTGAGTAGTAGGATTAATCCAAATCTTCAGAAAGTCATGTGATTGAAGTGATAAGGTGGTTAAATTAAAAAGGTAATTCATATTTTGGTTTCATTATCTACATTGAGAAGGCAGAAAACACAAGACCCCTGGATGAAATTAAATAGAAAACTGGGATGGAAGAAAAATCATTATGGAGAGAAAAGAAAACAATTTAAAAACTGAACACTATACTAGATCCATTCCTTAAATCCACCTTAGAAGCAAGAGGGTCTGGATTAAAAATCCAGATAGCTCCTCAAAGATGTAGTTATAACTAACAATTGGTGACTCATGAATGAGTTTTGCCTAAAACCTCAAAATCTGGAATAGAACTTTGAACCTTTTGAGGTTCTCCTTCTGTTAACAGCAGCAAAATGGCAACTCTGAGCTACTGCTGGGAATTCCTAACTCAAGCTGTCACACCTTCCTTCTGAAGACGAAGGAGGAAGGATGGGAGGGAGGAAGGAAACCCCTTTGCCAGTGAAGAGAAGGGGAAAAAAGAACACTCCCTAGCTTGGCTCTTTCTTGTGCTGTGGGAAGAATCAGAAAGGAAGCCTCCCTCTGATACCTGCCACCTCAGATCCCTGTTGGATGGACATGTGGAAGGAGTAAGAGCTCTATGCTTCATTATTATCACGGGGAAGAGGCCTAAGGTGGAGATTTTCTAAAGCACTTAAGGGATTTAAGAGCACAAATCCCATTGACTTTTAGTTGGTCTTGTACTCTTAAGTCCCTTTGGAGCTTTTTAAAATCTCCCCCTGATGTGACAGAGTATCCTCCCTTAAGGCTTGTTCCACACAATGGGCAGAGTCTGCTGCTACACAACTGAATACAAGTCATACCATACTCCTTCAACTGTGTGGGGAAGGGAGCCTTTCTACTGGCCCAATACTCGAAAACAGGGGAGCACTGAAAGAACACATTATGCTTTTGTGAGCATAACATGGAGTGGCTTTGCTTAGAAAAGCAATGAACTAACATTTCAGAGCTCCTGGAGGCATACAGGGAATGTAATAGACCTTTTCTTACTTGTTGGCACAACATGGCCACCCGGAACTTGAGTGGTAGTGGGATTTGAACTCAGATCCTCCTGCTTCAAAAGCATAGTTTGGTACTACTTTAACTGAAAAAGTGCCATTGTCTTTAACAGTATAGGTCAGGGGTCCGCAACCTCTGGCACACAGCTCGCCAGGTTAAGCACCCTGGTGGGCCAGGCCAGTTTGTTTATGTGATATTTTTATTAAGAAGTTGCAGTTACTATTCTAGCCATGTGCAAACAGACTGACTTCCTGCTGTCTCCTCCAAACTCTTCCCTTCTGCAACCTATGATTCTCTCTCCAAGTTCCTTGCAGGTTGCTACAGTATAAACACACACAATGTTTGTTTGGTCACACTTCAAGTTGCATCCTGACATCTCCCAACATAAATCCTGAAAAGTATGGAAATTAGTCTTCTGAATTTCTTGCTGCTTACACATTACCTATAACACTGTTGATAACACACTCCAGCATTCCATGTGGTTCTCACTTCCACCTCCAAGAGGTGCCAAAAGTAATATGTACCTCACATTCAAATTCATATTCATACTTTATCACAAAATGTTAATAATAACCTCATAAATTCTTGTATTAAGAGACTGGCATATCTGATTGAGACATTCCATATTTGAGAAGTTACTCTGCCTTAAAATTGCTAGGGATGCACCTTTCTAAGTTCAATTTTCTTGCTATTTTATTGAGTTTTTTTAACAAAATGAAGGTTTAAAGTTCCATTAAACTGAAAACTTCAGACTCAATTTTAACAGTGAAGTTGTGACCAGTGACTTGCTAACCAAGTACTGGGAACAGAAAAATAGTGAGGGAAGAAAGGTGGCAGCCAGAAGATAGATCATGACAGAACCTCTTTAATAGTTGTTTCCCAGCTCTGTCTCTATCTGTTGTTGTGTTGAGCTGTTTCACTTTTTTGCTAGTTTTCAGTGTTGCTGGCATTGCTGAACTTTATGGTGTTGCTTTTAAACATTCTAAATGGGGAAAAAAATGAGGCACATGAAAAAGCTTGAACCAAGCAAAAATTGTTGGAAAGCTGTGGGTGTCCCAGAACAGTTGTTTTAGCACAGAAGGCGGAAAGCAGTTATTACACTACAGCAACACTAGATTTTTCCATCAGAAATACTGCTGCAATTTTCTACAAAAAAATTGTGGGCCATAGAGTTTGATCTCCCTCTGGTAGTTTCACTTCATACCGTTATCGCTAATATTAAATCTTTAAAACGTGAAACATCTGCTCCTTGGCTATCTAAGCTAGAGCAGGATGTACAAGCCCAAGGAAAACTGATCCAAACTGGGAGTGAGCAGAGCATTGGACTTTCTGATGTATTTTGAAACTGCCCAGAGACTCTGCCGCTTTGGCTGCATTATTTTAATATGAAAGTAAAAGTTGTGGATAGTAAATTGGGAAGGATGCTCTTGTGCTTAAGGCTCTGGTCTGGGTCTCAGGAGAACTAGATTTAATTCCCAGCTCTGTTTTCCTGTGCAAGTCACTTCATCTCTCTGTGCTCCTCGTCCATAAGCTAGGGATGATAATACTAACATTCTCCTACCCTTTGTTTCTCTTATCTGTGTGGAATATGGTCTCTACCACAAAGACTGTTTCTCTTACTGTGCATGTATACAACCACCACAATGGGGCCTCTAGACACTATGAGAATACAGATAATGTAAGTCATGATTTAAGACTATTCAGTGTAAAAACAAGGATAAAGGACACAGAAACCACTGATAATATCCAAAATCTTTTCAAAACACTATTGAACATCAAATAAGACATTTAGCTGCATAAATGCTGTGGAAAACTCTGGGACAATTTAAAGAACATCCATATTGAATGTGAAGGGTAAATCCTCTGAAGAATCTTGCTAAACTAATGTAAGGTCTAAGCCTGGTAGCCCAATTCAGGCAAAACTTTTAGTGAAGCTGAGAATCAAAAATTTCTACAACTGTGTTTGTTGTTCTTTTGCTTCATTGCTCTGGCACTTTGACTCCCAGTTTATAAGTGTGCCAGTCATTCTTCTTGATTTAAGATAATCTGGTTAGGTGACATTTTTCCTACATAACTCACTTACATTTCTCATTTTCCCCAAATTATTACAAACTTTGAGGGGGACAAGGGCTCTGTCAGAATTGCATGCCTGCTCAAGGACGGTTCCATAGCAGTTGGATGCGAAGAAGTCCTTCCTTCTAGATGCTATAGCCACTCCATGGCCACTATTGCATCACTGAGCACGCAGTAGCTCCTCCAGCTTTCGTTCTTTGGATACGATAATGAGAAGATCCACAAAACAGCAGATCTACTTACTTCTGTCTTACTCTTCTGCCAAGCCATCCTTCCCACTCACATAGCTAAACAGTGAGGTGGCAAAATTTGCAGATGATACAAAACTGGGCAACAAAATGGCAGATGAAATTCAGTGTTGATAAATGCAAAGTAATGCACATTGGAAAATATAATCCCAACTATGTAAAGAAAATGATGGGGTCTAAATGAGCTGTTACCACTCAAGAAAGAGATCTTGGAGTCATTGTGGATAGTTCTCAGAAAACATCCACTCAATGTACAGTGGCAGTCAAAAAAGCAAACAGAATATTAGGAACCATTAGGAAAGGGATAGATAATAAGTCATAAAATATCATAATACCACTATGTAAATCCATGGTACACCCACACCTTGAATACTGCATGCAGTTCTGGTCACCCCATCTCAAAAAAGATACATTAGAATTGGAAAAGGTACAGAGAAAGGAAACAAAAGTAATGAAGGGTATGGAACAGCTTCTGCATGAGAAGAGATTAAGAAGACTGTGACTTTTCAGCTTGGAAAAACAATAACTAAGAGGGGATACAATAGAGGCCTATAAAATTGTGATTTGTGTGGAGAAGGTAAATAAGTGTTATTTATTTCTTCACAAACTATAAGAACCAGGCATCACTCAATGAAATTAATAGGTAGGAGGTTTAAAACAAACAAAAGGAAGTACTTCTTTATACAACATACAGTCAATGTGTGGAACTCATTGCTAGGAGATGTTGTGAAGGTTAAACCTATAACAAGGTTCAATAAAGAACTAAATAAGTCCAGGGAGGATAGGCCATCAACGGCTGTTAGCCAAAATGGTCAGTGATACAACCCCATGCTCAGGCTATCTCTAGCCTCTGATTGCCAGAAACTGGAAACAGATGACAGGGGATGGATTACTCTATGATTGACTGTTCTGTTCATTACCTCTGAAGCACCTGCCATTGGCCACTGTTGGAAAACAGGATATTGGGCTAAATGGACCATTGGTCTGACCAGTATGGTCATTTCTGTGTTCCCCCACAGAACTCTGCTTAATTGCACACAGGAGGCTGCACTCCTGCATAGGAGCCTCAAATCTTGCCCTACGTAGCAGTAGAACTGAACACATTTTGTGTTTCATGGAGACATCCAGTGTCTATGAAGGGGTGGGTAGAAGCATCCAGCCCCAACTGATCTGTAAAATTAATAAACTGTTATTCTGTTGTACTCTCTGGAGAAGAAAGTTGATATATTTGAACTCACATATTTAGCCTGATACAAAGATTTATTAGGTATAAGCCTCTGGTTTTACAGAGTGAATGAAAGCCTATGTTATC